>NC_074710.1:10579256-10892189 GCF_024334085.1 Lutzomyia longipalpis
TGAAAACACTTAGAATTCTCATGTAAAATCTCTCTAAAATAATATTTTTTAATGTTTGATTTTAATCAAAATGATTTGGTTTAAAAAAGAGAATAAACTTCTTTGAAAGCTTTGACTTCTGTGAGGGATTAAGCTATTTCTGACATGAATTTATATTGTTACTATTTCACCCACAAATATCTAGGTTAAAGAATTCCCTCTTCAATGTGATCTCACCTTGGAAAATTGGTGGATTACCTACATTGGTTGACGAATTAAAAAAAAAAAAAGAATTTGCGCCACACACAGCCAATGAACTCAGAAGAACACAAAATATATCGACATTAACCTGCTGGCCGCCAAGACCTTGGAGCTTCCTTAAAGCGCCAAGGTGGGGTCGTTGAACGACCCCAAGAAGGAAGTCGATTTTCTCATAAACTATAAAACCGGGAACTGTCGGGTCACTACCTTTAGACTCCTTATATAGTCCTCTTGCCCCTTGCATCACAAATTCGCCACCCGGAAACACGCAGAAGAAGATATTAGGGAAAAACATTTTTCACTCCTTTTTCACACTTTCTTCGTGAGAAATTTGCCACGAAGTTTACCGCAACTGCTATTTTTTTTCACTACTTCCCCACATTCCCCTCACTTCCCGCATCATGATAAATGGCAATATTTCTCGAATATTCTTTATTGTTTTGCACATTTATATGCTTCTAATTATGTTTTATTTGTTTATGTTACTTATTCGCGATAATTCTGACACTGAGAAGGTAAAGTGAGAAAGTAAACACAACCCTTCAACCCCCTTCAACCATATGATTTATGATGTGACTAACTTCATTCTGAGAAATTTTCCGCAGCATGGCCGTTACACCAATTTTTGAATTCCCTTCTTCTACATTTTCCTTAATAACTTTTCTTGTGGTGGACGGATTGAGCTGAAATTTTTACACAACCTCCTCAGATAACCAAAGAACTTATTTCCAAAAGATGGGAATGGTATCTTTTATATTTATTAAGTTATAGCACGAAATATAGGGCTGGGGTCGTTCAACGACCCCGCTTGGCGGCCTAGAGGTTAAAGTATCATCTTACCATTGCTGAATACATATTTGCTGTGGAAATTGATTCTTTGACTTTGGAGTTTGTATATAAATTCCATTATAATGGCACTAGCACTATGCATAAATTGCTTTCTATCCAAATGAATCTTTTTGATGTGGTAAAGAGGGCAGAAAGTGAAATTGCGCGTTAAACATACTAACATAAGGCCATTTATCTGTTGGGGATGTTGAAGAGAACACAGTGGGATGATATTGCGAGAAATGACTCTGTGATATCAATAAAAGCTTCTTATGATATTAATTCGCATTTGCCTTCTTTTCTTCTGTTTGCCACCGCATGTGGAACGTTCTTATATTGATTATTTAGGCATAATATTGAGTACTTGGGGGTATATTCTGTACATAAGTGTGTGGATTACGAGTAAAGTAAGATAATAATGGATGTGTTGTTGCCGCATGAGGAATAATTGACGATGGAGAGGAAATTAAAGAAGGGGAATCCGTCTTAATCACATCAATTTAATATATACACACATACTTTGTCTAAAAGAGATATCTTCATCTAATATTTGTCTCTTTATTATCGTCTTTAAATTGTCATTGCATTGTTACATACATTTTAGTTTCATGTTAACACTATTGTTTCACCTCTAATATTGCAATACAAGTTGTGATATTTATTTTTTTTTTCACTCCGTCTTATAGACTACATTTTTGTCTCTGCTTATCCATTCTTGTAATCAATTTTACATTGTTTAAAGATGACCTTTTCCTCAGCATGGAGAATGCTCTGAATGTTTTTTTTTTCTTTCTTTTCTTTAGAATTTTCCTTAAATGAAGCTTTTTTGTGTGAGAGTTTTACAATCGAATTGATCTTTTAAATCCGAAATCTTATTCTGTTTTATTATTGTAACTTATTCTCCTTAAAATGCTGCAATTACGAGAAGACATTTAATTATAATTTTTATTTATTTATTTTCTTGTGTAAACATCGATAGAAATGGACGAGATAAGTTTGGATCAATTTGATATATTTGTTTTTCCTTCTATATATATAATTTATATATATGTAGCATAAAATAGAAAACACTTTCAATGTCACAACTAATATATATTTTCCTTTGGGTTAGAAGAAAATATATAATGTATCTATGGCTAAGTTTATGCAGGTTTTTCACATGTCTCCCATAAAATTCTTTTATTTCCGCTTATCAAGCAAAATATTATATATTGGGAGATATTTATTGGGAAAAAAATCCCCCAAAATGACAAAATAATTTGGAAGCATGGGGGCTATTCATGTGGAAAAAGATTTTGCGCAACCCTTTGTTGCCTATGGTGTAACCTCTCGCTTTTACTAAATGCCATTTTTTCTCGTTTTTCTTTAATAATTAAAATTGACATATCAATCAGCATCTGTTGTTGGTTTATTGTTTTTTTTTTAACAAATTTCGTCTTTAAAGAATTGAATGTAAGTTAATCTTCAAATCTACTTATTCCTCCGTTTTGGAAATCTAAAAAATAAATAACATCTTTACTAAAAAGTGATATTTTATGCTAATAATTAGTTAAAAACTTGTAAAACGTCAGAGAAAAACAACGTTAAACGTTAGAAAATAAACGTCAAACGTAAGATTTTCATAAATTGTCAAAAACTTCTAATTCGAATGCAAAAACCGTTTATATGACTTAATGCATCTCAAAGCTCAACACTCGTAAATTATCGTCCTTTTTAAATAAAAAGTAATTTAATAATTCTCTATTTCATCTATATAATAAAGAAAGGCCTGTTTGTTGGTAATCGTCGTTCCGACTTTTCTATACAAATCCACACCGTTTATCCGATCGCGATGAAATTTGGTACAGAGGCCCCTTATAACAGGCGGTTTCAGATGGCCGTATTCATTTTCCCCCCAAAGCCCCCCTTCATGTAGCCCCCATAGAGATTTCATGCAGTTTTTGCAAATTTTTGAATTTGGCGCCTAAAGTATTGTATGAAAATGATTTCTTCTCTTTGCAAGTTTTTTCTTTTGGGTTTGATAAGTGGCCCAAATCTGCCTTTAAACCATCACAATTTATTTTCTCTCTAAAATTTGCGCGAAGCGCAACAAATCCCCGCGAAGCGGGGCGAGGTAAATTGGAGCGAAGCGACAATTTACCTCGTCTTGAATAAACTTCTGGCTACAAGGCTCTGGTTAAACCCCAACCTTACTTACAAATTCATTTTCGCACTTCCAACCCAACTGATGCTGATCGATGCAACTTTATACCGAGTTTTATGATATTTAACCACGGGAAGGGATTGCTATTACATCATACACGTATGGTGTGTGGGTGATTTTTTTATGTAGGGGGGCACGTAGGAACTTTGGTACAATGTTCTTTACTTGTGTTGCTGTTCCTTGTGAATGGGAAGCTGCTGCTGCTGTTGCTGCTGGGAATTTTGGACATCGGCTAGGGTGTCTGAGAGAGCAGCAAGAAGGACATCGAGTACTTTTTTCTGCAAACTCGGCGAGATGCGTCCGTAATTGCCTTCAGATTCGAGGAATTCCGTGAGTCGCTGGAGTGCAATGTGGGCATGCTCGGAGCCCTTTGTTAGCGATTGGGAGAACATTACTTTTGCCAATTGGTAGATTATCTCCTCGAGGGAGTATTCAGCATACAGGAAGTCTGCTAAGCGAAGCCGCCCAGCTGCCTCATCGTAATCCACGGCATTACTTTCGAGAATATTTCCGTACTGCCCACTCGTGGCCATACCGCGAAGTCGACTGAGAAATTCGGATTTGGACTCATTGTCTGGGGGTAGGGCTGAGGTGGACATTGGGGTGGTAGTGGGTACTGTTGGTGGGGCTCTAGTCAACCCACGGGACCCATAGGCCTTTTGCAGATATTCAATTTCCATTTTAATATCACTCAGCAACTTTATGGCCTTTTCGCGACTGATGTAGTTCTCATGAATTAACTCCTCAATGGCACGCGCCACACCAGCTTCATCACCAGTCCAGAAAACATATTGAGCCATATCGAAGGCTGAATATTTTCCATGATTATTCTTCAACAGGGGTTTCAGATCACTCTCATACTCTAGGCCTTTATCTTCATCTTCCTCGGTGTTTGTGTCGTTGGGTACATCGTTGGATCCAGTTGCCTCCTCGGGTTGTCCTCTGTGAGGGGGTTTCTTCACATCCTCCAAGGCATTCAGTTGCTGTTCTAGACTCGGTAAATCCTTTGCATCATCCCCATGCATCGTGAGACTCTTCAGGTGTGCCAGCTCCAATACTTCCTCATTCACATCATCCCCTGGCTTTGGGGTGACTGTATTTACATCCTTCCATATTGTCGCTGGGGATGAGTGCTTCACAATTACGGTCAGCACGAGAAAATACACAAAAAATACTCTCATTGCGAAGGTGGAAAAGTTTCGGTTTTAGCAAAAGCTACACTGTCACTCTTTAACAATTTCCTTTCTTATTTGTCTCAACACACACACAAGGTACAAAAAAGAATTTTCCACCGCACTTTCGTCTCGCTCGTGCTGTGTTCTCTACAAAAGTGATCCAAACATCGCCACGGGAAAGTTGCGTAATAGTATTTTCGTGAGTCGAGTCGAAAAATCGATAGACAATAAACTCCACATCCCTCAAGTTTAGAGGGGGGAGGGGGAGTAGGGCGGACTTCTCTTTGACCCCCCTCGTGGCACAATTTACTATTATAACATTGATTTGATTTTGTGGCGAGGAAACATTGTGCGGTGAATTCCATTCCTTGCGCACACTCATCGAATAACCGTTAAATGCGGGAATTTTTGAATGTTCAAATAAGGGAGCTAGACGAGCTAGAAGATATCTTAAAGATTTTCAGAAATAATTAAACTTTTTTTTACAATGAATTCAGACATTAGAATAAATTTTAAAAGTCAAACGTTAGAAAAGAAACTAAAAACCTTAGTATAAACTTAAAACGTTTGACATTTTTTTGTCAAAAATCGTACATTACGACATTTCACATACGACGTTTCGAAGGATTCATTCCTTCTTCATCAGGTCCGCTGAAAAATTCTACTGGACCGACAACTAAATCAATAAACGTCAAATGTTGAAAAAGAAACGTCAAGCGTTAGAATTGCTCAAAATAAATTCTCAAAAGCTATAATTACGAATTCAATTAGCCGTTAACTCCTAAATTAGTTTTTTTTATCCATTTTTATCGTCTTTGAAGTTCAATAAGGACATAAATTGCTTACAAAATACCCACCAAAATAGATTTATGGATATACGCTCCTATGGATTTCCTTTTTCATTCCAGGAAGCGTTGTGAGGATGTCAAAGAGCGTAATAGTTGAGTATAGGCGCCAATATACGTGTAGTCGTTGCAAGAAAACTGTAATGTGCCACGCACAGTACTTTCGGAATTTTGCCTTTGATCCTCCAACAAAGTGTCCGGATGCAGATGGCCCAAATAAATGTCGTGGACGAATGCAGGATTTGTCTTCCACAAAGGATCCAATGAAGTATATGCAATATCAGGAATTTACAATGCAGGAACTTCTGAGTGTCTCCGTTTTCCCAACGGTAATGATTGTGACACTTGAGGAGGATTTAGTTGAAATTTGCGATGCTGGCGATCGTGTGATTGCCTGTGGGGTGTTGCAGTATCAATTTCAGTGGACAAAAGAGTACCAAAAGCCCACAATTAAATTCGTCTTGCGTGCTATAAGTGTGTGGAGTGAGCAACGGAAGCTTGGTACAAAGTCTGCCGATGAGGTGCTCTATGCCCAACTAGCCTGGCAGGAGCTTGTTGAGGTGGAGGGTGAGGCAAAAGCCCGCGAGAGAATTGTGGCATCATTTGCACCAAAAACTCTCGGGATGCAGTGCATTAAATTGGCCCTCTGCATTGTTCTCTGCAGTGGTGGGCTACCGAGGAAAACCGATACGTCACGTCAGAATTCTCACATGCTTCTCGTTGGGGATCCATCCCTTGGGAAGTCTAGTCTTATCTCTTTTGCAGCGGAAATCACTCCAAGGTAAGAGAAATTGGAAGAAAAAATCACTAAAGATTTAATTTTCTTTTTCATTTCATTTCAGATCAATCTACACGACGGGCGTTGGATCGACAAAAGCCGGTCTTACGGCGGCTGTTGTGCGTGAAAGTGGGAAATGGCATTTGGAAGCAGGAGCTCTTGTGCTGGCTGATGGTGGTATTTGCTGCATTGATGAATTTCATCTTCTCTCCAATAGTGACAAAGGTAGCATCCATGAATGCCTGGAGCAACAAACATTGAGCATTGCCAAAGCCGGGCTGGTGTGTACACGACGTACACGATGCTCTGTGATTGCAGCAATGAATCCCAAAACAGATCCAAAAGGACAAACTCCCGAGGAGAGAGAATTGGCTGCAATTGGACTTGGGAGTCCGTTGCTATCGCGTTTTGATTTGATTTTTGAACTAAAAGATGATCACGATGCTGATTGGGATGAGGTAGTTGCCACGTATGTTCTGGGGAAGATTGTTGGTTTGCAAATTGATCACCAGAGGGAGGGGAATGATGATAAATTGCTACTGGATAAGGCAAAGCTTCAGGCACACTTTGAAATGATTCGTGACATTCAGCCACAGCTGTTGGGGTCTACGAAAAAAATTCTGGAAGTTTACTACAGGCTCTGTCGGCAAACCTATCACAACTACCTACGTGGAAGGACAACGGTGCGATTGCACAATAGCCTTGAACGCCTCACGAAAGCTCATGCGAAGCTAATGGCACGAACACAAGCAACTGTTGTTGATGCCACAGCTATTGTCTTCCTGATGGAATCTTCTTGGGGCTACGGTGGCATTCTTCCGCCTGTAAATACAATAAGTGGAGAACTTTCATACCCAACGGAGGAGATGATTGAACAAGTTCTTTTTGCACTATCACTCACGCGGGAGGATATTCGCGAGGATGAACAACAGCCTCCCACTCAACCAATTGTCATCGAGGGAACACCCAATTCATCAAAAATTGAAAAATCTCGTCGGGAAGGCAATCAAAACTCTCAATCAGTGCCAAATAGAGCGGAGAATTCAGAACGTACAGAGCGTTCGCATAAGAGAAAGCATTCAGATGATTCAGTGTCCTCTCAACAATCCTGCCCAGCTTTTCCAACGAACTTTGCTCTCCTTAATAATTCTCAGGGACATTCAAAGGGGACGGAATTTGGAAATGAATATAGCAAAGTCTACGAAGCTATTGATACAATCAACTGGAATCTCGATGATGTAGATTCAGAGATAAAGGTTTGTGTGAAAAGATTTTTTTTTCAACTTCTTTAGTAAAGATAGTTTATTTTGAATTTCCTCGTCAAAATAAGCAATATTTTGCTCTAAAATCAGCTCAAAAAATCAAGCAGTTTGATTTTTGATTTAATTTAAGACTTTTTCTTTATTTCCCTTTCAGGAAAATCATGAAAACACCCGAGAAAATTCCCCAAGCAATGACTCCTTTCAGCATTGCTTCAGAAATTTCGACTGTTCCGACTTTGAATTGGATTAACCCAAAGTTTTTTGGTGGAAGGCTTTCAGCGTCACATGGCAGGTATTTCCTCTCGATTTTTTTGTTATTTTTGATAAGTAAAAATTCCCTTGTGATCATTGAAATAATTTTATTTCTATTTTTGCTTTAAAAATTTTAATACTAAAAGATACATTGCTTATTGTTTTTTTTCTCACTCCTATCAATTCGCAAAAATTACGTGCGAAGTTTATGTGGAAATGGAGAAACTATTGCAGGATTTTTTGAAGATTTATGTTGTTGTTTTTTTTTTTTCAATAACCCAAGAAAGGATTTTTTGTCCACATAAAAGAATTATAATATTCAGCAAATAATTTATCATTTATTTTAAAAAGATTTTAAACTAAAAGTATGAGAAATATCTCTGCATATTTTCTAGATTTCTCTCAAATGAAAATTTTGCCACAAAAAATGCTTCGAAAGAAATAAATTCTGCAGCCGTTTAGTACATACCTATACGATAGAAAAACGTGCAAGAGAAGGGAGAGAATTACAATGATGGCAAAATGTTTTTTTTTTTAATTGTTTCTCTGCATGATCGTGTGGAGATCACGGAGAGAAATCAAAATGGATGTCATTTAGACGTCCAAATCTTCGGGGTGTCTATATCGCTGCAGTGATCGCCTTTTTGGCGATTTCACCACAATAGTGCTCGTTCGGGGATCAATATTGGCCAATTCCAGGACTTGCTTGAAACTATCGAGTGTTGTGACATCATCGGCAATCTCCAAGGATCGTCGTTGACGCTGCTGACTGCATTGGTTGCACTGGTAGGGTACGGTGTAGGCTTGAGAGAAGAGATTTCCAATATTCTCGGGATTTTGGGTGTTGTTGCACGATGGGAAGAAGAGAAGAGGTACAAGCCCCACATAACCATAGAGCTGTTGTCCCTGTAAATTGGCACCACCACCACCGAACAATTGTCCGAGGTTGTTTGTACTATTGGCGCCGTTCATGAAGTAGCACGGGCAGGCGCCAGCATTAATGCTGCCCATAGCAAGAGGGAATGGCACAATGAAGATGGGTATTTGGGAAACGGCAACATTGAGATTTGGATTTTGAATTGGACGTGGTGGTTGAACGCCCATTGCACCCTCAGCATAGAAGTCCTGTTGGAAGTAGCCTGGTAAACCATCTGTTCCGGGTGTTCCGGGAGTTCCAGGTGTTCCTGTGCATGAAATTAAAAAAAACGTTTAAAATCACCAAAGAAAGATAAAGTTTTATTTAAATGATACGAAATTCTTTTTAATTTACCTGGGCTACCTGGCGAACCAGGGATAAATTGAACAAATTCCCCAGGACCTCCGGGTGTTCCAGGAGTTCCAGGTGTTCCGGGTGTCCCCGGGCTACCATTTTGTGGTGGATATGCCTGAATGAAGCCACCTCCTGCCAGCCCGGGTGTTCCTGGTGTCCCTGGTGTTCCGGGTTTTCCTGGTGTGCCTGGTGTCCCATCTTGTCCAGGGTAAACCTGAACAAATCCTCCTCCAGCTCCTGCAAAACCTGGTTGTCCTGGTGTTCCTGGTGTTCCAGGGGTTCCTGGCAAACCATCCTGTCCGGGATACGTTTGAATAAATCCACCTCCTGATCCACCAAATCCTGGCTGTCCAGGAGTACCCGGTGTACCAGGAGTTCCTGGTTTACCATCCTGCCCAGGGTACGCTTGAATGAATCCACCTCCTGATCCACCAAATCCTGGCTGCCCTGGTGTACCCGGTGTACCAGGAGTTCCTGGTTTACCATCTTGCCCAGGGTACCCTTGAATGAATCCACCTCCTGATCCACCAAATCCTGGCTGCCCTGGTGTACCTGGAGTTCCAGGTGTTCCTGGTGTTCCATCCTGACCAGGATACATTTGGACAAATCCTCCCGGAGTTCCAGGAAGTCCTGGTGTACCGGGTGTTCCTGGTGTTCCTGGTCTTCCATTGTGTGGTGGATGAGCTGGTTTAGGTGGGGGATGTGGTTTATGTGGCGGCGGATGAACTGGATGCGCTGGATGCCCTGGTGCTCCAGGCTTTCCGGGTGTTCCTGGAGTTCCGGGAGTACCTGGTTTTCCAGGCCTTGGTGGATGTGGTGGTGGTGGTGCGGGGAAATGTGCACCCTGTCCGGGTGTTCCGGGCTTCCCTGGCGTCCCTGGGGTACCTGGTGTTCCTGGTCGTCCGGGTGTTCCATGCCCATGTCCATGACCTGGATAGAAGCACTCTTTATCTTGCTCTATTCAAGATTAGATGTGCGCAACAATGAGGGATGAAGACGAAATGTGAGTGTGATGTGCGAAATGATTGTTGATTTTTGGCTAATTTACCTTGACTAAAATCACCTCCATGAGGACCATTGATGTGCTCAGGGCTTGGCTCAGGGCCAGTTGGTTCTGGTGAAGTGTCTTGTGGTGTGAGTGGTTCTTCTACAATTTTTTTCAAAGTGATTTTGTGCCGAAAATGTGCCAATTTTGTGATTTATTTACTTTTCGTATATTATTCTTACCTCCTCCGTAACCGTAACCGCCACTACCCCCTGATCCGCCAGTACCACCGCTTCCTCCTGTTCCAGGTGGGCCAGGTGGTCCTGAAGGACCAACAGGTCCAGTTGGACCAGTAGGGCCATTGGGACCATTAGGTCCATTAGGTCCACCTGGACCTATTCCACCAACGCCACCGGTTCCGCCGGTACCTCCTGTTCCACCGCTACCTCCATTGCCGCCATAACCACCCATTGGACCTGTTACGTGCACATATCCAGGCCCATTTGGTCCATTGGGTCCTCCCATATGGTGATATTGACCTGAATTGTCGGCAATCCAATGGCCATCTTGCCAGTAGCCACCAGCACCGGGTGTTCCGGGATGTCCAGGATGGCCTGGTTTTCCTGGTTTGCCAGGTGTACCACCAGTACCTCCACTACCGCCTGTACCGCCGGTTCCTCCTGTTCCTGGTGGTCCGGGATAACCTACAAAAAATATTCAGCAAAATCACAAACATTTTGTTAATTTTACTTTTTTTTTTAAAGATTTTTATTAATTTTAAGTTAGAGACGTAGAAAACTTTGTATTGCACCTGATGGATAATTTCCTGAGCCACCACCGTATCCACCAGTTCCGCCTGTGCCTCCGGTTCCACCGCTTCCTCCATAGCCACCAGTACCGCCTGATCCTCCAGTACCACCGAAACCTCCAGCTCCATATCCACCACCGTATCCGCCAGTACCTCCTGTACCGCCTGTACCACCACTTCCTGCTGCCCCTCCGTATCCTCCTGTACCACCAGCACCTCCTGTACCACCGTAGATGAGTCCACCTTCAGATCCGGGACCTCCGGGTGTTCCAGGCGTTCCAGGAGTGCCAGGAGTTCCAGGACGACCTGGTCTACCATACCCAATACCCTTAAACCCTGGACCAGCCACGGTTATATCGCCATTCTCAAGAAGCACAAGTGGTCGATTGATAGCTGAACCCTTTACCCCAGGACGGTCGACTGTGTGACCAGGATGAGGCTCACCTGGTTGTACCTTTAAAAATTAAAGGAGTTGAAAAATATTCCGAAAAAAATCAAGAAAGTATTCACTAACCACTTGAAATCCTCCGGTGTCTAGTCTCTTCAGTACTGATCCAATGGCAAAACCACCTTCATGCATACCACAGCCTTTTGGAAGGTAAAGATTCTTCCATTCAACTGTAATGCCCTTTTTCCCATTTCCTGGCGGGAAAATCTCTACGGGATTTTCTGGCTCAATCACACGGTATCCATTCTCATCGGCAACGTAGTGTGTTGCCCGGAGATGACTTTCAGGATCAATGTACCCATAGCAGCCGTATGTAACACCATCTGGCCCGCGAATTTCATGATGGAACTGCCCATTGGGTCCAACTTCGTAGCCATAGTTGTAGGAACTTGTGTCGAAATTTGCCGTATGGTACTGTGTCTTCTCGTTGTTGTCAATTGAAACGATGACCTCGTTGTTATCCTTATCTTTGGCCAACACTGTGCCAATAAATAGGAGGGTCACCTATGGAGGAATTAAAAGGTTTATTTTTTATTTCATTTATCTCCTCTGGTGATGCCTAAAGATTCATCACTGATGTTATGCTTGTTAAAACTAAAAAAAAAAGAAACATTCTTCGCCTCCAAGTAAGAAAAAAATCTTCAGAAATGTCTCGCGATTTGAGATTCTTTATAAATTTATTTTCATCCATTTTTTTTTCCACGGCAATTTGAACTTCCAGACTAATTTGGGGGAATTTTATGTGTTTTTGCACCTTTATATAGAATGCGAATGCGGAATATTTCTCACAATTTATTGCTGCACTTTGCATTGTATGGTACATACATATAAATATTTCCTTTTTCAATATCTTCGTGATCGTGCAAAGTAAAAAAAGAATTTTTACTTGCAAAAAATATCTCTCAACTTAATTGCAATTTAGTGAAACAAATTGTTTTCTTTACTGCAAATTTGTGAGATTATTTGCCAAAAAACATTTTGCAGCATTGAACATGAAGTAATATTTAATTTTTTCTTGGAGGTGGGAAATTCCCGCATCAATTTACCTAATTGAGCAGAAGGATATTTTTGTGTGCTTTACATGATTTTAATGTGATTGCATTATTGCTTTTAAGTTTTTGTGTAAGAAAAAGTGATTGCAATCATCCTGATTGAGAGAATTTCATTGCTAAAAGGATGAGATTTCATTTTATTTGCCAATCTTTAAAATCATTAAGAAATGAATTCAGCTAAAAAGGAGTTTATTCACTTCTGCATGGAAAAACACTTCATTGGTGGAAAAAATCGCGTGCACAGTCTTTCAATTAAGAAAGTATAAAAAAAAGTCATCAAAGAGATTTTATTTTCCACAGCAGGGATAACTTGGACAAAACTGTGAAAATTTGCTTAAAAATACAAACAATGACGTCACTAATTGTGTTTTTTATCACTTTGCATGAAACATTCGCGTCAATGTTTCGTTGGTTTGATTTTACAAAGTAATTTGTTGCTTCATGCATTGAAAGAGATAAAACAGAAACTGTGCTTCTTTGAATAAAGAATCACAGCTAAAAACACATAGGTGACGTCATTGTTTCCATTTTTGGACAAATATTTGCGACTTTATTCCAGTTGATCCCAGAGTGAAAAAAGTAGAAAGTTCTTTGGCGAGTTTTGTACATATCTTTTTTATCCTCTGCGAGATTACGCGTACATATTCCAATCACTTTCTTGAATAGAAAGAATTTACCCTATAGAAAGCAGGTAAACTCCTTTACAAATGCAAACGCGATCGTTCTTCTATTAATGCAATAATCACAAAGTATAGAAGGAGGAATGAAATAAAAAAAAGATAGTGGGAGAAGTGAATTCTATGTAAATGTGTGTATACATATTTTGCTAATGATACACCCGGAATCGAATTTTCCTTTCAGCACAGAATCAATTATCAATCGTTTATTAGTTTTATCTCCTCTGTGTGTATTTTTTTTTTTCATCTAGTTGATTCTATATTTATTTTTCACCTGACCTCATCACTTAATTCCTCGCTCTTTTTTTTTCTCACTGCAGCATCATCCAACATCAACCTCTCATTATCTCTCGCACAAAATCTCCTCACGAATCGCATTGGGTTTGGGATTCTTTTTTGAGATTTCATTCACAAAACATCACACAAACTCCGGATAATTGCGTAATTCGAGGAGAAAAGAAACCAATTATGCGATTGACGATATGAAAAATTGTTTAACAAAACGTTCAGCTATTTATTGTTAACTCCTCATCTTTTTTTTTACCTCCATTCTAACTCAAATACTAATATTTTGTCATTTCTTTCTGGGTTTTTTTTCTTCACTAACTTTAGCCTTTTATCTTCACATTAAAATTTATATATTTTGATACAAGCACGATACAACTTTTGTGAACTTGAAAGGCCAATGCTGTGAGAATTTTTTCTCTCAAACACGTTGAAAATTGTGGGAAGAAATAGTTAGAAAAAAATAAACTTTTTTTATTGTAGAAATCAGCATTCGTCCATCGTACTTCCGTCTATAAGGAAACAATCTTGTATGAATAGTTGTTGTTGTTTTTTTTCTTATTCCAGGAAAAATTGAAAGAATATAAAAGATTTTTTTTAAAGAATCCCCAAGGATGATTAATTAGATTGAGACATCATCATCGGACACACAGGGAATAAGGTATTTTTAGTAGAGAGTGCCGTAAAGTAAAAACAACATGCAAAGGTTTCCGGATTTAAGTTAAACTCTCCGTCATAATTTGCATTTAATTCTCTTCGAAGAAATCTAATCTCATCGGGTACTATTTTTCTTTCCCGTTCCACGAAAAATTTATCGCATCTTCGTGTTAGTTTTCTTTTTAATAATTAGTGTGTCAGGAACTGAATTAGTAATAGAATTTATTTATTAAAAAAAAAACACTAAAAATTATAAGATTTTTTCTTATCATTTAAAGTTTCAATTTCAATGATGATCAAATAAAAAAATAATTATGGGAAAACTCGGCGATATGCTCTCAATCGTTAATTGAATTTTGTAAGTGTTAAGCTTAAATTATTCTACTAAAGCCCCGATATATTTGTGTAAAATATGGCAAAAACGGTTAGTTCTCTATACAGAATCCTCACAAAATTGAGAGCTCGCAGAGGAAAGTTATTGTATTTGCGCTTCAGCATACTAATGCAATAATTTAACGCTTAAGTATGAAATTTGTTGACTTAATCACTGATAAATTAAGTTCCTCTAATTAATTAAAAATCAAGAAGAAAATTTCTATAGATATACCGTAAAATGGATGATGAGAACCAGCGGGATAAAAGAGTTCTTAACAGAAATCATAGAAATATTTATTTGAGCAAAATTATTTTATTTTAATTTAAATTCTTACTTCGAGAAGCTTTGACCTCACTTAATTTCTTCTTTTTACTTAAAAAATTATACGAATTATTCATTCTGAAAAAACTTGAGTTGTCTCAAGAACATAATTAGAATGCATTTAACACATAAATTGCCATATAATTATTTATTTTTAAATTGTTTGGAAATAATTACAGATAAAACTATTTTTGTAACATTGTAACCTCAACGCGTGAAACTTTATTATCTTCTAAAAGAGAGATAAATTCTAGCACTATACCTACTCTTTTAATAATCTCTCAAATTCACACCTTTTTGCTAGAAGTGCTTTTTACAGTATCTCTGTAGTAATAATTTAGATCTCTCAATCGTTGTGCCGTGTTGTGGGTTTGTATAGTAAAAATTCTTTTGTGGAAATCACAGAGAGAGAATCCACCTCATCACCATGGAACACGCGGAAAGAGCCAAGAAAAAAATTCTTGCATTGTGTAAATATCCGTTGGTGTTACTTATATTATATTGTACCTCTCTACCTAAATATTTTCGTATGTGTGACTTAATGTGTGACACTCACGGAGAGCTTATGATCTAATCGTATGGCTAAGATCGTCACATTGAACTTTAAAATACGATCGCGCGCGCCCGTCACACTCTCTCACCCTGCGCCACGGAGGAATTTCCACCATCTAATGTCTGATGAAGGCATATAATGTGGAATTAGTCAAATGACAAAAAAAGTGATTATATTGTTAAATTCTTCAAAAAATATTATTTGCTGTACCAGAGAATATGAGGAGTAATGGTAGTGAGAGACAAGATAAAATCTATCATCAATCGACACAATTTCCTAATAAGCAACTCACTGCCACGAATCATTCAACCCATTGTCGCATTGTTGTTCCATCACACACAAAGTTTTTTTCTTCTTCTTCTCCTTTCATCTTCACTAACTTTTAATAATAGTACAAAATTATTTTATAATACGAAGGTGGTGCAAAAATAATGATTGATTTTTGATTGAATATGAGCGAATTTTTAAGGGTTTTGTGAATACTGTGCGATTTTTAAGGCCTAAAAGTGTCCTTGGTGTTTCACCAATAGGTGACATTTATGCATCAATGTTCGTGCATAAAGTCCTTTTTCATTAATTGACTTTTTGTAATGAAAAATTGTTTTTTTTTATTTATATTATTCACAAGTTGAGCTTTAGTGCAATATTAATTTTAAAGAATTTATAAATTACTCAAATAATTAATCGTTAAAAAAAGCGCCAAAGTTTTCCCAAAAAATGCGAAAATGACGTCACACTTTTCGTTTTCTTATTTCTTAACGTTCCTTTGTTTTCTTAGCGCTCTTTTATCCCTCAGGCGTGTCACATAATCCCAAATAATTTTGGGGACTTTTGAATATTTTTTTTTATTCTCTACAAGATTACTCGTTATTCGATTGTTTCCTCGAATGAGAAGTTTTTCCATACAAAAACGAATAGACTCCTTTTCAATAAATAATTCCACAAAAAGGAAAACCCACATTATTTTCGCATCAACCAAACAATTATGCGGCATTTTCACTCTCACCGAGGGCAGTGGTATCGCACATATATACATATCTATCTCAATAATGTACATACATATTTGTGGAATGAACAGATGATGTATTAGTTATTTAACTTACAAAAATGGAATGAATGGCAAGAAGGCAAAAAAGAGATTTGTATATTTTTTTGTGTATAGACTCTTTATGATTCTATTTAACAAATTTTCAACTATATGCCACACAGAGTCGAATTGTCCACGAAGTACGTCATGGTGAGCTAGAAAAAAATGAATTCAGATGATTTTTCTTTGCCATTGATTTGCTACCTTGAAGATGGCCCAAAAAATTAGCTCTCCCTCTGCCAAAATTGAAATCATTTATATTGGTGGGAACTATTTTGGCTTACTCTCATAGAGCACCCACAGTGCGTTGGGAATTGATTTTTTTTTATAAATTGTGTCGATGATCTCGCGTAAGAAATATTTTTTCTCTTCTTCAATGGTTAAATTAGAGGAATAAAAAAAAATTCAGTGTTGATGGAAATGCAATCCTGACGTGATTGAAAGTAAAAGTTGCGCGAACACACACCAAAGGTGGTTTGCGTATTTGAAGAACACATCATGGCTCTTTGGGTGAGACACTCAGAGTTGTGATTTATCCCACCTCTGATGCCCAAAATGTTTGTTAATTAGAGAACTCTGTCTTTTTTTTGTTCCAGCTCGCTCATCGTACTTTGCCTAATACACGAAACTGGTAAAAGAGTGGCAAGTGTGGAGGTGAAAAAATCAAGATAGGCAGTAGCCTCTTATTGTAGTCAAGAGGTCTGTCTTTTTTTTTCATCGCGCTTCTTTTCTGCACACATATTTTTGTGATATTCTTCGCCTTTGCCCAATTTTAAATTCAATTTTCCACGACATTCAGTGAATTGCCATTGAGGGGCTCACAACTACAAGAGTTTATGGTATATCCCGTTTGATGCCTCATCTGTGCAACTTTTTTTAGTTTCGACTTTAGTAAATAATCCGATTTTGATAAGAAGATGAATTTAGCTTTAATAATATTTCAGATAAAGTTAAAAAAAAAAGTATTTTAGGGACTACAAGTTATATATTCTCTCTTCAAATTTACTTTGAACCGAAACTTCACCTCGATAAAAAGCTAAATTCATGCTAAGCTTTTACCAATAAAAAGTTGCAGACCTGAAGAAGGAAACAATAATTACCAACATATCCTTAAAATTTACCCAGTTATTCTTCTTTTTTTTTTTACAAAAGTCGAATAGTTTAGTTAGAGAACGAATTTTATAATGTTCTGGGCAAAATTTTAAGAATTAACTTTCTGGACAATTTTAGAACGTCATGAAATAAAAAAAAAATCCTGAGCAAATCTGGATTAATTATAAACGTTCTTTCTAAAGACTTAGCTGCAAATGTTGATTTGAAAAGAGAATGGTATTGTAGTTGAAGCTTTCCTGATCTTCGGTTCACAAAAAAAAAATTTTTTTAATTACATTAAATTGGCGAAATCGACTTTCTCATAAAGATTTTTTAAATTAGAACTGTTTTTTTTTTTAACTTGATTAATGGTGCTATGCATTTTGGCGAAGTTTGAAAAATCAGGATCCTGACATTCTTTATCATTCATCTCATGAAAAAAAAAATGTCGTAAAGATGCGACAGAAAAAGACAAAAAAAAATAGGAAATACATGATTCTGATTTTTCAAGCTTCGCCCAATTCATAGCACCATTTTCTTTTAAAATCTATCACAACTCCTCTTTCAGAAATATATTCTTGTAGAATTTTATAAAAAAGTGATTTTATTAAAATTCATCCACACAGCATTCAACGTACCTCTATATAAATAGAACAATTTGCATTCAATTAAATTGAGGAGAGAAAAAATTTTAAAAAAAATTATATAGTTTTTTCCTACAAACAATAAATTCTCTCCAATTATCCACCTCCTATACCTACAAAAAAATTGCTTCTCGATGATGAATTGAAGCGCCAAAAATTCGGGGTCTTTCGCATTCTTAATGCACAAATAGTTTTTAATTTTTATTTTCTTTCAAACATCCCAAAAGAGCCACTCAAAATCACCCACTTTCGGCATGATGAATGGGATTTTTTTTCTTCCTAAGATGCAAGGTGAAAGATTAGCACGAAAATCTACTTACGATTGTACTCAATGTCCTAAACTTGTCCATTTTTTTTCAATTTTCTTGTTGCTCTTGAAATACTCTGAAAAAATTGTCCTCTCTGCTGTTTAAATGAATTTTTTCAGCAACATATTTGAAAGTAAATATTGTCCTTTCTTTGTTTTTCGGGAGTTTCTTCACGCAAAGATTTTTTTGTAGAATTATAATTTTTTTGGCACAATCACAAACAAACTTTCACAAAATACTAATCTCAATGTATCACTAAATGAATCCTTTTCTCTTTTTCGTCTTATTTTTTTATATATATAGAAATTGATCTTCGCGAGGGATATCCTTTGGCGCGAATATGGAGTAATTTGAAAAAAAATAAGGGTAAGGAATCACACGAGAAAATATCACAAAATGCGGAAGGCAAACACAATGCCCATTGAGAGATTATAAAAAAAGAGACTGGGGGCCTATGTGGAGATGATCCAGAAGGCGGGAAGATGAAATCCACGGAACGATGATGTGAGTACCACAGTCCTTAAGCAACTGGCATTAAATTTGCAGTGGGAGCCCCATTTTAAACGCGCGATACCCATGCGAGATGCGCGAGCGAAAAGCTCGCGCTGAGAAAATTCCAGCGCGGCATCCACTCTATGAGAGATGATGATTAAGCGCCTCGCATAAGATGATGATGAGCCCATATACCTGGGTGAACATTTGCGATCTTGGGCAGGTTCGCATCAAATGTGTGAGATTTTTCTCTCTCTCTCACATCTTGCTCAAAAATGCACGCATATGTCATACATTTATAACATTTTTTTTCGTGACACAAATCCCATCAAAAGGGAGATATTAAATCTCAAATACTAACATTTTTGTTTTCAATATGTTAATCATTTTTACAAATTATCGATCATCTCTTTCACGTTCATGTTTACTTTTTGAATTCACTCTCGCTTGTTTTCTCACTTCTCCTTTCTTTGCCACCGCGTACACATTTTTTTCTCCGCGAGGCATATTTTCGTCAAAAGCTTCTTGTATTGAAAAATTTATTTCAAAAGCTATTTACAATTGAAATAGCAATTTGAACGATGCCATATATTTTTCGGTGGATCATCTGCACAAGATCACGATGATAAATTACGCAGCTATGTGCATCAATAAAATTTCTCATGCAGGTAATTAAATGATAATAATGTCACACCTCAATTATTTCCCAATGTTTTGATTTGAATCTCATACGCACGCGTTATATTTTTGCATTCAGAGTGTACTTTGGGGGGGTTTTATGAGAAAAATAAAGTCCATAATTTCTTAGTTTTCGCATCACCATCTAATTGGGGAGATGATACACTCTTACTCCAAATGATTTATCTCCATATCATGGAGTAACTCTCGATTTTTTTCCTCATTGAATTACATATTTAATTAAGGGTTTCAATGCTTTGACTTTCAGTATTTTATTTAATTGAAAGTTTTTTTTTTATTCCGATTTAAAAAAAATTGTTTTCAAAATAATTAAGGTATTTAAGGGATGGCGCAGAAACTCTGCAGGAAGAAATTATCCTTAATCCTTAAAGGATTTTGCTGGCAACCGTAGCTAATTCGACTTTTTCAATCGCTTCATTGTCAGAACTAAAATCTCTTGAACATTCCGTAATAAATTCTACATCTGTGTGTAGGGAATTTTAATTACTTCAAAATCGTTCAAAGAAAACTTGGAAAAACATTTTCATTTTGAGAGAAAATGGAGAAAATTAAAATCAAAATTTTGAGGTTAGAAATCTTGGTACTCCAAGCGTTAAACTACGAAAGAAAGTTTACCCAAATACATTGATCACAAATGTAAAAAAAATCGAAGGTAAAGGTTCACATTAGATACAATACTGATAAGAAAAGATCAAATAAAAATTAAATAATCTACATTAAAGCTTTTTTAAATTGCTTTTTTTAAATGCGTAATACCCATTAAAAGTAAGAAAGATTAAAAAAATAACAATGTGAATAAAATAAAAGAAAAATCCAGATTATTCTGCTTGTATAGTTTTTATTTTTTTGCGACATTCAATCTGCTGATCGTGTGAAAATCAATAGAATAGGTATTAATTTACACAAAAGATAAATGAAAATTATAGTATATAGTAACAGAAATAGAAATAGGATAAGAAAGTGTGAGTTTAATTACTTAATTTTAATATGAAATAGCCAAGATAGAGAGAAAAAAATCAAAGCTAAAAGGTTCTAATTTCTTAAAAAAATCAATCTCACAATAGGATATTTAATAAGACTTTTTTTTTTAACAATATTCAATACTTTTTTAGACGATAAATGATTTTTTCTTATATTGTCAATCAAATTTATTGTTACAAAAAATATGGCTTAAGTAAGAAAGTTAGAAAATACATCAGTGTGGTGTGAGAAAGCCATAGTTGTATCAGATAAAGATTTTTTTTAAACTTGTAAAGAAATACACTGACAGAGATTTTCTTCTTCATTGCCATTATGCAACATGGATGGTACTTATTAACATAATAACTAACCTACGTTTACAAAAAAGAAATCACAGAATATGAATAAAAATTCATTATTTTAAACCTTTAAAACTCATTTATGTGATATTTGAAGAAAAATTCTTAAAAGAAACCTCACCCCTCAATAATTCTTCTATTTTTAATTTCGTGACATTTTTTAATCACTTCATCTTATTAGGAATTCTTTTTGATGTGCGATGAAAAAATGACCCTGAAGGTTAATTTCCATTTTTGTATAATTCACCAATATTTTTTCTTGTGCCAATCAATCGCCAAACAAACGACTTTTTCGGCAAAATTTCATTGTGTGATGATGAAAGAAAGAGATTTTTACGTGCGATCAAGCGACGAACCTGCATGAAAAGCAACCTCCATGCGCTATTTTCCTCCTACAAAAATACACAAAGCGATCATTTTACAATCGTCAGCCAACTAGACATTGTATGTAGACATACAGCATAGACCTATTAATCGAAAATTAATCAATATAAATATTTAATAGTTTGTGCTTCATCTGGTTTTTATCTCACGTGTGCGCACACCTTTGCGTCCCTACTAAACCACTTACGTGAACAATGTCGGAACTACACTTTTTCCCCCATTTACTTTGCATTTTTTGAATGATGAATTGATTTTTTTCTCTCCCGTTTTCCCCGAACTATATACACACAGAATTAATTGATCTGTAAATTTTTCTCAGTGTACAAAGTGAAGAAAAATCAACAATCAAGATTGTGGAGAGAAGAAGAAAAAAAAAACGATTTACTAATTAAGTTTAGCATTGAAAAGCGTCGAGAAATTTTTTCACAGGTTTTCCTATCGTCACGTAAAATGCGTCTCTTCTTCGGGGATGTGATGAAAATTTTCACTGATATTGTCATCTATGTATATTGAAAGTTTTCTCACCTTGAATGTTTTGTTTTTGTTGAACTTAAAAAAGCAGTTTACACATTTTTAAGCTCAATTGCAATATCTGACGTTTCTTTTATAATTTTTCGACATTTTTGTATTATTTGATTTTTTTCAATCACTTGACGTTTATTCTCTAACGTTTGACATTCCTGTCCTTTTAGCAATTATTTTTTATCGTTTGATGTTACCTCTCAAATTTTTGACATTTACTTTCTAACATTTGACTTTTATTTTCTAACGTTTGATATTTTATTCGTTTGAGAATTCATTTTTTTTATTTTATTACAGTGTTAACGGAAAAATCACAAATATTTGTAGGGAAATCAAGCTCTATCATCGTTTTTCCGTCGCTTTTCCCGCTAAATGTGAATGAATCCGGCTGTCGATGTTCCTATCCGCTTTTCTCGTACATCGCGCGTGTTTTTTTTTTACAGGAAAATCCCCCAAAGATGTCAATGGAGAGAAAAATGCAGGGTATACCCGCGTACAAAAAATTGCTTCAAAACGGTACATTTTTTAAAAAGAAAGACGCACAAAAAGTTGAAGGATTTTTTGACGCAGAAGAAAATGTTTGCGCGTCATTTTCCGCGAGACATTCATACGCCGGAAAAGCTACGATGCTTCTGGAGGCTGTTGCGACTCAATTAAGAGTTAATATAAAAGGGGAGAGAGAAAAAAGCTCCATGAATATTGATTGGGGCATTCTTCACTGCATCTAGATGGGGTACAATATACATACATAGTGGGGAGATTATAAAGATTGTATCTTTTATGCGATGCAATTGAAATTCATAAAAGTGCAAAAGATTATAGATGAGACCTTATTTTCCCATCTTCTCATTGCATCAACATTTCCCGATCCTCATGGTTTTTCACCATTTACGAACCGATCTCATGGTGAGATTATGTGCCTATTCTCGGAAAATTCCTCATCAGCATAAGAACCCACTAATGAGACAAGAAAATTACTCACCGAAGGAGTCAATTATTGACTCTATAAGTAAGCTCAAATCGGCTCAAGGGGCAAAAAAAATGAGTGAGAGAGATGTTTGTCGCCTTAGAACAAAGAATATTTTCAAATGATGATGGTGCAGACAATTATTCTGCATTGCTTCCGTGTTTCTATTTAGCATATCTTGCCAAATATTTACCATCTTACGCACTAAGTGCTTGAAAAATATCATGAGAAAAAATTGATCATCATCCTCAAAGTGTTGGTAATTCTTTGGTATACATTTAAGTGTGTTAATTTTTTTGGATTTATGCAAGTCAATGAGGGTGGAATGCCTGATTGAAAAATTGCAAGATCCTTTATAAATGAACAATTGCTTAAAAATATTTCTAAGAAATCATGACGTATTTTCATTTAATTTTTGATTCCGTTAGAAATGCCTAAAAACATAAAATTTCTTAAAAATTATTAAACGTCTAAAAAGGGCAATAAAGGCTTTGATGGCTGAATGGTGCTAGTTACAACCACTGTAAGGTTCGATCCTTTATCCCTTAAATGCCTTCTAACCCCTGCCTCCTTAAGGATTCCAGGTGAAAGAAGACGTCTGGGTTTAGTAGCTTAGGACTCAGGCTAGAACCCTCTAACCTAAACTCCTTCTTTCCTGATTAAAACAAAAAGAAAAAAAAATAAGAAAGGAGACTTTTCATGCTCGATGACCTACCAAATATTTGCCATAAAGCAGATGCGGAAAACTTATTTATATTTTTGCTTTATTTGCTTACATCAAGCTTGAGAATTTCCCCCACGAAAATACCGCAGATTATCACGAAGAATTTCGAGTTTATAAAAATTTAATTTACACATATTTAGTTGCGAGACTTTTTTAAATACATTTTTATTAACTCTCATCCGTCTCACCTGATTGTCGCCATATTTTTCTCATCCACGCTGTGCACATTGAATTAATTGATTTTATTTACTTATATAGTTACTATTTTATCGACAAAATAACAAATAGCATGCCAATGAGTTGAAAAATCTTTGAGGCTGTTTAATTTTTATTTTTGCTCCATTCCCAGACACTTCTTATGGCGGTGTCTTCGTGGCTAAAGTAAAGCTCTCTCGAATGTTGATGATGATGCGAAAAGTGCGCACGTAGACGTATCAGGAGCAAGAATCTCGTGCCGCGACGACAGCGTCTCGCGTGGACAAGGATTAAAGGATTGGCTTAGAGGTAAAATGCTTATCATCTGTCTGTCTGTTCGTTGGGGTGAAGAGTAGACAGAGCGCCTTATGAGTGGATTTATTTCAACATATCATGTTGATGGGAGACATAAAACATCCCTTTGGATTGATTAACACAGTCTCAAATCGCGTTCTTTTCAACGTTGTGCCGCAACTCTTGAATTACTTGAGTAAATACACACAATTACTGACCAAATGTATAATAAATAATTCAATTATCACTGTAAGTTACATTACGCGTCTCTATACTTTAATTTCAGTATTCACCTTGGTGTGGCTACATCGAGCTCTAAAAGGGTCTAGCTTTGCAAAGTGGTAAGTTTGGCAATTATTCTACAATTTTAATTAAAATATATAAATCTCTAAGGACTACAGAAACCTAGAATGCAAAGACCCTGCAAAAGGGCTTCTAAATTCTCAAGGTTCTTGCCCTTTTTTTCACCCATAAAAGTATCATTGAAAGATACACACACAGCATGATCATTTCAAGGGACTCATTGTTGATTTTTCTTAAGCTATAAAGAATGGAGGATCATGGCTAATATAATTTAATTGAAAGACACGCGTGCATCAAAGCTCCTTCTTCACCAATTCAGGTGAATAATAAAGAAGGTAACGAGGTGCAAGAAAAAAGAGAAGGGGGGTAATACACAACAGGTTTGAAGTAATCTTGATTTCATGTGTCATGATCTCTTGATCCAGGCTAAATAACAATCTTTGTGGGAGATGAGAAGTTCGTTGTGTACACCTTTAATTTGAAATGACAAATTATACATGGAGTCAATTGCAATTTATTCCCTCATCCATAATTGCAAATTGTAGGTCTCCACATCTCTTCTTCATTTCCCATGTGTATGTAGATGCTCCAATTCAATCATTACTGCGTCCTCAGACGTCTCTTTAGTTGGCCCTTTCACGATGAGTGCGTACACGGTGATCGCACTGAATGTCTCTGTGCGCGATCTTGAGATTGTCCTCCTCAACATCATAGTCGTATATGGGGTTAATTTGTGAATGGTATTCAAGTGTGTGAAGAGTAACAATCATAGCGATCACTATCATGATTATTGGGGTGATAATCATGGGGATTTATTTATTCAACGCTTTTACCAACTAATTTGTACTCTGTGACGTCCTTTTATGCGAGTCCAACTACCGCGCAAAGAGATGTGAGCCAATGGGGTTAAATTGAATGTATTTTGTCTTTGGAACACTCAGAAATATCCTTACTAGAACACCCTGTGAGTACAGAAGAATTCTATGAAGCCTCTGAACATTTTTTTCTCCAAGAAAAAATCTCTGATAAATAGTCAATAAAATTAGAATGGATAGATACGAATATATATGAAGTGAATCACAAAAAAAAGAAGCATAATAGTGATATCATATTATTTGGTGTGTTTGTGCCAAAGGTGCGTTAGTTCAGAGTTTAAATTTTCTCATTTCAATGAGACACTCCAAGGTGTTTATTCAATCAATCAAAAATTGATGAATTTTTTCTTCGGTGTGTTCTCTCAAGATATAGGAATTAGTTTTGATTTATTAGTTGGCAATTGAATGTACTTCGAGTCTTTTTTATTACAAAATGTATTTTATTAAAATTCGTTATTGATTCTTCTTTAATTTCAAATTTTCAATGCTCTTTTGGCATCAAAAAGGAGTTAGAATTCATCGATAAATAGGCTAAGCCCTCATCAATAGTGTAATAGTGCAAAAAAGAAAAAAAAACAATGAGAAATCGACAAAGAGATTTACTATTTTCCACTTTAGATTGAACTGGAAAGGATAGCAAATAACTACTTAAGAAATCAAAAAATTGATGGATTTTGTTGCCTTTCTTATAATCCATAGTTTATCAAAAATCATCAGTAAAACATCAGCGTGAATATTTCATGCATTGTTAGAGACAAGAAACGCAATGCTGACGCTGCTGACGTCATTTTTCATATTTTTGGATAAATATTTGCAAATATTTTGTAAATTTTTGCCGGATTTTCTTAGCTGATTCTATGCTTTTTGTTTCGTCAAATTAACTCAGGTCTCATCACAACCACCTCTTTTTTTTTATTAAGATTTTTCCCTTAATAAATGACAATATTTCTGACCCGCCATTTCAGCTCATTGTTCTTTTAATTTTTTAAAAATTAAAGAAAAAGAAACTCTCTGAGTGTCTTTGAGATATGTTACCATTTCAGCTTATCATCAAAGAGAAGAAGAGTAAACAATGCGGGATGTGCTGACTGATTAGCAGGAGCCTGTGGCGGATGGATGGTGCTGAAATGGCAAAGGTACAGTGCAGAGACCACAAGCAATGTGTAATTAGCATTCGCAATGGGTGAACATTGATTAGTGGTGGCAGTTGCCATGAGATGATTTCTGTAGAAAAAATCTCCTTGCGTACGGGTGGCTGTTGTGATGGGCAAACTGTGCAAAAAAGGGCGGAAGCACACCCCGCGGTACCTTCAATTTTATCACATTACTGCACTATACTATAGGAACTCATTCAGTGATGAAAGGAAAGATTAGAACAAGGGAGTGATGCATCCTCGCGGGGAATTTCACTGTAATGCAATCATATTGCAAACAGGAAATAGTCACCGATGCTGCTGGCTAAATGAGGAAAAATTACATGAGAATCTCACAGCGTATACGCACTTATTTTCCATGAGGGGATTGTTCTTTCAGGGAAGAGACTATGGGATATTGAACGTCTCTATCACTACCGGCAGTTGGTTTCTATGTACATAATGCATTTCTGTACCACGCCAGAAGGGTCAAAAGGGATAATGAGTGATAGTCATTGAATGAATATACTCTCACCTCGTTCTCTTCTTTCACTCCTGCCGCAGAAAAGGGTTAATAAGTATTAAAATGTAGAACATTTCATCAATTTAATTATAAAATGGACAGAATTATGTGGTTTATGTGACATTGTACTGCACATAGCAACATGATCAAAATGTGTTAATTTGCGAGAAATGCATAAAATCAAGGGTGAAAAAATTACAAATTTATGATGTGTCTGTCTGCAATATGTTGCTAAAAAACATAACTTAAATCGCATAAATCAATGTGACATTTAAAATGTAGCTAATGCATCACAAACACGAAATTTATCGGCATTTGGAAGTATTTTTATTGCTCCCCATAAAATTTTTTCATCAACCTGGAGTAATTAAAAAAAAATCTTTCACAATTATTTTTTTGAGGAAAAAAAAAAGAAATTACAGAGGTGCTAATTCAAAGTTAATTTACTCCTATAGCTCCTAGGAGTCCGTCGTGACTTAGGGCAACGAGAATTTTTTTTAAAATGTATCTTAGAAATTTTATTGTAATTTTTTAAAGAAGAAAAGTTCATGAGAAAGGAATTTTCTTTAATTCCACATACATATATATAGGTACCTTTTGCCTCCTCATAAACATACAAATTATTCTAATGAGTAACTAAGGGAGATTAAGATTCGGGGTAGTTTTTTTTTCACCTCATGGGGTGATTTATAAAATTCCCTCGATAAGCTTTTCCAGAGAGAGAGAGAGAGTACAGAGAGATAAAATGGGGAAAATTCCTCTCTTTCTCCTCACAGCATCTCAGTCAGGAAAATTGTTTATACTCCAATGATGGAAGCGCATGCTCTTGCGTCCATCCACCCAACATCCCTGGAGGAGAGATTCCATACAGCACCACAAACTCACAAAGTTTCAGTCACATTTGCACTTTCCCCGGGTCGAGTGGTCAAAGTTCCCACACAGAGAGCGACATAATTGAGTGGATGCTGTTTTTTTCTCTTCTATAAGATTTGAGGAAGAAGTGAAGATTCCCATCTCTCACGTCTGTGGCGCAATTTTGCACCACCTGAGGCTTCCTGTGTGGAGATATTCCGTATACCCCGTGGGTGCCTCACCCCAGCGAAGGAACCCCGAAAAAAAAATAGTCTGTGCACGGTGAATGAAAAATAGAGTGGGAGGTTTGTTTTGGGGGGTGGTGATTGTGTGTGAAAAAGGGAGTGAAAATGACTTTCTTTCCACCACCGTCTAGGGCAGTTTATTTTTTCACATTTGGGTACCATCTGGCTGAATTAAAACTGCCAATGCTCAATTGAAAATATTTCTCACAGTGAAATTAATATAAATTCCATTTGTGAAGAAATTTCTGCAACGAAAGCAAAAATTGTAAGTGATTTTAGGGTTTATTGTTTCAATGAAAATATCCAGCAGGGGTTTATTTGGTTTATTTTAGTTACCCACCATTATGTTTATTTAGCCCATTAATCCTTAAATAGTTCATTCGATCCACACGTTTATCCAAAACGAGAAATATTATATTTTCTCAATTTTTAATTATTAAAATTTTTTTCAAGATGGAAGTACTTTTTTACGTAATAGACTAGAGATCCAAGATTACGAATCGACTGAAAAGTCTTCTTCTATGTTTAATTCCGTCGTGAAGGGTTAACATGTGACATTTCGATAGCTCTATTCCTTCTTCATCAGGTCTCTAGAACTATTTCCCATTAGACTGCATTAGCAATAATTCTCTAATCTTTATTAAATAAAACATAGTTTATACAAAACAAATAAAAGATAAAATAAATGCAGCTAATAAGTTAAGTCCACAAAAATTTTCTTTTTTCTTCGTGTAATTTTCAAATATTGCATCACATTCTTGAGAAGTCTAATGCACAATCCGTCTTTCTCTCCATCTAATTAAGCTTCGATTAGGCTTTTATTTATTCAGGGAATTTAGCACGATTTTTTATGATTAAATAATACGCAAAACAAATAATTAAATTAATTTCTTTCTTTTAATATTTTATGGTCAATGGAACCAATATACAAAGGAAGTAAGATGACGGTTGTGAAGGTACTGGAAAGTCGTTATCGGCAGAATTTTATGAAACTCCTGCTAATCTTCACGGTGGCTGTGGCACTACTCTTCTTCATCTTCAATGCGGAAACACTGAAATCATCGGGGCTCTACACAAAGCTCCTTCGCTTCACGGGTGACCCACTTGATGATGTTGATCCCGAGAGTGAGGCATACTTTGTGAATACAGTTGGATGCAAAATGCCCAAATTTCCCATCTTTGACACCCACATACGACGCTTCATTGCGGATCCAACGGTGATTCACTGCTCCACGGGTATTACGGCGTCCGATGGGAAATACATTTGGATCCGTTTGAATGCTACGGAATTGCAGGCACTGTACAACGTCACGGATCCCACCCTACTCTCATGCTACTACCAAGCATTTGCACGGAAGAGCGACATGTGGATCAAGTTTCAGCACGAGGTGACGCCCATCGTGTTCGGGGAGCGTCATCGCGTGGCCCCCGGGGAGGAATTTGTCAAAGTGACGTGCGACAACTTTGGCCTGGGCGAAATTTACCAGGACTTTCACTACTTTGTACCCGACCGCATGCCCCCCGGGGATGTTGTCCCGGCGGCCAGTAGGCGGAAAGTTAACGTTGTGGTAATTGGCATCGACAGCGTCTCCAGGCTCAATTTTCGGCGCCAACTGAAAAAGACCACGAGGGTCTTACTTGAGGAATTGGGTGCCATTGAGATGGAAGGATACAATAAGGTGAGAATTTTTCTTTTCTTCCTCTCTCTTCCATTCTTCCTTTTTCTGCTCCATTTCACATACAAAACGGCTGATTTATTGAAAGGAAATTCTTCGTGAAAATACACATTAAGTGGATTAAAAAAGTTTTCTTCCCTACTTTTGCTTTTTACAGTATGTGGTTTGTAATGAAACTAAAGTACAAAAAAAATCTTTTTGAAAATTTTTTTTAGCTTTCTTTTTCATCATAGAAAAATGTTCTCTAGCGCAAAAAAGTCTTAATAATTTAAGTATTGATTTAAAGGAGATTTTGAAGAAAGTAAGAACTCCTGATTTATTTAAAAGCTTTCTTCAATTTTATAGTTTTGCAGTTTCTAAAAGTTTCTGTGCGATGTTTTAAAACTTTGATGCGGAAAATTCTCCCTCAATGGAATTTTGGCAAAAGCGTTTTTTTTTGTACATTTATGCTGCAATTTGTGGTTTTATGTAATATAATGATCAAACTATAAAAGCATTCCTCCCCTTTCTTTTGAAATAAAATATAAAATTTTTCTCTCTTTTTTGCTATGTATGAAGCAATATACAGGAAAGATATTGAATCTCTCGAATTGAACGACAAAAGGTCGTATGTGGTGTACAATAAAAATTTGCGACAGGTGTAAAGGAGCACACCACCACCCATACAATTCTATTAAATTTGCAATGAGAACTTCTCACACAATTGAGCTATAAAATCAACCCTCATATCAACAAATTTTCCTCACATGGATCAGGGAAATTTCTTATTTTCATTAACAATTCATCGTGTCAGTTAAGGGCTTTTCGTATAGTTTTGGTAAATATTTTACAAGACATTGGTACTTTTGTTTTAAGCAGGGTATGGTTTATCTGAATCATCTGCAATATAAAAAAAACGGTAAGTAAAACTTACGGGCTGTGATTCTTTCTTTGTCAGTGAAAGGTGAAGAAGGCTGAAAATTGAGGATGGGCAAATTTTGAGGATAGACTTACTCGCGAGCCGAATCACAGCCAACGCACAGAAATTTTGAAGAAATCCTTAATCGTGGCGGGCGTTGGCTGTGATTCGGCTCACGAGTAAGTCTATCCTCAAAATTTGCCCATCCTCAATTTTCAGCCTTCTTCACCTTTCACTGACAAAGAAAGAATCACAGCCCGTAAGTTTTACTTACCGTTCTTTCGCTTTATACTGTTCCATCCATGCTATATTTAATATTTATCTTTGCATTTTTATATGTATATATAATGTATATATCTATGTATTTATATATATTTTACTTTTATATATGTATATATAAAACGCCCCGCTTCGCGGGGCGTTGGTCTTATGCAACTCAGGATATGACATGTTAACTTTAAAACGCGATATCTCCGGAACGGCTACATAGATTTTCTTCATTTTTGGCATGATGAAAGATATTATAGCCAGCTATAACATACCAAAATTTGAAGCAATTCTATAAAGCGGTGCTCGAGATATTCATCGAAAACTCATCGAAAATTTTGTTTTCGATTTTAGCGCCACTTGCGGTCATTTTTTGAACTTGCAATGTTTCGAGCAGTTGTAGGGCTCATTAATATCTTTCATTTGAGCCTGAGTTGATCAAAATCGGTCAAGCCGTTCTCGAGTTATGGCCGATTTTCGATGAAAATTTGTGGCGGCCATATTGGCTAAACGGCTTGGCCGATTTTCAAAAATGAGGTATCGTTGGAAAGGTATTGATGTCCCCTACAACATATAAAAATTTCAGTCTTCTAGCTATAATAGTGACTGAGATATAGCAAAAACAAAATTTGGGGGTTATTCAAAATGGCGGACGGGGGGGTGGGGGGGTGGATTTGATCTCATAATCTGATTTCTTCCATCCGATATATGAACTTTGCCGTTGACCGCAAGTCTCTATCTATTACCGTTCTCTTGTAATTTAGCGTTATACTCCGGACGGCCGGACGGACGACCGGACGGAAAAATTTTGGCGCCACCGTTTTTTGGAATGTAGGGACCCTAATTCGTGCTCATCCCAAGTTTGAGCCCGATCTGACGACTTTGCATTTTTGAGTGTACACAGAAGCTGTGCTTCTTTTAAGAAAGAATCACAGCTAAAATACATCGAATTTTTTCTATACTTTGTAGCACAATTATTCGAATTATATTCACGAGAAAATTCATAAGTTCTTCAAAGAAAGAAAAAAGAAAAATATTCTGCATGAAATTTATTATTTATTTCCCAGATGAATACCCCTTAAGCTTTCCTTACAAAGGGATGATAAAAGCTCTCTCATAAATTAATTTTACATCATTCTATTATACTTTGATTAAATTTCTATGCATTTTACATCAAAGGTTAATATGAAGTCATGGAGAATTTTCAAGAGAAGAGTTTTGCAAGAAAAGTTTGTTAAGAAACAATTTATTCCCTCACTCAGGACAAAATTAAATTGAAATGAAAATATTTCTCCCCTAAATAGGTGGGCGACAATACATATCCGAATCTCGTACCGGTGCTCTCTGGCCTGGAGGCATCTGAATTAGAATCAATTTGTATGCCAGATAAAAATTCAACGTACGACAGTTGCCACTTTATTTGGCGTGACTACTCACGTCGTGGCTACTTGACAGCCTTTGCTGAGGACATTGGCTACCTGGGGTTGTTTAACTACTTCAAAAAGGGCTTCCGCAATCAACCCACCGACTACTACACGCGCCCCCTCATAACGGCCATGGAACGTCAAATTGCATACAAAAAAGTCGGCAATGTCTACCTGTGCTATGGGAGTAAGACCCCATTTGAGATTCTCTTTGATTACATCCACAAATTTGTTCAGAGTCTACAGGAGAGGCGATTCTTTGGCTTCTTCTGGACATCCTCATTCACCCACGACTACCTCAATATGCCAAAACTCATCGATGGGAAAATTGTGAGCTTCTTACGGCAACTCAATCATGAGGCTCTCCTCAATGATACCGTCCTTATTCTCATGAGTGACCACGGATTACGATGGGGGAGCTTCCGAAGTACCTACCAGGTGAGTTCTTTTTAAATTCTTTTAATTATATTGAACATAAATCCTAATGATTTAAAAAGGCTAAGTTAATTCTTAACTAAAAATTCTTCATGTTCAATAAAGCAAATATTCCTTTAACCCTTTAAGGACCATAAGTAGAGATTTTTTTTTAATTCCTATTTTTTTTATATTCCTATATCCTATTCGCAATCATCATTTCATTCGTCCTAAACCTGAGAATTCTTGGAAATATTATTTTTTCGGGTCTTAAAATGTTCACCAATATCAACACATAGTCCTTCATTTAACCCATTAAGGACCATTGCGCAGTTCTCTAAGCAAAAAACTGATTAATTTTCGCGAATTTTCCTGTGTAAAATTCTATTCTGAATCTAACCGGGTGTGACTTTTTTTTAGATTCTGTAGTTATTCTTCCTTATTAGATCATGGAAAACAGGATCTTGTAGAAAGAATATGATTTTTTCCGGAATTACATAACCTACACTTTTGGCTGAATTTTTTATCCGGAAGTTTTTTGGTAAATTCCCAGAGTGAAATTGTGGAAAATTTTTAAATATTCCTTCAATGAAATCTTATTTGTCACTATTGTAGCTCCCGGAATATACAAAAAAAATTAGACATGATCCTTTCCAGGACATCCATTTGAGGTTGAAATAGACTTTTTCCGGGAGTTGAATATCCCGAAAAAGACAAGTCCGAAAAATTCTACAGTGAAATAGTTCTGAGATCTAGAATAGTATCCTCTTTGACTACCTAAAAATATCTGCAAAATTAAAAAGAAAAGAGGTGAGAACTAAAGGTTTAATGCAAATTTTCTAACTAAAAAAAAAAGGCGAAACACTTTATCGGATGAAAATGTTCCAATGGTCCTTAAAGGGTTAAGCTTTTTCCTTCAATTTGAAACCCTTGTGTTTCATATGAAAATCCTACGTTTGTTTTACATTATTTATGAATATAAAACGTGGTATAATAAAACAATATAATTAAACGATTAATGCAAAAAGTATTATTATTCACTTTTTCTCTTTGCGGTACGTTTGGGAATAAAATTTTAATTGAATGAATTGTAGATTGATTTAAAATGAAATAAATATTCATAGGAGATGCGTAATCTAGATATGCATGATATGTATTCAATTTCGTGCGGAAATTGTAACTTTTAGCAGAAAACCAATTGTTTTCTCTAAAGAATAAATTCAAAAGTTTATTGAAAGATCGAATTAAAAAAAAAGGATTTCTGATTGATTTTAAGAAAAGTAAATGACTGAGAGGGTGTAGGATATTATGGCCGATCTCTCGATCCTCAAATCAAAATTGAATCAATCAAATTAATTCAAGATTAATTATTTTTGAGGATTTATATTGATTCAATATTGAATCAATTGATTGCAGTCAATATTGAGTCAATTTCAATCAGGGATTGTTCTTAGAATTTTTCCATCAATAAATTGATGATTAATCAATCAAATTTTCAATATTTCTGCTACACAAAAGGGTATGATGGAGGAGAGACAACCCTTCATGTATACAATCTTCCCTAAATGGTTCCATGTGGACTTCCCCCGTGCAATGCGGCACTTTCGACGAAATACGCGTCGCTTATCGTCGCATTTTGATCTGCACGAAATGCTGCGAGATTTGGCACGGCTGGAGCAACTCGATGATGATGCCATTGATGCCAGAGCAGCGGATTTGGCTGCAGCTGATCCCCTTCCGCGTGGTATTAGCCCCTTTCTTCCCATACCCGCAACACGCACATGCGATGCAGCAGGTATTTTGCCACACTGGTGCACGTGCCATGAGAAACAGACTGTCCCAACAATTGATCAAGGAGTCCTACGTGTGGCACGCTTTGTACTGCGTGAGCTCAATGATCGTGTAGCAACGGTGCCCCAATGTGCGCGACTTCATCTCAATACCATCCTCGAGGCAACACGGGCCACCTTGAGTGCCGATGCAACCTCAAAAGTGCCAACAACGGGACAAATGTTCGATCTCACGGTACGACTGCGAACGAAGCCGGGCATGGGGGAGTTTGAGGCGACGGTACGCGTGAAAACGGAGGAGGACATGGAACTCACAGGACCCATAAGTCGAACGAATCTCTATGGGCGACAGAGTGCCTGTGTGGATGATCCGCAGCTCAAACTCTACTGCTACTGTGGCAGGCACTGAACTCTAATAACATCTACCTAAGTAGAGGAATTGTCAGTTTTTTTGTACCAAAGACTTTTTAGCTTTTAAATAAGAAAAGTATGTATGTATGTAATCTTTAATCTCTCGAAATGAGTATTAAATTAGCAATTTTATCATCAAAATGAGCAATAAATGATTTTCACTTTTTTGCCGAAATGTTAATCTGCTCGACAGTGAAAATTTGAGGACTTACATTGAATTTGTCGTATTCAAATCAATTTTGCACCAAGGCTCCATCACAGCTCAATAGCCAATGAAAATGCTTTGTCCGAATATATGTATCAGCCAATCATAACTCTTCTTTGAAATCAAATTCTTATTATTTATTTCAAGTATTTTTTTATAGATAGAGCTTCGAAGCGTTTGAAGCAAAATAAATTCGAATAGAGTAGACAAAATTCCATCAACTTAATTCACACCAATATGGTGACTAAAATTGCCTGAGAATTTTGGCAAGAATTAAATTTTACAGGATTCAAGAAAAGCTCAAAAATTCATATTGCCCATTGAGTTAGAGAAAAGTGTTCTGAGACAAAGGGCAGGTATTTTCCTTCAAATTTCTGAGACTTTCAGTAATTCGCAGTTAAGATTAATGCAAACTGACTTAATTAACCCCGATCTCCCCTAAAAAATGCCCAGTCTTAAAAGGGTTGAGAATTCATTACTTATAAGAATCTCTGAAGATCGCAATGTCTGGAGTTTCACTTTCTCTTCCTTCCAAGAAAAAAACATTTTTTATATTTTCCCAAATTCACATTAAAATTTCTCAATTTATTACATTTTTTTGTATTTATGACAAAACAGATTTTTCACGTAAAGTATGTACGTCTGTAGACAATGAAGAATTGTTGACATGAAAAAAGGTAAAGAAATGAGCGAAATATTGGCCGAAGCAGTGACGAATAGCCTTCGTTTTTGCTTATGAAGAAATTCGCTTCAATCTCCGTCAGTCCCATGTGGTCTAGTGGCTAGGATATCTGGCTTTCACCCAGAAGGCCCGGGTTCGATTCCCGGCATGGGAAGCTTTTTTGCCTTTTTTTTCATTTGACTTTAAGTTATTTTTAAACAATTTTTCAAAGGAATTTTCTAATTCTTTTTTCTAAAAAAAAAGTTTTCATTTTTCTATTTTTTTTGTTATTTAAATTAAAGATATAAAAGCAACTGAGAAGCTTTTTTGTCTTTCTTTTCTTACTTTGATATTACTTTTCATTATTTTATGTATGAAAAATGATGAAGAATTTTTTTCTTTCTATACATGAGAGAAAAATTAATTAAAGATTATTTTAAAGAAAAATATAAAATTTCAAAATATGTACAAAAAAAAGCTCTCAATGTTAAAACATTAAAAATCTTTTTTTTGAACTACAGTCGTGCTCTCGTGGTAGGACCGTCGTCAAAATGACTTCTCCGCGGTAAAACGGCTTCAGAATGAGGAATTTTGCCTTCGCAGTGGGACAATTAGTATCCTACCTTTCCAATAGTACTAATTGTCCCACTGCGAAGGCAAAATACTTCATTCTGAAGCCGTTTTACCGCGGAGAAGTCATTTTGACGACGGTCCTACCACGAGAGCACGACTGTATTCTTTTAAAGAAAATTCCTTTTAAGAAAAATCACTAAAAGAAAAACTTTTCAAGTAAAATAAGTCACAACATAAAGAAGAAAAAAAGGTAAAAAAGCTTCCCATGCCGGGAATCGAACCCGGGCCTTCTGGGTGAAAGCCAGATATCCTAGCCACTAGACCACATGGGATTGAGACTACGTCGCGATGGCACAGAGTGGCTCACGAAGAGGGAGTTATTTCTAAAATTCCCAAAACTTTATTCTCTCTCATTTTCCATCAAGTCCGGCGTGGTGTGAGCTTGCTCTTAATTTTCTTCTTACTTGTTGAATCTCTTTTGTTGCCTCAGACGGTAGATATCATTGGATGGTGGCACCGGAGCTGCTTGATCGTCATCACTGTCATCACCACCGGGCACAATGCGTCTCCTCTTGAGACCCCCTTCACCCGTGTAGGTGCTATCGTCGACAATCCAGTGCACAGATTTGGCCAAATCGAAGAGTTTTGTGTTGAAACCATTCTCACCCGTTGGTACGGGTGGTTCGGGCAATTGGATGCGATTGAAAATGTCAATTAGGTGCTCCACGGAAACAAAAGGACCCTGGAAGGAGACTGGTGGTGGTAATTGGGCACACAGAGCCGCCAATGCTGGTGGTTGGGGGAAGGTTCCACCGCCAAGGGGATGTTCCCCGGGGAAGGCGTTGGGTTTGGGCTTATAGGGGATCATCTGTGATAAATCAAGACGTGGCAGTTGATTGATGTTCTCTGTGGCATCTGTGGTGGTTGTGGCTTTGGATGTGAGTATGCCTTTTGTGTCGGAATAGCCAATGGAACGCAATTCAACGGAGGAGCATGGGTAGAGATCGAGGAATTTGTAGCGATCAACAAGTTGGGCTGTTTCCTTCCCTTCGAATTCCTTCAAATTCTCCAACACTGCACTACGACGACGCTCCACCTTCACAATACTCGATAAATCGCCGATATTTGATTCAAATTCGAGGAATCTGCAAAGAAAAGTGAATTTATTTTGCCTCTCTATGAATCTCTGAGAGATTTCTTCCTCACCTATTCCATACTTCAACGGATAAATGGGGTGTAAGACCACCCGAGGAGAGAACTCGTTCAAAGAGAACGCGTGTGTTGTTGTCCTCATTGAGATGCGACAAGTAGTCAATGTAGCACATTACGTACTCCGGGCTACCACCAAAACGTTTTAGGCCCAACTCAAAGATGCGAAAAGCAATGTCTTTGTCTTTGCTGCAATAGTACTCCATGAGGGCCGCTGCGACGAACACATGATAGCGCGAACGGATGTCCTCACGGGCATTCTTGAACACTGCCCTGGCGGATTTAATCCCTTCAGCACGTCGTGCAAACTTCATGTACTGCACGTAGGCGAGTGTGGGATCAATGTCGGGAATTGAGAGGAATTTATTGTACATCTGATGCACTTTCTCATACTTCATGCGCCCCTCCTCGAAGTCAGCATAAGCAAAATACAGCAACATATTGCGACTCAGCACGCCGTTTGTAGCACGTTCCAGCACATTGGCGGCTTCATCGCTGAAAGCACGCGCCGCATTCACGTCACCCTTCTCCGTGAGCAATTTGGAGCTTTGATCGAGAAATTGGGCTGCCTGATGCCACACAGCTGGATGATGCGTGAGCACAAGGAGACACTGTTCCGTGGCAAACATCACACGACGTGTCACGAGGGCGGTGTCCTCACTCCTCAGTGGATTTGACTTCTCAAATGCAATATACTTCTTCCACAGCTCCACCTGCTTCATCTCATCCTTACTGAGATTCGGTGGCAATGCTGGGAGATTCCGATTCAGCCCACGCGTAACAATCTCCAATTCCTTCGCCACACGTCGGGCATTCATGTAGTCCCGTGAACGTTCCAAGCTCATCTTTTCCGAAATAATTGGATTGATGTTCTGCTCAAAGGCAATGTACTCCTTCCAGAGGATCTCAATGCCAATTATTGGTGTAACAACGGCCTTCTGATACACCTTCCGGACAGCTGTGATCTTCTGATTTTCCGCATAACTCCCAACGGCTTCCACACTCTTGAGGAATTGTATGTAATCCGACCAGATGGAATACGAATGGAGATCCATGCCAATTTTCTCCAATGCAAAATCATACGCTTGTGCTAATTTCTCCCTGAAAAATCCAAAAACAAACAAAAAAATTAGACTTCCGGAAGGATTATTTGAGTGCTTTTCAACACATACTTGTGGGTGCTGAGCCCGGATTTAGTCTCCTTCACATAGGTCAAGTAGAGCTTCCACAGATCAATGTTGAGAATCTTCACGAGGCATCGTTGAAAGAGTTTCTCCACTCTTTCGTAGTTCCGGGCTCGCATTTCCTGTTCAATGTAGATCTTCCAGTAGCGTGCTGTTGTCGGGAATACCGACACCAGGGATTCATAGAGGGATCGTACTTCGTGCACATGACGACTCTGCCCCTCGCGGATGAGCACAGACCACGATTCCAAATCATAGGGGCGCAATTCAACTGCCTGCTGTGCCCGAACGAGCCGCTCGTGCCCCCATTCCTGTCAACAAACAACAATTTTTATTCACAACGCTGATTTTACGGCCACAACACGAAGGAATTCAGTAAAAACATTTAGATAAACTTACAATGTCGAACTTTATTTGCTCTTTTAGTAGCATTTTCACCGGGAAATTGCGGAAATATTCAGAAAGAGAACACAAACATCACGGCAAAAATGCTTGATTAGGAAATAATCGGTGTTTTTGTGGCAGGAGAATATCGATATAAAACTGCAATATCGATATTTTCATCCCCACAAAAATGTTTCATTAGGGTGCCCTGAAAATGTTTCACTTTTCAAAACCCTCAAAAAAAATTGTACAGTTCTAGATTCTAGCTAGAATTTCAAGATAACATAGACAAAAAAATCAAACAAATTAAGGCAATTTAGAAGTAATATTTCTTTGTAAAAATCAAAGGAAATCAAGAAAACAAATATTTACTCGCGCCTTTCCACATGAAACAAGTTTGAAACACATGTCTCTCTCAAAAATATGAAACATAATTTACCATCTTTGTCTGACACATGCAACCCTCTCGCTCTTGGTATTATTTTCAAAAGCAAAAAAGTAATTTCCCCGTGAAAATTGTGGTGATTGCGTGTGTTTTGTGGCCCCCAAGTGATGCCCCAATGTACGGTGGTGGGCCCCATGTGATGCCCAGTGCGATGTGTTGTGTGAAACGTACGCAAAAAGGTGCACAAATACATTTAGTGTGGTAGGGAAAAATTCTTTTACGGGACGTTGACGAATGCAGAGAAGAAATAATGGCAACAGCACTTCTCAGCTCGGATATTTCACGACGAAATCCCCAGAATGAGTATGAGCTGATCCAGAAGATTGGCTCCGGCACCTATGGGGATGTGTACAAGGTGAGCTGGATGGCTGGATACCATCCCGAATGCATTTGGGGTGTTTTTGTGGATGTGTTTTGTGTGGTTGCGAATGATGGAAAAAAGGGGCGAGTCTCGCGCAGCTGTCACTTTGTGCCTCCTCCACTGGTGCACAGGGCATTCCTCAACGCCACGAGAACGCATTCCCGGAAAGCTCAAGGACGACAGATGCGTTCTGGAAGATTGAGCCACCTCCACTCAAGGTGGCTGTGTCATTGAAATAACATAACGTGAGGCCCTCATGGGCTACGCCGCACATTTTTCTTCTCATTTCTTTCCTTCTCCATGCTTGGAAAAAAACCTTGCCATTCTCTTATCACTTCAAGCACGTTATCGCATGGGATTTTCAAATCAAAGGTCTCTCTCTTGGTGTTTTCTCTTTTGCATTTAACAACAAGAGAAAATCACTTTCTTCATGCCCATCCGTCGAGGTGCAGCAACAGAAGAGGCTGCTGCTGCTGACTTCTCTGTGGTGAGTCAGGAGATTCTCAGTGATTTGGAAAGAAAACAAGCAGCTTCATTACACTTTCAATTAAATATTTCTTCTCCATAATAAATTGATGATTCCAACAGCATCGCACAGACTTTATGCTTCAGCAGCTTGGTATGGTGAGATCTCGTGGAGATGATGAGCCATCCAAAAGCAATCCAATGCAACCATTTAAGCTTCACAAAAATGCTCATATCTCTGTGTGTGAGATGATCTCCATAAGAGGCTCGTCAGTTTATTGTAAACAATGGGTCTGTGTTTGAGTCATTGACCGAGGAATTTGGCAAAAATCACTCTTGTAAGATTAGGCCTAATTTTCAACCTATTAGCATTAATAAATCTCATAATGAATGCCTTGGTTCCCACACAAAATGCCCAAAATGCAGCGTTTTAGATATTTTTTTCTTTATTTTTGTCATTTTTGTAAATTTTAAAATAAATTGAAGGGTTAAAGAAGAATTTAGGAGAAAAAAGGGGTTAAACAGAATTACATTAAGTAAAGGATTTTTAAGAAAAAAATCATCTTTTATTTAAAAGGAGGTTTATAATGAATTATGAAGAACGAAATGAAAGAAATTAAAAAGATTTTGACAATTTTGACGTTTGATTTTTTTTCTAACGTTTGACATTCATTTTTGTAAACCTTTGACGTTTCCTCTAGCGATTTGATATTTGATATTTCTTTTAGAATGTTTGACGTTTTTCTCTAACATTTGCCATTTATTTGACATGTTTTACATTTATTTTTAGAACTTCTGACGTTTTTCTAATGTTGGCATTTCTTTTTTTTTTAACGTTTGATGTTCATTTTTTTGTAAAATTTGACGTTTCTTCTAACGATTGATGTTTATTATATTGTTTGACATTTCTTTTCCAACGTTAAATGTTTCATTTCCAGCGGTTGACAGCGTTTGACATGTTTTTCTAACGTTTGCGATTGCGTTTGGAAAGTTTGAGACTTCCTTACTAGTGTTCGACATTTATTTTCAAACGTTTGACGTTCATTTTTGCAAAACTTGACGTTTTCTCTAACAATTGAAGTTTATTCTACCACGTCTTCAAACAATTGACATTTCCTTACATACGTTTGACATTTATTTTATAAAGGTCGAAAATCACCTTGAATTTCTTCTTCTATTTTTAATTTAAAATCAAATTATTTCACCCTATAAAGGAAACTTAGACTCCCTAAACTTTTAGGGTGTTTAGACACCTAATCATCCTCTGCAGCTCCCACACAGCTAGGGAGGACAGCTATAAAAGATCAATAAATTCTTTATTTCCAATCTATTTCTAAATTTTTACCATATTGTAATTTATTACATAAACCTCTAAAGTTGCTAAACATTCGGGAGGGAAAAAATAAGCAAAAATCGCAATAAAAGATGTTTATTTATTTTGCAAGTCAAATAGTTCTCAAAATATACACATAAGTGAGGAATGTTTTCCAGAATTCCCCTCAAGGAAAATGCGCGTGAGAATTCTAGACGTTCCTGTGTGTGCTTACATATTACGCAAGAAATATGGTTTTCCTTCTAAATTAATTCTTCTCTTTTTTTTAAATTATTTTTCAACAGGCAAAACGTCTTCAAAGCAATGATTTGGCTGCAATTAAGGTCATCAAATTGGATCCTGGTGATGACATTCAAATAATTCAGCAAGAAATTATTATGATGCGCGACTGTCGACATCCCAATATTATTGCATACTACGGAAGCTACCTACGACGGGATAAGTTGTGGATTTGCATGGAATACTGCGGCGGTGGGAGTTTGCAGGATATCTATCAAGTTACGGGTCCGCTGACGGAACAACAAATTGCCTACATGTGCCGTGAGACGCTCAAGGGTTTGGCGTATTTGCACTCTCGCGGAAAGATGCATCGCGACATTAAGGGGGCAAATATCCTTCTCACCGAGAGTGGGGATGTTAAATTGGCGGATTTTGGCGTGTCAGCACAAATAACGGCTACAATCAATAAAAGGCGCAGCTTTATAGGTAAAGTTCTCTATTCCAAAAATAAATGAATTGTTTCAATGTTGCATAAAATATGCAAAGAAGTTAATAAATTACGCTTTACTTACACAAATGTCGAATTAATAAATCATTCAAGACTTCATTGAATTGAATATTTTTCTCGTAAAAATCATTCAATTTCTAATACAAGTTATTACAAAAAAAAATATTAAATTAAAAAAAATATATATCAGCTAAAGTTTTTTGTAGATTGATAAAGAAAATTCCTTATCGGTTTTAAGAAATAATTTTTACAAAATTTGAATTATTCATAACTGATAAGGATGAATGACAACAATTTTCTCAGTACTAGACTACAAGTTTGTTTTGACTAATGCCGAGAAGCAATTAAGTAGAAAGTTTAGAGGTAAGTGGGACAAAATGAATCATTCAGAAGCTCTAAGGAAGTAAATATTTGAATAAATTACGTTGCTTTAGATTCCTCATTAATATTATCAATAAGAAGATAAGAATCAGATATAGGCCCGAACTTTAGATTCAAACTTTTAAAGATTTTGACTTCTTTGTGTTGATTCTGTCAAAAAACTTTTAGTTTCTTGGAATTTTTAAAAATTGTAAGATTTTGACAGTTGATGCTTTAAATTCATTATTTTGTCGTTCCATAAAAGAAAATCAAGGGATTTGTTTTCCCAAAAAACAACCAGAAAAATCTTTAAAGAGCTCTGGAAAAATAATTTAACTTTAAAAACACGATTAAAGAAACAAATAAAATGTCAAAATCTTATCTGAATTTTCAACAAATAAGGGTAAATTCTGATATAATTCTTTTCTTTTTGGGATTCTGGGAAAAAGCTTATCGAGGGCTGCATTGTAAAACCGACTAAGTCGGTGTAAGCTCCGAACTGACTTTAGCCGGTGTTACAATGCAGCCCTCGTTATAAGATTTTGACATAATTGGGCCTTTTTCAGTGACCACGAAACCCTTGAAATTCGCTTAAAATCTTGAAATTTCAGTACAAAATTCAAAGATTTCAAAGGTTTCTTGATGGCTGAATAAGGCCCATTTGTTTCCTTAATTGGGGTTTTGGAGGATTTCTTTTTCATTGCTCTTTAAACATCTTTCTGAATGTTTTCTGGAACAACAAATTCTTTGTTTTTCTTTTGTAGAACGACAATAGAACGATTTAAAAACATTAACTGTCAAAATCTTATAAAACTTATAAGTTGTTAGAAAAGAGAAGAAAAGATTTTTATCAGAATCAACCCCAATAAAAAAAATTCTTCGTACTAAAGAATTTTCAGAAAAAAAAAGAAAAGATTTTTAACAGAAATCGAACGAATTAAATATTTTTAGGAACTCCATACTGGATGGCTCCTGAAGTGGCCGCTGTGGAGCGGAAAGGTGGTTACAATCAACTCTGTGATATTTGGGCATGTGGTATTACGGCTATTGGTGAGTTTAAGCTCCTTTCTTTACCTTAAGCTTAGCAAATCACAAAGAAAAATTATTAAAATTAAATTAACGAAAAAAAAATCAATTCAATGAACAGAATTAGCTGAACTGCAGCCACCGATGTTCGACATGCATCCAATGCAAGCTCTCTTTGTGATGTCCAAGAGTGGCTTTAAGCCACCAACGCTGAAGGAGAAGGAAAAGTGGTCAACGACATTTCATTCCTTCATTAAAACAGCACTCACGAAGAATCCGAAGAAACGACCAACGGCTGAGCGTCTACTTGAGCATCAATTTGTCGAGAAGGAAATGCCAATGAGGGTGGCACAAGAGCTCCTACAGAAGTACTATAGTCCAAATCAATTCTACTTCTATTCCGATGGGGATGAAGAAGGGGCTGTTGCGAATGTTCCAAAGAGAATTGCCAGCAAGATGTCATCGAGATCCAATGGTATTCCAACTGGACAGAATCATACACTTAAAGCTAGTAATTATTTTTTTTCACTTATTTTCTTTTTCACAAACTTTTTTATTATATTATCCATTATACACACAAAATCTTTGCAAAGAGTTTCATTTGAAATTCTTTTTCTTCGATCTTTTATTACTTTATCGGTCTAATTGCTTCTTTTTCTTGTCATTTCGTTTTTTTCTCGCAGATCCACCCACTCAATGGAACAATGATCGCTCATCGAGTCCTGAAACGTTACCAAGTGATATGTAAGTTTGTCATTTTTATCATCTTCTCTTTATTAATTCCATTGACGCACATTTTGGTGGATTTCTTATTGTTTTCTCATTTTTCAACACAGAAAAAAATGCCAAATTTCCATTCATTATTTTTATTTAATTTTCGTGATTTTTATTTTATTTTCTCATATAAATATTCCCAATAAAAGGTGGGTGACAAGTGGGAGGGAAATGGGGGAAATCAATATTTAAATATTTCACGTGGATTTTTTTTGTTTATTTTCACGGTATTTATTTACATTTTCTTTTTGTAGAAAATTTTTGAGGCGCCCCAAATTGACTGGGACGATGATAATGAACATGTCATTGAGGTCAGAGAATAAAAAAAAATTTTTTTTAATCGTGAAAATAATCTCTCTAATATTTATGAAAATTATTTTTAATAAAAAAAATATTGCCGCACTTTTTTTATAAAGCCATTTGTGTACTATATATTGTGGGCTTTCGGCGAGCAGAAAATGTGCTTCTCTAACACAATGAAATAAATTTTAATTGGAGAAAAAATACAAAAAGTTGGGAAAATATCAAGGAATGAATTTATGAGGTTAAATAAAATTTTAAATTAATTTATTGATGACACAAAGTTGGGATTTTTTCGTAGATTTATTTGCTCAATAGAAGCTGAAAATGTTAAATTAATTGAAAGAAAAAAACTATCAATGCTATCAATTCATTAGCAAAATAAAAAGAATTGTAATTGAAAGAGAAAATGGATGTATTGGAGTATCTTCAAAGCTAGTAACGACGATGCGTGTTACTCACATGAATGAGAAATTAAGCAAATAAACCTAATCGCATCTAATGTGGGCGAAATAGCTCGTGTTCAATTGTACAACTTCAATGAGAATTCCGGGCAAGAATTACGCGAAGGAGGAGAATATTGTTGAAGAATTCCGTTGTCGTCATTTCTTTTAGAACTTCATTTTATGTCTCTGTAGCAATGCTGAGAAATATACTAAATATATTATTTATATTATTATGCATTTTGCATAAATATTGATGCAATATTTTTCCATTTCTCTTAATCTTTATTAATATATTTTTATTCGTAAATCTTAAATTATAATATTTCCGTAGAATTCGTCTAAAACTTCCCGAAAAGGTTATGCTGTTTAAATTTTATTCAGCTGAAAATTAGAATACAATTTAATTGGGTTTTTGTGCAAATCATTTCGGGAAGAATTTTTATATTCTAAATAGTTGTTTTGATAAAAAAAAATAAATAAAAAGAATAATTTTGTGTGTGGAATGATGCAAGCGTGTTTCACCGATGTTTTCTCTTTACGTTTTTTTCTTTAATCTCTCGATTGATTTTCACATTTTTTTCTTTAATATCAATTTATTTTTTCATAAATAACATGAAGAAATTCTGCTAAAGTACTTATTAAAAGAATACAAGCAAAGAGATGGCAAAACCAGAAGAAAGTTTGATGATTTTTAGCTTTTATTAATCATAAATTGTTTTATCAATTTTTTTTATCATACAAAATAGCTTATATTTGTGGAAATATTTTTTAATTTTAAATCATAATGAAGTATAAAATATGACTATAAGATTAAAATTTCAAATTAGGAGTTAGATTAATCCTATATTGGGAATAAAGTAAGATTAACGTAAAAACATTGAATCATTCGTCATTTTCATCAGGATATTTCAGACCGTTCTAACTTGGAAAAGCATTAAATTCGATAAAATTAAATGTTTCACGTTTGGTTTAATGTATAACCCAGAAAACGTAACATTTGCCGAAAAACAAGAAATAAATTCAAAATTGCCAAACAGATTGAGATTTCTACAAAAATGCAAAAAAATGACGTCAAAATTGTATTTTTGTCTCTTTTAAATGCATGAAACATTTTCAATAATGTTTCATAGATGATTTTTCAAAAGAGAAACTTAAAATATTAGACAAGTTGACATAAAACTAAGAATCTCTAACTTTATAAGATTTTTTCCTTTTAAGCTGAAAGCTTTTCTTTAATGAAAGTTTCAAGAAAGAAAAAGTTGTAGTATTTCCACAGATATATAGCTAGAATTAATAAAATAATTTTTATTGCACTTAATGAATGAAAAGATAGATTTTATTCTTATTGTTAATTTTAATTTTGTAGGAGTCTATTGCAATATATTGATGAGGAACTGAAATTAAGGTAAAGCAAACAAAAAAAGTATAATTTGAAAAAAAAGAATTATACACAAATATAACTTTTTCTTTTATTATTATTATTATTCTCTTAGTATTTTGCTCTTTATTATTATTATTAGTTTCCCTTTCCCCACATTATTTGAACAAAATTAAATTCTTGAATGAAATCATTTCTTTTGGGGTTTCTTCTTAAAATCATTTTGCATTAGATACCTCTGTGATGTTTATTAAAAAAAAAAAAGAAAAATAAATAATATAGAGAAAATTGAAAGCATTTGGAAGGAAATAAATTAAGAAATAAAATTATATTTAGCTCTATTTGCACGTGATGGTTTGTGCTTTGTTTGTTTGTGAGGAAGTTGTAGCAAAATGTAGAATGAGGAGAAAAAAATCATTTTTGCTTTCTATACTTTACATTTTATTTGCACCTTTTCCATCCTTTTTGCATCCAGCATGATGAAAAAGCACCTTTGTAGTAGAACTTCACCATTCACAATGTAAATAAATTGCAAGAGAGTGGAACATGGAGGCAAAAATGTGGAGAATATAGAACCCAAAAGCTGAGAATATTTAAAATATTTCAGCAATATTCGTGTTAAATTGAAGTGATAAGAATAAATAAAATGGATAGTCTGACAATTAGAGCAATTTAAGAACTTTTAAGAGATATTTTTGAGCTAATTTTATTATACCTTGCATTCAATGAACAAAATATTGAATATGATTTCTCATTTTCATTTACAGAAATAATTGTTTTATCATTAATTTAATTATTTGAAGCTCTTAACATTTGAAGAAATTTGTTTCTGTTAAGTAATTTTTTGTTGATCCGGTTTTCGTCAGTGGGGGCTCTTCTTCTTAACCAGGAGTTAAAAGGAAAAACTTAATTCTTCTTCCAGAGCTTTCGGCTCCCTCCGAACCTTTCTCAATGGCTGTGGAGAAAGTTTTTTTCATTGACCTCTCCGACAAAATTTCTTACAATATTTATTCCTTACATCAAATTGCACATTCCTTATGAAAACTCCTAGAAACGTCCAAGACTATCACAGAACGGAATTAAATATTACGGGGAAGCCGTCACAAAAATACATAAACATGAAACTTCTTGAGAAAAGGCAAAAACTACAATTTTCAAGAAACAATTGAAAATCTCTTTGTCTAAATTGAATCGAATCAGGCACAACGGATTCTTTTCTTACTTCCACACGAAACAAAACATTCCACAGCCATTGAGAAAGGTTCGGAGGGAGCCGAAAGCTCTATAAGAAAAATTAAGTTTTTCCTTTTAACTCCTGGTTAAGAAGAATAGCCCCCACTAACGAAGACCGGATCAACAAAAAATTATATAAACACCCACGTCAGAACTTAAATTAAAATATGTTTCTGTTAAGGTTAGGCGATATGTGTAATTTTACATAATATTAAGAAATTTTCAAACTTTTCAAGAACAATTGACAAACCTTTCGACGTGCCCAAAGATTATGAACCATATTCCTTTTTTTAACACAGAAGTATGGTTCATAATCTTCGGCCCCGTCGCTTTTACAAAATCATTTTTTTCTGTAAATGTAAAATAACCTTTTTGATTTTAATTCTTATTAGATTATTTTTTACAAAGTAAAATCGAATTTTTAAGTATTTCCCAATGTTTTCTCAATTAACTATTATTTTTACATATTTTTTTAAATTTTTGTATACTTTACGTGTTTTTTACTATGTAAAGTATAAAAGTCATGTAAACAAATAATTTTATATGAAATTTAATTGTCCAATTCTGTTTCTGATAGAATTTTCATACATTTTCCATAGACCAACTCCGACTTTTTTCCGATATTTTTGCCTCTTGTAAAGAACAAAAGGAATTATTATTGCATTATGCTCATAAAAATTTCATTTGATGAAATGCAGTGAGAAGAATGATTTATGAAATGATGTTTTTTTTTGATACCTGACGAGATGTTTTCTCTCTCTCTCATTTCTTATCTTTTGGCAATACACAAACAAAAGAGCGACATTGCCGCTGATGGATACGAAAGAAGTGCTCGATGGTGAATGTTCATGCTCACATGGGCATATTTCGAGTAATCACAATGGTGGAGCACTGGGGCAGGTGACAGTACCACTCAGGGAGACAGCCCTTGTGGGAGTGGAGAGTAATGATGGAGGGGACCACCAGAAGGGACATTGTCGCGGGGAGACGAATCAGAATGGAGCTGTTGAGAGTCCCCGACGGCATAGTTCAATGGATCAACTGATGGGATTGCTCAATGAGATGGGTGTATCGACGCGACATAGGAGTTTGAGTGATAGCGGTGGAGCTGCCGATGAGGATGTTGAGCGCGGGGATGCAATGCAGCCGGATCTCCTCAATAATACACCCCCTGTGCCGCCAAAACGTTCCCACAGACGACGGCATACCCCACCTAGACCCACATCCAATGGTCTACCACCAACACCAAAGGTTCACATGGGTGCGTGTTTCAGTAAAATCTTCAATGGATGCCCACTCAGTGTAAATTGTACAGCATCGTGGATTCATCCGGACACGCGGGATCAGCATCTTCTTATTGGTGCCGAAGAGGGTATCTTCAATCTCAACATGAATGAACTTCATGATGCTGTGATTGATCAAGTTTATCCGCGGCGAACAACGTGGCTGTATGTCGTGAAGGATGTCCTAATGTCCCTGTCGGGAAAGAGCTCTCAGCTCTATCGGCATGATCTCATTGCAATGCATTCAAAGCAAACGCACAGATTTTCCCTTCATATGAATCGCATTCCTGAGAAGCTTGTCCCGCGGAAGTTTGCCATAACGACCAAAGTACCGGACACCAAGGGATGTGTGCAGTGTTGTGTAACACGGAATCCCTACAATGGCTACAAATACCTCTGTGGGGCACAACCATCGGGGATCTTTCTCATGCAATGGTATGATCCACTAAATAAATTTATGTTACTGAAGCAATGTGAATGGCCATCGGTGGGTGGTGGTGGCGGTATGTCACCACATACTCCGGTTTTTGAGATGCTAATCACCCCGGAGTTGGAATACCCGCTCATTTGTGTGGCAATTAAAAAGGCCGTGGGGATTGCACATGGGGGTATCAAGTTGGATTTAATAAATATGAATAGTGGGGCAAGTTGGTTCCATTCTGATGAATTGGAATGCGATGGAACGACAACAATGGTACCCCGTAGGGAACCCCTAAAGGTGGTTAAAGTGCATCAATTGGAGAAGGACACAATCCTTGTGTGTCATGGAAATACAATTCACATAGTCACAATGAATGGTATGCTGAAGCAGAGCAAAAAATTGGTGTCACAGCTCAAGTTTGATTTTAGCATCGAGAGCGTTGGTGAGTTCACATTTTTATTAAATTTTTATTTTATTTTTTAATATTAGGTCGTATTCAGAGACACCAAAAATCCCTGAAATCGTTGAAATTACAGAAGAAAATTCTTGAAATTTTAAAGATTTCTTAGCCGCTAAATACAACTCATCACTTTTTTTAATCCTTAATTAATTGTAAATTGTTATTGAAGAGATTTATTAACCCTTTAGCGTCCATAAATATTCGTCTTCTAAATGAATATCATTTTATTTGTTGTTCTTTTGAAGTTTGCCTGAATGACAGTGTCTTGGCGTTTCATAAAAATGGAATGCAAGGTAGATCCTTGAGGAATGGAGAGATTACACAAGAAATCACCGACATGTGTCGCACATATCGACTTCTGGGGAGCGATAAGTAAGTTTCTTTCGATTGCAATAAAATGAATTTATAATCACAGTTAAATAAACTTAAGTTAAAAAATCAATTTATTCTATCAAATATGTATACAATCAAAGTACTTCAGTCAATTTGAACAATTAATTTGATTGATGTCATTTGACTGTTTTATTCAACAAGAGGATATCTTAACCAGTTTAATTGATAGAAGAACTGCAATGAAACAAGAATTTGATTGAATCCAATTGATCTTTTTAACCAATTTAATTAGTAAATGCTTTAACAGAATCAATATTTGTTTAAAGAATTTGAACAATTAATTTGGTTGAAGATTTTTGATTTTTAAGAGAATATCTTAACCAATTTAATCAAGAATTTAATTGATAGAAGAACTTCGATGAAAAAAATAATTTAACTGAATACAATTGGTTTAAAAAAACCAATTGGAAATGTTCTTATAGCCATTTCAATAATTTTCTTTTCACTTATTACCTTCTGTGCTTTTCATTACTTGATTCTTTTATTCTTTTTTTTTTTTTGACTGTTCATTCGATTACTTTAACCGAATTGCTTATGTTACTTGGACAATTTTTTATTGGCCGAACAACTAACTTCGGCGTTTCTGACCATTTTAATCGGCTTTTTTTTATTTATTAATTGAATATTTCTGTCATTTTCGTACATGAAATCGGTTAAACTGAGATATTCTGTTAAAATGTCTTTTTTACTGATCACTTTAGCGATTTTAACTAAAGTTTTTTCCTAGATTTAAATTTTCATTTTTTTTACATTCAGAATATTTTCCTGAAGTTTTGTTTCTAATTCAAATTTAAAAGAAGTGCTAAAATGATTTTTTTTGTAACAATTTTATTACCCTTTTAAACTTTACAGAGTTGTCGCTTTGGAGAGTCAATTACTTCGTACTGGATCCCTTGGGAGTGAGGAAGGACATGATTTGTACATTTTAGCCGGGCACGAAGCCAGCTATTGAGAAGTTAAAAAAAACAAACAAACATGCAACTAAAAAAAATCATTTTCTCATCTCCCTTTTAACTAATTTTCTAAATCACACAGACCTATTAAAGGAATTTAGTGAGTAAGTAAACAACAAAAAATTATATTATTGATAATATATTTCCGAATGAAAAAAAAATCATATTGCAATTTATTGATAATGAGCACATATAGAGAGAAAAATTTTACGAAAATATTATTAACTAAAAAAATAAATAAATTTAAATTAAGCGAAAATGGGGAAAAGAGAATTGATGAGATGGGAAGATGCTAGAAAATGCCACAAATATTTTGGGATAGAGAATGTACAGAGAATGTGCTGTCGTGTAATGTAAATAGTTCTTGATTATATGCGTAGAATAGTTTTTAAGAATTAAAATGTTTTATGGGAAATATTATGCGCAATGTGCGGAAGTTTTAAGAAAAAAATGAGATTTATTCGTTATTTTTTTATTATTTAATTTTATAATATTAAACAAAAAAACACACTTCGAGTCATCGTTTGATATATATTTCGTAGTATTTGATAATAAAGTAATCTATGTTTTTTTTTTAATAATAATAATAATAATTAAAAATTAGGACGCGCTGAGAAAAGGGAATTTAAATTAAAAATTGGGATTGTATAAATTCGACAGAATTACGAGAAATATGCGTTTGTGTCCTATATTTGGATGTTTTTTTATTATTTAATACATTTTGAAGAAGAAAAAAAACAATTTATTTTGTAGAATTGTTGTGTCTATCGTTTAAAAAAAGTGTAATGAGAAAAAATCTAATAATACAAAAAAATAAATAAAATAATAATCACTAAAAAAGACCATTATAAACGTAATACAAAAAAAAACAAGCAACTAAAACACAATGAAGAGAATAATAAAAAAAAATAGAAAATATTTTATTCAATAGCGAGGAATATATAGTCAGACTTTCGAATTACAATAAATTGGTTGATGTTGTACCCTTCTCCCCAAAAAAAAATCCATTAAAATTTTTAGGAAATAGAAATAAAAAAAAATTGTGGAAAAATATTCAACCCATTCGATAAAATAGTCTATATAAAAAAAAACTATTTAAAAAGAAATATATTACAGCATAAAAATGCCCAATAAACACAAGAACAAAGTATTTACTGATGAATTGACATAAATAGGAGTTATTGAGATAAAAAGAAAAGAAGTTTACTAAATATATTTTACGAAAGTATTATGAAAGAAAAAGAAAATCTTCTATACACATTACCACAATCTAAAACAAAACGACAAAAAAATCATATTTTACAAAATATTACTTAGGAGGTAGTAAGAAAATGAGAAAATGTGTGAGAGAAAATAAGAGAAAAAAATGAAGGAAATATGATACAAGCTGGGAAAGGAGTGGCAAAAATTAATATTTGGCAGAATGATTTCTCAAATACATTGTTTCAAAGAACGAAAAAATTCAAAATGAAAGAATTTCATTACTCTATTGACGCTATTCACAATTGAAAAGTAAAGGATGTTTTAACTCTTTTTAAGGCAGGTGTAAGGTTAATTAACACTGGAGGACCAAAAGCCTTTACCACCAATTTTGATCTTAATTTTCTCTAAAAAAAAAGAAAACACTTTTTTTTTTTTAATTTTCTTTAGTAATCCTGAATTTGAGTTCCCTTAGAACAAAATACAGAATTTATCACAATTAATTAAATAAATAAGATTCTATGAAGATTTAAAAAAAAGTCAAATTGGCAGCGAGTACCAGTTTTGTCCTCCATCCAAATGTTAAGTAATTCAAGAGTAATATTATATGGGTAATGACCTCTCAGAGATTTTTTATGCAAGTCCTAAATCCATCAGAACTAGGCCCTACAATTTGTTTTTCTAGATAGTCAAATAGTTTTTTTTTTTAAATACTTATAAAAGAATTTTAAAATCTTTTTTTGCATCAAGAGTTTTCCTGATATTAAGCTCCACGAAAAATTATATTATTTTGTCCTTTAACGGATGTTGTAGAAAGAATTCCAGTTAAAATAATTATAAATATATGACCCACAATATAAAGCTATTAGAGTCACTTGAAGACCCCTGCTTGGCGTACAAAGATTTAACCAATTCTTCTCTGCAGATGATTTTTTTACAATAAATCATTCAAATACTTTGCATTTATTTTTAAGAACGATCTTCTTTAAAAATATTCCAATTTCGCATTTTCTTCTAATAATTTTATTAAAAAACAATTGTATCTTTTATTTAACATTCTCTTTTACAAAGTAAAGAAATGTGAATAGTGTCATTAGAAGAAAAATATAAAAGCATGTACAATTTCACGATTTCGCGTATCAAAGATTTAAGAAAAGTAATAAACAAAAATATAAAAGTTGTGTTTATGAAACAAAAAAATAGAGAAAATATTTTTCTTAAATAGAATCTAATAGGTAGTAAAAAATTTATTCAAATCTTGAATGAAAATGCGATTAAAAAACAAAATTTCATGAAAAAAACATAATAATTCAGTGTTAAGATCTTTCTCGACGACTCTTCGTTTTTTTTGCAAACTCCTTTCTGGGTCAGTTTTATCATGTACGAAATTACATATATATTTAAAGAAAAAAAACACAAAACTATCCAAAAAAAACCTGGCATTAGATGAAAAATCATGAAGGAGAGAAGAATAATGTTGAATTTATTTTTAAAAATACAAAAATGAAAAAAAGACAAATGAGTATGAAAAGATTATTAATTTTGTTGATTTTTTTTTGCAAAATTATTTCTTCAGCTTCACAAAGTTGGATTTGAACTCGTACACCCCAACGGAGACGGCATTCTTTGCATCGTAATCGGTCCAGTCGTCGTCATCGAAGGCAACATCCTCATCAAATGTTGGTCCACCGTCGGATGCCTTCACAATCCATCCAGTTTTGGGCTTGAAATCCGTCGGTTCGAGCCCACGACAGTCCAGCATGACGATCGTCTTGAATTTTCCAGAATCTTCCGCCAAGTAGGATGCTGCAAATGATAGTTGTTGCATGTTAGTAAGTAACTTCATAATCATTGTAACCATTGCATTCTTCTTCGTACGTACCATTGCTACCCTCGATGATGTCAACGGTATTCTCGCGGCTGCAGAGTTTGCATTTGGCGTAGAAATTGTAGCCCCGTGGGCAGCGGGAATCCGCATTCACGGTATCAGCTTCCGTGACATCGTGGAATTTATCCGATGATTCTCCGCAGTTGTTGCAGCGGAATTTGAAGAAGAATGGATAATTCGGATGGGATGTCTTCAGTTCTTCCACATTTTCCAACGTGGCACAAATTTGAACGCCAATTTTCACCATTTTTTTGCTCTCTGGGGAATCTTATTTGAAATGAAAGCTTATCAACATTACTATTGGGTTGTCCAATATTTATCCGGATTTCTAACGTAACATTTTTACCATTAAATTCAATAGGTGTGAATGAGATAGAAAATCAAAATTGTACTGAATTTACTGAAATTATGAGAATATTTTAGGTTAGAAATCCGTGTAAATATTGGACAAACCAATATTTTCCGAAATAATTTTATTGTGTGTGTGAATGAATGAGGGGCAGATCAGTAATCGAATATTGTGCAGGGGTGTTTTTTAAACAACCTTGAAAACTTCATGAGGTTCAAGCTTTTCTTTAGAAGCCAAAAAATTATTTATTTTTATTCTAAAAATTGCACTTTTAGCATGAAATTTTCGAATTTTAAACGTTAGAAAAAATTGACAAGCATTTAAAAGAAACGTTAAACGGACTGTGTGGATATCGGAATTATGTCCAGCCAGAAAAAAACACTAAATAAAAAAAGTAGGAGTGACATAACGTTAGAAAACTTCTTTTTTTTTTTAATTGGGCCAGACGTCATTTCAACATCCGTACTGCTACGTTAGAAAACACATCAATTTTTTTTAAACGTCAAACATCTTTTTGAGGCCTGGCGTTTAAATTTCAAATGTTCAATGTTAGAAAAGAAATATCAAAGTTAGAAATTAAACGAAAAATTATAAATAAACAAATTGTCAAACATTAAAAAAAAACATTGAGAAATGTCAAACGTTTGTAAAGTAATGTCAAGTAATTTTTTAATTAATTTCCAAAATTTTTGAAGTGAAAAACAAACTAAAATAAGCCGTATTCTAGCCTTCGATAGAATTGGAAAATAAGCTGAAATAGCCAAACTATTAATCTTAATATAAAAAAATTAAATTAGATTTTTTAAATAATTATTCGGAGTTTTCGGAAAAACTTGTTTTTGCTGAAGTTCTTAACATTCGTGCAATTTCGTATCGTATTCGTGCGGTAGGTGGAATGTTTTTATTTACAAAAATCAGCTGTTCTCCACACTATCACATTTTCACATTTTTTTCCCGTCTTCTTCTATTTACTTCGGAATTTACTTTTCGTGTCAAACGCCTCGGAAGAATATAACAATGTAAGTGAGATAGAAGAACAGAATGAAAAAAAATAAGAAATACAAAATATCTTTTATTTACGTGATAAAATACAACTTATTTCTACTTTTTCTTTCATTCTCTCTTTTAGTTTAGTATCGTTCGTTCTCCACATTGCGCGTGGTTCGATGCCTTCCGTCGCAGTTGTAAGATTTATGTGCTTCGCGATTGCAACATAGTTGAACCATTTGGCCGTTTAATTGCTAACGAGTAATTGAAAAAAATCATCGTGTGACGGCCGCTGAGACTTTGTGGGGCACTGCGTATGTGTTGCACATTATTCCCCTTTCCCGGAAAATTTTGGGAGTATTGCGGCGGAACTTCTTAACCCAAGAAGGGGACAATTTAGGGCAGATGAATACACTGGAGGTGACAAGGACGCACTTTGTGGTGCCCACGCAAGAGACCCAAATTGAACCTGTTGAGGAGAATCTACTCGATGGTCTGCAACTAGATACACTTGCGCTTGAGACAAAGGTAAAGGAATTCTAAAAGCTCTACTAAAATGCAAAAGAATAGGGGATAATCGTTTGAATCCGACCCTGTAATTGTTTCTTATTTGTAAAAAAAAAAGTATTGAACGTGATTTTCTTATCGGTCAGACACATTTCCTATATTTTATAGATAAAATAGGAATCTATTTTAATAAATCTCTTCTTTGTGAGAACAATGTGTAAAGTTGTGTGCATAAGGTCGACTTAGGGCCATTCTCCTCATAGTCTCCAAGGCCTTTATCACAAAGCTTTTGTATTATGTAGGTATAGCGATTGATTACATCACGATACCATCACTGCCTGCCTGCGTAGAGTATCGAAAATGATCTTAAAGTGGTGCTTTAAGTCTATTTAAAAGAGGGCGATAGCACTTTAAATTGAAGCCACAAGATGAACTTGAAACCTCTATATTTTATTTGATTTTTAAATGAATCAATTGTCAATTTTAAAGTGAATATTTTTATTCATTTAACTGATTAAATTTTTTTTAACTGTTAGTTTTTTTCTTTAATTTTAGTACATTTTGTTCTTAAAAATATTATGATTTCTGTTCTTTTTTAAACTTTACTTTTTATATTTATCGCTGATTCTTTTTTGTTTTTTGTTTAATAATTTGTCTTTATTTTTTTAACTGAATAAAATTTTTTTAACTGAACTGATTAAAAATAATTTTTTTAACCGATAAATTTCTCTTCATTCAACTGGATTAAATTCTTCTCTTTAAATTTGAATAATTTAAGTTATTTTCAATTGATTTATTTTCTTTTTAACTAATTAAATGCTATTCTTCAAAACCAATTAGCTGTGAAATATTTTTTTTTGGCTGAATATTCTTTCTTCTTTTAAATGATTGATTTGTCGTCTTTTAAAAATTAACTTTTGTCTTTTAATTAATTAATTATCTTCTTTTAACTGATTTAACTTCCATTATTTTGATAGAATAATTTCTTTTTCTTTCAACGATTTATTTCCCTTCTAATTAATTAAGTTCTCTATCTAATGATGCCAAAAATATAATTTCTTCTTACAGACACAAGAATGGAAACCAATAAGTTGGACAGAGGCAATCCCACAAATTCTAGCCAGCTGCCTCATCTACTTGACTGTCATCCAGGCAGGAATAAATATGGCCTATTCAGCCATTCTTCTGCCACAACTTTCGGAAGCTGAAAGCCCAATTCCCATTACAAAAGACGAAGCATCGTGGATTGCAAGTCTCGTAACAATATCCCTGCCTATTGGTTCCCTGGCAGCTGGTCCCATAATGGATTGCATGGGGCGCAAGAGACTCTCCCTGTATTGCTGTTTTCCCTTTATGCTCGCATGGCTCCTCATTGCGAGTGCTGAGAATATCTACACAATCTACGTGGCGCGTATTCTTGCTGGGATGGCGGGTGGCTTTACAACAGCAGCCCTTGTTTATGTGTCAGAAATTAGTCATCCCACCTTCAGACCAATGCTCCTTGGGCTAAATAGTGTCTTTGTGTCATTGGGTATCCTACTAACGTGCTTCCTTGGGCTGTTCTTTCAATGGCGCACCATTGCGTACATTTTTGCCGGGATGACCTTCATTACACTCTGTGCCATCCTCATTGTACCTGAATCCACGCATTGGATCATCACATTCCGCAAGAGGAGGATTACGGATGCAAGAGCATCTCTGCGGTGGCTCTACAGGAAAACAAGTGTGAGTTTTTGGACATTTTTTATCGTTTTTTTTTATATAGGATGTGGTTTTGCAGTGAATGATAAGAATACACCACAAATTCGCTTTAAAAAAAACTGTTAAGAGAAGGCGTTTTTAATTCTAATCATTTTGCAATGAGAATTTATCAAGAGAACTTTGCATATTTTTATAGCAAAAACTCTCAATTCATTCATTCATTCCTCACACAGTATTATTATTCAAGTTAATGTGGGGATTTTATCGCTCTCTTGAGACATGACGAGACAATACACAAAATTAAAGAAAAAAATTCTTATCAGTGAAGGAAATAAAGCGATTAACAACCTTCGTGAATTTGTGGCAAATTGATACTTCACTCCCATTTCCGAGAGAGAATGAAATGTTAAAATTTTAAATAAATAAAAGTTTAATGACAAGTGCTAGAATTTGATAAGAAAATTATTTTGTCTTCAGGAAGTTGAAAAAAATTAACCAAAATTGTCAAAAAAAATGAAACATTCTCTGCATTTATTCTTTAGTTGGGATTATTTCTCATAAGCCTGTTGTTAGTTTAGTCTCTTTGCTTTGGGGAAGAAACAAAAAAACCTAAAAAACACAATAGTGACGTCATTGATTGCAGGGGCGTAGTCATGAATAAGGAAATTTTTTATTTTTATATTTTTTTAACTTAATTTAAAGGACACTTAAAATAAAAACCACATCAACGGCTTTTGAATTGGTATTAGCAGCATCGTTTGACTGACATTCCGTTTCTAAATTTTTTTTTCTTTGACAATTTAACGTTTTCTAACGTTAGACTTATTATGATGACTAATATTTTTTTTTATATTCCTTCACCAGCGTTTAACATACAGTTAATTTTTTTACTGTCAAACATTTAATTTAAAATTCGTCATTAAAAATCATTATTGTTTTATCTTTCAATGTTTTTTCTAACACTTGAAGTTTATTTTCTAACGTTTTTGTGTCTTTTAATATTCCATTTCAGATGTTACTTTTTCTACTGTTTTTTTTTTTATTTGGGTTGGTGGTTATTTTTATATTACTTTTCTAACGTTTGACATTTTCTTTTTAACATTATTGACATTTTAGATTCGTTTGAAAATAATATTTTTTTAGCCAAAAAAAAATTTCTTCATTAAATTATGCCCTTTCTCGATTTTTACGAAAGCATACTGAGCGCATATAAACATGAATAAACTCCTTTACATTTTTAAAATATTTTGTATTTCGCATTATTCCCCAAACAATTACAAATATTTATGGGCTTTTGGTTTTAGATTTTTGACCATTTTTTGATGATATTTAAAAAAAAAATGTTTTGCAGACTTACGAAGCTCAGGTACGAGAGCTCGCTATGAGGAGTTATATAAAAGAATCAGATAAGAATCAATCGGTGCAATTGCGAGGAGGCTTCATGGGCCTATATCGGGAAGAGCATGTTTATAGGCCCTTTATGGTTCTCCTCATACTCTTTGTCTTCCAACAACTCTCAGGGGCATACGTGATTATATTCTACGCTGTGAATCTTTTCCTCAAAATTGGTGGACAATTTGGGGATATAATCAATGAATACGGAGCTCTTATGCTGCTTGGTTTGATTCGCTTCATCATGTCATGTTTCAGCTCAGCGTAAGTATTTTTTTAGCTGTGTTTCTTTCAGACACAGCTTTTGTGTACCGAGCAAAATCGAAAGTCGTCAGATCGGGCTCAAACTTGGGATGAGCACGAATTAGGGTCCCCACATTCCAAAAAACGTATGCGCCAAAAAATTTTTTCCGGCCGGCCGTCCGTCCGTCCGGAACCTTTTGCTAAATTACGAGAGAACGGTAATAGATAGAGACTTGCGGTAAACGGCAAAGTTTAAAAGTCGACTGGAAGACGTAAGATTATGACGTCAAATTTTACCCCCCACCCCTCCGTCCGCCATTTTGAATAACCTCAAAATTTTGTTTTCGCTATATCTCAGCCCCTGTAATAGCTAAAAATCTGAAATCTGCATATGTTATAGGGGCCATCAAGACCTTTCCAACGATACCTCATTTTCGAAAATCGGTCAAGCCGTTTAGTCAATATGGCCGCCACAATTTTTCATCGAAAATCGACCATAACTCGAAAACGGCTTGACCGATTTTGATCAACCCGGGCTCAAATAAAAGCTCTCAACAAACCCTACAACTTTTTAGAACATACGAAGTTTCAAAAGTGACCGCTAGGGGGGCAAAAATGAAAAACAAAATTTTCGATGAGTTTTCGATGAATATCTCGAAAACGCCATTATCGATTTGCTTCATTTTTTGATATGTTATAGCTGACCATATTATCTAGCCCCATGCCAAAAATGAAGAAAATCTATGTCTCCGTTCTCGAGATATAGCCTTCCAAAGTTGGCATGTCATATCTCGGGTTCTACAAGTCCGATTTTGATCAACTCAAGCGCAAATGAAAGGTTTCGAGAAACCCTACAAATGTCTAGAACATTGCAACTTCGAGAAATGACCGCGAGAGGTGCTAAAGTCAAAATCAATATTTTCGAAAATTTCGAACTCGAATATTTCGAAAATGCCATTATCGATTTACTTCATATTTTAATATATTATAGTTGAGGTTAAGACCTTTCCAACGATAGCTCAAACTCGAAAATCTATGGAGCCGTTCCCGAGATATGGCGTTTTAAAGATTTCTTGGGGGATGACTTTTCTACTTTTCCCGACTTTGCGCGTATTTAAACAAATTCGCGTTCTAGTTTGCTCTCACAAAATTGGTACACTGAAAGAAACACAGCTCCCGTAAGCTTGGTCAGCTTACCAGTACATTTCCTTTTAAATTATAAGATTTTCTTTTAAATTGATTTTTTCTTCTTTTTGGTAGTTTAGCAAGAAAATTCGGCAGGAGAACATTAATGTGCATATCGGGGTGCGGAATGGGGATCTTCACCCTCATTGCTGGTCTCTACATGGATTTTAGCAATCTCAAGGAATCCCCAGTTTTTGGGGAGAGTAACTCACCACAAGTCACAACACTCGCCCCATCTCCCCATGAATTGGATGGAAAAATCCTTTTAATTTGTATTTTGGGGTATGTCTCCTTCAGTGCTTTGGGGTACCTCGTTATTCCTTGGACACTCATTGGGGAGGTTCTTCCCACCGAAGTTAGTTCCTTTTATTAATAATTATTTAATTAAGAATTAAATTTTAATGATTTTCTTTTTAATTGTTTTCAGGTAAAGGGAAAACTTGGGGGAATTGTAATTTCAGCCGCCTACGTCATGATGTTTGGTGTAGTTAAGGCTTTCCCCTATACAATTGAATGGCTAGGTGCTCAAGGGCTCTTTTACATTTTTGCAGTAACGAGTTTTTTGGGTGTTGTGTACGTTTATGCCGTTTTACCGGAAACTTTTGGGAAATCTTTTGAAGAAATTGCCAATTATTTCAGAGGATCGTCTCGATCATAAAAAAAGAAAATCAAATTATGTTCCAAAGAAGAAGAAAACATAGTCACAAAGTTTTTATTACTAGTTTAGGATACTTTTTTTTTAAATTAAATAAAAATTAATCAGACAATAACCAAACGATGTCATTGTGATGGATTTTATTTAGGAATAAATGTTAGTTGTATTTTATACTGTGTTTATATTTTCTTTTCTAACGTCTGACGTTTCTAGTGTTTGACGTTGATTCTGACGTTTGAAGTTTATTTCTAACATTTGACAATTAATTCTTTTTAACGTCTTTTTTAATGTTAACATTTTTTCATGAATATTGACGGTTTTTTTTTAAGTTTAATGCATATTCTATTCTAACGTCTGACGTTTATTCCAATAAAAAGTTCTTTTTTTTATCTTTTGACGTTCTTTTCAAAGTTTGTCGTTAATTAAACGTTACAATGAACGTTGATTCCATTTGAGTTTCTTTTGTGACCGCACATATTTCCCATTGACACGTATGGAATTCTCCACTGGATTTCCTTGGAAATTCCACATGTAATTGGTTAATGGAGCGGGGAATTCTCACATTGTCAAAAAAAAGCAAAATATTGCGCGATTAGGTGTGGGAAGATTTTCCTAATTATCTTCCCTCTTTCGTGATTTTCCTTTGCATGTGTTTTGTTGAAAAAACTCCTGGCCGGATGATGGGATCGTAGGGTATTGCTGGAGTTGAGATTATGTGAGTATAAAGGGCAGCAGAAGGAATCAAATGTGGTGTCTGCTTGTCTGTCTGTCCTGAAGAAGAGGTGGATGAGTCAGAGTTTTTTCTTATACCAGCAGATTTCTCCATCGTGACGAAATGTACTTCACACTCCATCACGATGGTGGTACACCAATACGGGTGGAATCCAGTACGGGTAGGGAGTATGCTGTGCGTCTCTGTGCCATCCGGAATCGCGTGTGTATCCTCACATCACGCCAGGAGCTCCTCTGTGGGGATCTTGAGGTGGACACAAGTCGCCTCAATTGTCGCCTTATCCGGGGGAATGTTGTGGATGTGGACAGCGATGGGAGTGACATTTACGTCGTTGACACAAATGGGATTGTGTGGAGTAGCAAATGGTGTGGCATGGAGGCGAAAGAGGACATGACATGGCATGAAATTCCCATCCCAAATCCCCGTACCTGCCCCCATGGGATGCGCAATGTCAACGAGAGTATTCGTGTTGTTGCTGTGAGCTGCAATCACGACGGTGTCCTCTTTACAACGCGCAATCGGGAATTGTTTGCAATGGGAGACTTTGGGGAGATTGCTCAGAGTGACATTCCCATCCTCGTTGAGTGCTTTCGTGGCCTGAAGATTCTCCAAGTGTCCACAGGAGAGAATTTTGCCGTTGTCCTCACCCATAAACGTCTCCAGCGTGAACGGCAGGATAATGGGAGTGAGGCAAGTGATGCCAGCAATGGGTTCCTCTGCATTGACTGCCCAAAATGCGTTCCGGATGTCAATCATCACCTTGCTGTGCACTCAAAGGTGACCTGCGGGGTGAGTAAGAGCACCACTGAGACATCAATGGCATCCAGTCCATGCCTTTCGGATACCTTTGATGCTGCCACGATGGATGATCCCCACAGTGCCTGTGCCGAGGAGATGTCAACAACAAAGACTTCTGTGGGACATTTGAAGATTCACAAAGATGCTGCGATAAATTTCCTGCTGGATCTCTCACTCTCCAGCGAGGATTATCTCATTGAGGCGGGGAAACAGACAAAATTGCTCAAGGAGAACGTTACAAATATCACAACGATGGTGTATGAGGGTGTGAGGACACTTTCGCGTCATATGAGTGGATCAGATAACAACGATACCGTTGTGGAGGAAGCCACAGCTGGTGCTGTCAATGGGGATGTCAGCCTCTCGGAGACATCAAGCATTGACATGGGAAGCACTGTGGACCTCCCATCGGAGTCCGGAATGGAGGGAAGAATGGCAAAACTTGCCCGCCTCGGTGGAGCACTTCTTGCCACGGAAGTTTGGTGCTTCGGTAGCGTCAATCGCGGGCAACTTGGCACAGGAGATCATATCAAGAGAGCGCGCATTAATGCTGTCCTCGGGCTTGGAGGACAAGGTGTTGTGCGTGTGGACAGTGGGAAGGAGCACAGTATGGCCCTAACACTCGATGGTCGTCTCTACCTCTGGGGCAATAATGCCCACAGACAAATCTCCCACGAAGATACGGAAGATTTTAGCTTCCCGCGACGCTTTCAACTTGCACACGATGGGAATGTCCTGGGAGCTGCCTGTGGAACTCAACATTCTGCCATTGTCATGAATGACCTCACGGTGCACGAGCAGAGTGACCAGCAGGAGAATAATCGAACTTCCGGAGTGTCTCCATTTGCAACAGCTCGTGAAATTGTCGAACGGGAACCCCCAATGGGTACACTACAGCCCGTCTTGGCGTCCGGTAGCTTCACCCTATTCAATCACATTGTCTTCGGGGCCATTGCAAAGCATCTCACGGCTGAACAGAAATTCCTCCAGGATGCCCTTGTAGCGTACAATTGTACCCTAAAGCCATTCCTCAAGCGTATCAGTGGTGTGGCCTACAGTGAGATTTTTGATGCCCTCTGCCAGAATTATCTCACCATCATCCACGTGGCGGCGCTCAATGTGAAAAGCTTGCTTGAATTTGGACACAGACGCATCACATGTACAGATATTGTGGTCATTAATAATTGCCAAGAGATGATTACCCTCTATCGTGGCTACACGAAGCGCTTTTGTGACGTAATGTGCATCCGTGGATACCCCACAATTGAGATGTTCACCGAGAAATCCTCCAAGGAAGTCCACAAAATCTTCTTCAGGTAAATTTTTTTTTTGAAAAAAAAAACTCAAAGGGATTTAAGCTGAAAAACATCCTTTTTGGTTGTTTGTAGACCCTTCCGACGGATTTGGGCATTTATCGACATGATCTATGACCTTGTAGCCCTTGAGGAGATTGAAGCAAATCGCGAACTCCTCGATGAGCGACGTACACAATGGGAGAAGTTTTCAAATGAAAAAGACCTGGCCATTGAGGAAGCCGAGAGGACCCTCCGTTTCTGGGAGCTCAACCACAAGACACCCCTTGCGAAGCTTCAATCCCCCGACCGGCGACTCATCCTGGACTCAAAAGAGCTCAGCTTGAAACGTAGTCAAAGTGCACGCTTCGCCAATCAATGGTTTATCCTCTTCTCGGACTCTCTGTGCTCCATGTCGGGGCATCTTACCATCTTCCCCTTGAGAACAATGTGGATCACCTCAATTACTGATGGGGAAACGCGTAAATTTGCCCTGAAGGTCATCACCCCAGAGGAAACTCTCATTCTCTGTGCTCAGAATCATGAGGATAAAATTATGTGGCTCGATGGGATTGTGGGGAGTATCAAAAATTGCCTGGGAAGAGTATCGGATACAAAGGTGAGTAAACTACTTTGGCCACTATTAAGAAAGCTTCAGCTATTTTTTTTAACTGAAATAATTGTCCAATATCTTCCACCAAATTTACTTTTGCTAATACTTTGGTCATTTTGACTAATTTATTTGTTTGAAGATGTTTAAGAATATTAGTTGGTGTTCCACTTCGTGGCCAACACCAAGTATTGTAATCGTCGGAAAAACCGACCACCTCAGATCGGGCTCAAACTTGGTATGAGCACGTTTTAGACATCCCACATTACGAAAATGGTGGTGGAAAATTTTTGATCCGGCCGGCCTGCCGGCCGGCCTGCCGGCCGGCCGGTGCGCTATACTTTGTCTTATAGCTCGAGAACGGCAAGAGATAGAGACTTCCGGTTTGAAGTTTTCTATAGAAATGTGGGTGTAAAATTTCATTTTTTCGCATTTTCAAAATCCAAGATGGCCGCCGTCCGCCATTTTGAAATACCGTCGACCAGTTCCCTTAAAGCTAGAGGTCTGAAATTTTAGTATGTTGTAGAGCTCAGTGAGACGTTTTCATCAACAATTCATACTTGAAAATCGGTCGAGCGGTTTAGCAAATATGGCGGCCTAAAGCAAAAAGTGTTTTTTCGATATAACTCGAGAACGGCTTGACCGATTTTGACCATCTTGGTATCAAATGAAAGGTTTCGATAAGCTCTACAACTGTCTAGAACATTCCAAGTTCCAAAAACATCCGCAAGAGGCGCTAAAAACAAAAACAAAAATTGCCTAACTTTAAGGGGCAATATCTCCGAATCCCCATCATCGATTTTCTTTAAATTTTGATATATTGTAGCCTGACTTAATATCTTTCACCAGTCCGAAAATGAAGAAAATCTATGTCGCCGTTTAGAAGATATAGCCATTTTAAAAATTCTTGAATTTGAAAAGTTCTAAGAGCCATATCTCCTGCATTGCTTAACCGATTTTGCTAATTTTGGTATCAAATTAAAGGTTTTGTAAAACTCTACAACTTTCTAGAACATCAGAAACCTCTAAAACCATTCCTTCGGGACAAAAAATGCCAAAAACTGTTTTCGTAAAACAAAAAACCGCCATTTTGTGTTCTGGAGGTGACCTTGAAAATTATTGAAATTTATGTCAATTTATAGTTTGTTTCAATACCTTTCCAAAACTAGTCAAGAAATTTCTGTAGGTCTTATAGAACCAGAGATATGACCATTTTTATCCATCAAATTGCCGAATTTTACAAAGAAAAATCAACTTTGCCTACTAATTCTGCTCACAAATAGCATTACAACGCATAAACAAACTTCTACACGTTGTGGGACACCAACTCTTATAACTGGACGCGTTATGATTGACTTATTTACCGATTTTGATCAATTCAAATAAATGAAGCACTCGCGCAATGTAAAACTGGAAAAAAATCGTTTAAATGACTAAAGTAAACAGTGAAATAGAATTTTAGCAAAATATATTCAGTTATTGTAGCGAATTCTTTGTACTAAATATCACAGAAGTTAATCAACAAAGGATGAAAACGCCGATTTCATTATGGTCTAAATGACTGAAGTTATTTGGTTAAGATAAAAAAAATTAAACAGTTAGAGAAGTAAAAGTTATTAAGTGAATGAAAAGATATTATAGCAAATTGAAACAATTAATTTAGCAGAAGTTAATCAATTAACTTGAATTGGTCAGAAAGACAAGTTAATTTATGATATTTAAAAGAATAATTCACTTAAATTATACTCTTTAAAAAACTGAAGTAATCAGTAACAATCTTCCGCCATTTGAATTGTCAAAACGACCGAAGTCCTTTAGTGAAATTGAGAAAATAATTCTGTTAAATCACATTGCGCGAGTTCTGCAATCATTTAAATTAATTTGGTCGTTTTGATCAATCGAAATGGTAGCAGATCGTGACTGATTACTTCAGTCATTTAAACAATTTTTTTAAGGAGTGAAAGAAGGAATTACAACAACTAAACAAAAGAAATCCACTAGAAAACGATTGCATCAATCAGTTAAATAAATAGAAATTATTCAATTAAAACACTCATCAATTTGAATTTTAAAGAAAAGAATTTAATCATTTAAATTAAGAGAAAATATTAGTAAAATCAAGTAAAATTAATAATACTAAAAAATATATTCAGGTAAAAAAAGAGCTAAAGTAATCAGGCTCGATCTTCCCCCATTAAAATTGGTTAAAACGACCGAAGTCCTTCAGTAAAAATGACAGACTAATTCAGTTAAATCACATTACGCGTGTGCTTTAACCATTTGAATAGGTCAAAACGGCCGAAGTATTACAAATGGTTGCAGTAATCTCGCAATGTGATTTAACTGAATTATTCTGTAAATTTTACTAAATGACTTCGATCGTTTTGACCAATTCTAATAGTGAAAGATCGTGACTAATTAGTTCAGTCATTTAAGCCAATTTTTTTAAAGAGTGTAATTTAACTGAATTATTCTTTCATTTTCCTATATTCACTTGTTTTTTTTTTTACTAATTCAAGGTAACTGATTAACTTCTGCTAAATTAATTGTCTCAATTTGCTAAATTATCTATTCATTGTTCAGTCTATTGACTTTAATTTTTTATTTTAAGCAAATAACTTCAGTCATTTAGACCATAATGAAATCGGCGTTTTCATCCTTTGTTCATTAACTTCTGTGATATTTGGTACAATGAATTCGCTACAATAACTGAATATATTTTGCTAAAATTCCATTTCACTGATTACTTCAGTCATTTGAACCATTTTTTTCAAGAGTGGTTTTTGATTTGCTTGTGATTGTTGAACTTTTTTTCCTTCTCTCCTCTTGTTTGCAGGTGCCACAGTATCGGAATGCTAGCTACCAGTTCAGTGAGAAACATCCCAAATTCCCGGGGGCTAAATACTTCGGTCGATGGCATTTGGGGCAGATGCACGGGATTGGGCATTTGGAAATGTCCGATGGGAGGGTTTACAATGGGCAGATGAATGGTGGAGAAATTCACGGCTATGGGAGGATGTTTACGCCAAATGTGGGCATCTACGAGGGAGATTTTGAGCATGGAAAATACAATGGGTACGGTGTCCTTGAGCATCACAATAAGGCCACGTACGAAGGGAATTTCCGTGATGGGCTCTACTGTGGCCATGGGACACTCATTGGCGAGCAATTTACGTACGTTGGTGAGTTCAGCAATGGCTCCCGGCATGGCTACGGGGTGCTCGATGACAATATAACGGGTGACAAGTACATGGGGATGTTTGTTGAGGGCAAAAAAGCCGGTCTGGGCGTTTGTGTCACCATGTGTGGGGATTACTTTGAGGGGAACTTCGTGAATGATGTGTTATCAGGTGAAGGAATAGCGAGTTTCGAGAATAGTTCCTACTACGAAGGTGAAATGACCATCAATGGACCAACGGGACGTGGATGCTTCTATGTGGGGAATCGTGAACGAAGAAATAGCACCGAATGCCCCATTGATAGCAATGGTGATGTCCAGGAGATTGAAGGAACAATCTTAATGGGAAATTTATCGGGAACGTGGCAAGATGTAAAAATTTCCAATGGTACCCTTTCGATGCATCAAACATTCCGGAAATACTCACAAAATCTCGGAAGGTACACCATTGAGAATGATAAGAAGTGGAAGAGTTTATTTGATGATTGGCACATGCAGCTTTTTGGGCAGGAGCGTCAGAATTTGGAGAATAAGCAAATTTGGGGGAGGATTGCGTGCTACATTACAAATTCCAAAGCAAAGGATAAACTCAAATCCGAAGGATTTATCACAAAGAATGCATATTTCTACCGTAAGACTGATCTAAGTGGAAGTTTAGATAAGTTATCGTTGAAAAGTGCTACAGGATCTCTGGGAAAGTCCTCCGCCATGGGGAAAGTGGGTCCACTGGATTTGGGGGATGTTTTCCATCCACTCACCAGCAGTCCACACCTCAAGGGGGCTACGTCTACAATAATGGATCTGGGGGCATTTAGTCAGAAGCTCGAGGAGAAATTTGACGGACATGAGGGGGGAAATCGAAGCTTCTCACCGTCCGAAAGTGGATCATCGGTGCGTGGGAAGAATCCCACATTGGATTACATTCCAAATTTTGGCATAACAAAGTGCGATCAGGAAGACTTGGAGGCAATTCAGGAGTACCTACGCGAAGCATTTCGGGATCTCAATCATCCCCTGGGGGTGCTCAATTCCAAAATAAGTCATTGCTTCTACTCCTCGTACGGATGTTGGAAATTCAAACCAACAGCCATCCTCCATCGACATGCCATGCAAGAATGGGAATCAATCTGCAGGCGTATCTTCAGTATTGTGTGTCGAATGTTTCCCGCAATCGTGGGCACATCCTTCCGGAAGCTACTCTACCCAATTCTCCTATCAGAGGGCATCTATTCCCTCCTCTTTGTCTTGTATGCCAGTAAGTGTAGTCATCGAGATGAAATCTACAGACAACGAATGATTGGGTGCGACAGGAAGACAGATCAGGAGTTGGCCGTCTTCTTGCGAGTTGATGCGTAAGTAATAATCTTCTTTTTTTTTGCTTTCTTTCAATCAATTTTTATGGGTTTCATACAACAAAAAATATTTAGGTACTAATTGTAATTTTGAGAAAAAAAAACGTTAAACATTTGAATAAATGTCAAAGGATAGAAAGATAAATACATATGTAACGTTAGAATCAGCACTAAACGTCAGAATAATTGTCAAATAGTAGAAGAAAAAAACAAATATCTGAAATCAGAAGAAGCCTAAAATGCTGAAATAAACTTTAAATGTCAAAATAGACGTTAAACGTAAAAATTAAATGTCGAACGTTAGAAAGGATAATGTCAAACATTAAAATGAACGTAAGATAGAAAAGAAATATTTGACGTTAGAATAAACACTAAAAATCAGAAAAAACGTCAGATATCAGAAAGAAAGTTAATCGTTATAAGAAACACTAAATGTCAGAAAAAAAATAATTATCTGAAATTAAAATTAAGCTTCAAGCGTTGAAATAAATTTTAAACGTCAGAATAGACGTAAAACGTTAAAATAAAAATCATTTTACACAAGAAATGTTGAACGTTAGAAAGGATAGTGCCAAACATTTGAAAAAAAAAAAACGATAAATGTTAGAAAAGAAATTTCAGATGTCAGAAAAAAATATTCAACCGTAAAAGAAACTTAAAACTTTACAAAAGATCAGTTAATCGTTATAATTAGTTGGTGTTCCACTTCGTGGCCAACACCAAGTATTGTAATCGTCGGAAAAACCGACCACCTCAGATCGGGCTCAAACTTAGTATGAGCACGTTTTAGACATCCCACATTACGAAAATGGTGGTGGAAAATTTTTGATCCGGCCGGCCTGCCGTCCTGCCGTCCTGCCGGCCTGCCGTCCGGGACTCTAAACTTTGCCTTATAGCTCGAGAACGGTAACAGGTAGAGACTTCGGGTTTGAAGTTTTCTATAGAAATGTGGGTGTAAAATTTTATTTTTTCGTATTTTCAAAATCCAAGATGGCCGCCGTCCGCCATTTTGAAATACCGTCAACCAGTTCTCTTATAGCTAGAGGTCTGAAATTTTAGTATGTTGTAAGGCTCAGTGAGACGTTTTCATCAAGAATTCATACTTGAAAATCGGTCAAGCCGTTTAGCAAATATGGCGGCCTAAAGCAAAAAGTGTTTTTTCGATATAACTCGAGAACGGCTTAACCGATTTTGACCATCTTGGTATCAAATGAAAGGTATTGCGAAGCCCTACAACTGTCTAGAACATTTAAAGTTTCAAAAACATCCGCAAGAGGCGTTAAAAACAAAAACAAAAATTGCCTAACTTTAAGGGGCAATATCTCCGAATCCTCATCATCGATTTCCTTTAAATTTTGATATATTGTAGCAGGACTCAATATCTGTTACCAGTCCGAAAATGAAGAAAATCTATGTCACCGTTTAGAAGATATGGTAATATGAAAAATTCTTGCATTTTAAAAGTTCTAAGAGTCATATCTCCTGCAGTGCTTGACCGATTTTGCTCATCTTAGTATCAAATTAAAGGTTTTGCAAAACTCTACAACTTTCTAGAACATCAGAAACCTCTAGAACCATTCCTTCAGGGCAAAAAATGCGAAAAACTCTTTTTTTGAAACAAATATTCGCCATTTTGTGTTCTAGAGGTGACCTTGAAAATCATTGAGATATATATCAAATTATAGCTTATTTCAGGACCTTTCCAAAACTAGTCAAGAAATTTCTGTATGTGTTATAGAACTAGAGATATGACCATTTTTATGCATCAAATTGCTGAATTTCACAAAAAAAATCAACTTTGCCTACTGATATTGCACACAAATAGTATTTCAACGCATAAACAAACTTCTACACGTTGTGGGACACCAACTCTTATAACTGGACGCGTTATGATTGACTTTCTAAAACAAATTATTTTAAGCCTGAAAATTTGAATGGTACATTAACCCTTGGAGGATCGATATTTCTAACCATAAAACTTTTATTTTAATTTTCTCTCAAAAAAAAAAACATTTTTTCAAGTTTTCTTTCGGCGAAATTGAAGTAATTGAACTTCCCTACACGTAGAATTTATCACGTTAAAATAAATTTAATTCTATAACGATTTAACAGTTGGAGGACAAAACTGGTTATCACTGCCAATTTGACTTTTCTAAACCGTCGCAGATTAAAGTCTATCCAACTTATCTCGATAAATTTTGCATCTATATGAAAGCAATTTTGTATTACTGGAAGTTCATTGAAAAGAAGTCTGAAAAATCTTTTTCTTTATAATAGACAATTTAGCTCAAAGTTTGAGGTTAGAAATTTGTGTCCTCAAAGTATTTCAGTGCGCGTGAACTTAGCAAAGAACTTATTTTGAGCTCAATTTTCTTTTTATTCTTTTCGGCCTAATCAATTAAAAAAAGGGTAAAATAAACATCTCTCTCTCTCTCTCTCTCCAGTGTTAAAAAAAGTCGATTTGGCAACGGTGGCCAGCAGAATCCTCAAAGGGTTAAGCACCCCTTTATATTGATTTCTGCGGCTACACCTTTGTATTAATTTACGAGAATTTTCTTTTACAATAAAAAAAATTTTTCAGGGAATTGATGCCAATGATAAAATGCAGCTACTTTGATGATGCAATTGGATGCTTGAAGCAGGTCAAGGACAAATACTGCCCAATGGAAATGGTCATTCTCATTGAGAAAACCTTCCAACTGTTGGAGGATGCAAAGAATGAATCTGTGGGTGCGCAACATACCCTAAATGCCGACAATACCATCCCCCTTGTACTCTTCCTCGTTCTTCGCGCCAACATTCAGCATCTTGGCGCTGAAATTGCCCTCCTGGAGGATCTTCTTGGTACGGATTTTGAGGCACTAATGCTCGGCTATACGGGATACTGCGTAACCACCCTCAAAGCGGCCTATCAGCACATTCTAAGTGATAAATTCTACCAAAATTGACACAAAATGAAACGAAGGCAGAAAAAGAACTTCTCTGTGCAATCACAGCTTATCATAGTGATAAAAAAATATGTATATAAAAATTACAAAATATTGTTGAACTATCAAAGTGTAAAAAGAGTCTAAAAAAAATTGTTGAGTTGTATGAAAAGATTAAAAGAAACTGTGAAAAACTATTTTTTTGCATTTTAACTTCATTGCGGGGAGTGCTGACGGTAAGTCTTTCAGGTGAGAGAAAAGAAAACGAGTCAACAAGTTATTAAATAGACGTTTTTTCTTTCTTTTTATTCTTGTTTTTTTTTTCCTTCTGTAGTATATAATAATTATATAATAATAATAATAATATATAAGAATATTTACAATAGAAAAAGGCGATATAAGAGTGTGATTATGTTGATTTTTCTTCTTCATTCCTTTCGCTCTCACATTTTTTTGTTTTTTGATATTATATACTTTCTTTTTCTTTCAAAACTTTCTTCCCATCAGCAAGCATTCTTTCGTCCTTTCGCATTTTCCCCACATGCATTCCTCATGATTTTTTTTCTTTCATAAAAGTTTAAAATAAATAGAGAAATAATAACGCTATGAAAAATTCTTTTCATGTTATTCTTCGTTCAAGTTTGAAGTTTTCTTTTGAAGGATAAATGAATCCTTTTAACATTTTCAATTTAATTTTAAACTTATTCTTGTTTCTACAAGAATTATGAAGGAAAACTTGGAAATTCAATTATAATTTGTTTGAAATAGATTTTTATTCTTTTTAGAAGTAAATAATTCATTTTAAAGTAAAGAAGAAAATGCATTAATTGCGCCATATCTTTGTCTCTTGGTTCAACAATATATCAAAAATTGATTCTTTTTAAATTGAAATCTGTAAAAAATTTTAAACTTTTTTATTATATTTTGATTTTTGTAGCCTCTGCGCAAATTACGAGAAAAGATGGCCTAAATTTTGAGGAAGACCAAATTCTGCTTTTATTCGAAAAAATAATCCAAAAAAAAAAAAATCTTTTCTCCTACAACTGAAGACCCAAAATTCTGGGCTTTTGAATACATTATATAATTTCAAAATGATATTCATCTCGTACTACGTGATTCAATACTTATTCTTGCAACTGTTCAAATGACTTTCAGCGCGCGACTTTAAAGTCTCCTCTCTGTTCATTGAATGTAAGTACAAAATTGTTCTTACAAATTAATCCCACCTTCCTTTCTTCTTCCACCCATTTCATTCCATCCTGTGTCGTCCTATTGAGTCACCCTCTTTTGTGTTCTTTCTTTGCAACAAGAAAGCTTTTACGCCAATCAATCAAAGGACATTCTGCATCATGATTGCACTATACTTTTCAGCTTTATGTTCTCTGTGCTTTTTTTCTTCTTTTACAACTTTTTTTTTACTCTTGAATTAACTACGACGCTCCTTGAAAATGATTTTAAAATTGAGAAAATAAAGGCTTTTTGGAGGGTAAAACAAAGTGCTTGCAAATCACACTCATTCAATCAGAAAGAATCATCACCCAAAAAGAATCCCATTTTTTATCTACTATTTTGGCAGTTTCTATCTCATCGCGTGCACACAGAAGACAGCTAAATTTTCTTTGTTTTTTTTCTGGAAAAATATTCTTACATCAAATTGGTTTTCATCTAATGCTTTGTTATTGTTCTATTCCTTTACAGAGAGTGGATTATGGCGTTCAACGAAAACTTATCTCAAAAATTTCTCATCTTCACTTTTCCATCAACAATAAATAAATTTTATCTCTACCAGAATTTCAACAACAATTATATTGCTTTTGCTTTTTGTTGTATTTGGTGATTTTTCTTTTGATTAAAGAAAAATAAGAAAGAAAAATTAAAAAGAAGAAATTATTCTTGAAATCTTTTGTTAATTTCTATTTTCACTCAAATTCCCATATTATTCCTTTTCTTTACTTTACTATTTAATCCTTTTTGCTGTCTTTCTTGGATCTTCCCTTCCACGTAGAGAAAAAAATCGTTCCTCTCTTTTGTTCATTTAGGTATATAGCTATGTACCTATTATAAATAATTTTCAAAAATTATGTGGACCAAATCATTCAATGATTCCTCCCTCATTTTCATACTTCAATAAAATGGACTTACATAGATTTTTTAATATATCTATTCATTTACGAAATATATATTACTATATAAATTACATTACTTAATTTTACGTATATTTTATAATATAATAAAATATAATATTATACATTACAACAGTGACGAAAAAGTATTTTCACATTTTATTGAAAGGAGAAAATATCTGAGAATGTTTTATTTTTATTTTCCTGACAATATAAAAAAATATATATTTCGTAGTTTTTTTTTTAAATTTTAACGTATTTTTTAAGAAAAAAATAATTTTATAGAAATGTAAAAAATGTTTTGTTTACACAAAGAAGTTATAAGTGAGGTTAAGTTAGGGCGAAAACCCCAATCATGTCAAAAACTACCTTACTTAGCTCCAACAAAAGGTCTTTAATTAAGTATATAAAAAATTCAAATAAATTAAAAATTATCCCGATTTTGGAAAAATACTTAAGATTAGGATTTTTCGTCTTTTAACTTTAGTAGTCTTAAAGATAGGTTAAAAAAAAACAAGTTTTCAAATAAGAAATTCACTCACAATAAGTTTGAAAGTTTTTCAAAAAAAATCCTTTAATTTTCTCAAATATTAGTTGGTGTTCCACTTCGTGGCCAACACCAAGTATTGTAATCGTCGGATTTTCCGACCACCTCAGATCGGGCTCAAACTTGGTATGAGCACGTTTTAGACATCCCACATTACGAAAATGGTGGTGGAAAATTTTTGATCCGGCCGGCCTGCCGGTGGTCCAAACTTTGCCTTATAGCTCGAGAACGGTAACAGATAGAGACTTCCGGTTTGAAGTTTTCTATAGAAATGTGGGTGTAAAATTTCATTTTTTGGCATTTTCAAAATCCAAGATGGCCGCCATCCGCCATTTTGAACTACCGTCAACCACTTCCCTTACAGCTAGAGATCTGAAATTTTAGTATGTTGTAGAGCTCAGTGAGACGTTTTCATCGACAATTCATACTTGAAAATCGGTCAAGCGGTTTAGCAAATATGGCGGCCTAAAGCAAAAAGTGTTTTTTCGATATAACTCGAGAACGGCTTGACCGATTTTGATCATCTTGGTATCAAATGAAAGGTATTGCGAAGCCCTACAACTGTCTAGCACATTCCAAGTTCCAAAAACATCCGCAAGAGGCGCTAAAATCAAAAACAAAAATTGCCTAACTTTAAGGGGCAATATCTCCGAATCCCCATTAGGCAAATCTTTTAAATTTTGATATGTTGTAGCAGAACTAATAATCTTGTACCAGTCCAAAAATGAAGAAAATCTATGTCGCCGTTTAGAAGATATAGCCATTTGAAAAATTCTTGAATTTGAAAAGTTCTGAGAGCCATATCTCTTGAACGGCTTGTCCGATTTTGCTCATCTTAGTATCAAATTAAAGGTTTTGCAATTCTCTACAACTTTCTATAACATCAGAAACCTCTAGAACCATTCCTTCGAGACAAAAAATGCCAAAAACTGTTTTGGTGAAACAAAAATCCGCCATTTTGTGTTCTAGAGGTCACCTTGAAATGTATCGAAACATATGTCAGATTATAGCTTATTTCAATACCTTTCCATAACTAGTCAAGAAATTTCTGTAGGCCTTATAGAACCAGAGATATAACCATTTTTTGCATCAAATTACTGAAGTTCACAAAAAAAATCACCTTTGCCTACTAATACAACTCGCAAATAGTATTACAACGCATAAACAAACTTCTACACGTTGTGGGACACCAACTCTTATAACTGGACGCGTTATGATTGACTTTCCTCTCATTTATGTTTTACTTTTCACTCCATAAAATAAGGAAAATACTTCCATCACTGCGTAAAGTAAAAAAAAATTAAATAAACTTCCCCGATAAATTGATTCAAAGAAGCAAAACGTGTAGTAGAAAAAAATGGGTTAACACAAGGAAGATTGCATAACATCCTTCTTTCGAAATACCATCATAAATATAACACTAAATACGGTAATATGAAGAAAGAATATTTTCTTACTTTCTACGCTGAGCAAAACTTCGATTTTTTTTCTTTTTGCTGATTAACTTTTCATCCACCACACCAATTCCAAGGCATTTTTTTTTTCATTTAAAATTGGCACAAAAAGGACATTTTTCTTTCTCTCTCACACACACACGTTCTCTATTAATTTGTTCCTCGCTGCATTTTCTTTCCTTCCTTTTATTTTCCATGGTAAAGATTTAAAAAAAGAAAATTATATACGCATCTCTGTCTTCTAGATAATTGTTTTTCTCTATTTTTTAAATTACTTTTTCTTCTATTACTACGTGATTTTTATTCTTTTTTTTTTCTTATATAATTTAAATATATACTTTTTGTAGTAAAACTGTTGCATCCTTCTTTTTTTCAAGTTGTATAAAAATACAAATTCAGTTCGTTCTTTTTAAAAATTGAATTTCTATCAGCAATTTTTTTCCCTTGTTTTCCTTTATTATATTATATAAACTATTTCCACTATTTATATGGTCTCTCTGAAAATTAATTTGTGGTCCATTTTATTTATTTTTTCTTTTTTTCTATTTTCTCAAAAATCCCTCGGATTTCATGATGGATTACTTTCTATTTTTTTATTCATGTTCTAATTGTTTTCTTTTTGTTTACTTTTTTATTTAGTTCTGTCAGTGTGATGAATGTTTGTTTATTTAAATAGATGTTTGTTTTGTAAAAAAAAAAATATAAATTGAATTCTATAAAAATTAAATAATACTGTTCTCTCTGTATTTATAAAACAAAATTATTTAGAAGCTCACAATTGAATAGAAAGTAAAATTATTCTTTGTTGAATGTTTAATTTATTATTTTCTGAAATTTATTTGAGAAAAACAATTTACTTAACCCTTTTATGGTAATTTTTATAGAGCTTTCTCTGCCCTGTAAAAGAAGTAGATTCAAACAAATGAAAAGCAAAATTTCGCAAAACGGTTAATTGGTGAATTATATAAAAGTTTTCTTTTGTAATTCTTCAAGGATAAGGACTTAAGGCATGGATATTGCGGAAAAGAGAAGTTATGAGAATTGTTTGAACGTTTACTACCGCAGTCATCCCTACCGTTTTAAAAGAATCTAACTTTTGAGCAGGTTAACATTTAACGTAAAATCACTGAGGTCGTAAAGAAAGAAGGACAACTGAGTGCTAATGGGTGGTACAGTTCAAATTTAATATAAGACGAAAATAGTGTCTTACCTTTGAGTTAATCTTTGTCGAGAAAATTGATAAAAAAAACTATAATTCTTTTTTTTCAATTGTGGATATAAGTGCTGCTATCTGGTTCATTTGCAGCACTATTTTTTTTATTTATAAAAGCATCCCAATTGCCCTTTTATCTAAAATACAATTTCAATCATAGTAAAACCCATTGTATTGGAAAGAAAAATATTTTGGTACAATAGGTAAAATACTAGCTTTATAACCTTAATTCATTGGGTTCGAATCTCAGTACTTAACACCACCAGTTCTTTTTTTTTCTTTCAAGAAAATTTTGTGGTGAAAATGAAAACTTTTTCAGAGGAAATAAATTTCTTACGGGATGATTTCCATTACCTACCAATAATCGCATCCTTCCATGGTTAAAATCAATGAAAGAATTCCCCCCAAATAACTATAAATTCAGATAGCACCTAACTTAAAGAAAAGACTATCTTTTCATTTAAGAGCTTCTATATTGTAAATAAGAATAAAAAAAACAATGAAATTTACTACAGAATTGTGTTGGTATCAACAGAAAATTTTTCTGAATTGGAAATCTCTAATAAAACGAAAGAAAAAACATAAACTTTAACTGATAAATATTATTTCGTTTTTTTTTCTATAAAAAATGAAGTGTGTGCCAAAATGTCTTCTTATTAAATTAGATTTTTTTTTCTACTACTGGTATACATTTCTACGGGTTATACATTAACTTAATTTTATCTGTTTTTTTGCACTCACGATTTTTACACCACGCACTAAAATAAATCATTTTTAATGCATTTCATGAAAAATTGAAAACAGAAATTTTTTTCTTTTTTTTTTTAATTATAATTACATAAAATATTTTACATCATTTCACACACAGTCTTACTTTCTTTCATTGATAAAAAGAACATTCATTTAACACTTCTTCTGTATTCATATTAACTCCTCCTTTATTTTTCACCTCACTCATTCGTTTGGAAAAAAATAATTTTATCCACATAGATAAAATACAAATTTTACACGACATACACACAATTTCCTTTGTTTCTCTTAATTCTCCCACAAACATACCCCCAATTGCGAATCTTTATAGATTTCCCTTTGATTAATTTCTGTATTTTTTCATACACTAATAAAATAACACTAAAAACTAATCATATTTTTTTTGTTTAAAAATCATTTCTTTTTCCTTCCATGGCCCTGCATAGATTTCATTTATTTTCTTCTTCAAAAGAAAAGAAAAATTTATATTATTTTGTTTTTTTTTAAAGATTATGTTTAAATGAAAAAAAAATGAAGCATTGAAGATGTCTTTCTATGCAGAGTACGTCCATTTTTTATCTAATTTCATTTCTTAATTTTTCATCTTTTGTTAAAACTTTTCTCCTTGACATGTGTTGATCATTTTGCATTTTTTTTGTTGTATGTTTTTTTAAATGTTAATAAAATAATATTCCCACTGTTACGTGTTATTCACATCATTTATGCTGGGCGGACTTCCCGTTTGCAAAATGGGTTGATTTGAATTGCACAATACACTATAAACGGATTCAACTTTGCTCAATTTCTCAAAAAGTGGTATTAAATCGAGCAATTCTGAGTCCGTGACGTCGTCAAACCAGGACTTTACTGGCACCTAATCGGCCAAACAAAATAAAATAAATACATAAGAATGGAAAAAATGTATTTAGTGTTAGAAAAAAAAAGTAGAAGAAAAACTTACCGCATTGTCCGGATGGAAGATATAGCTTGCAGGTGAGTTATCAACAATAACAATCTTTTGCAAATCTCTCCCCAACTTATTCAAGTCTTTTACATAATTGCCCCGATGGTAGACACATGATTCTCTAAAGAGTCTCGCACGAAAGACGCTCCATCTGTTTGAACGAAGGAAATTTGGGAATGAATGTTTAATTTGCAGCCAAAAAATTATTAAAATAAATTCTTATTCAGAGACAAAACTATACGTTTTTCCAGAGCTTTCAGCTTCGTTGGGAAACATCCTCAGTAACTATATTCCGTATTTGAAGATAAGGTGAAAGAAAGTCAGATTTTTGGTTAAAGTTCAATACAACATATTTTACTTTATAGCCAAAGTGTCGATTAGCCCCCGCGCCATTGGGTGTGAAAAGACAATTTTTTTGTGAATGTAGAAATTTGTTTTGTGACGTGTTTTTTTGATTAACTTAACGCCTTGAAGAGGGACACATATTTGTCCGAAACGTTGGCAATAAAGTAAAATAATTTGAACTGAGCTTTGAACAAAAATCTAATTTTCCTGAACCTGATTTTATTATTTTTTTTTATTTTCGATACTCACTCAATTTAAATAAAAATATAAATAAATTTCTGAAAGTACTGAAGAAGACTCCCAGCATGGCCGAAAGCTTAAGGAAAAAAGCCTAATTACCTATAAAAATTTTCCGGTAATAAAAACTCCGGAATTAAATTTAATTATAAAGAGCAGATATCCAAGCTTTCCCCTCGATATATTTCTAAACTTGAAAACCACCCGAATGTTTTGGCATCACGCCTGCCACTTGTGAAGAGATTCAGACGCCTGAAGCGTGCGGATCCCTTGGACCTTCCTACGAGATGGCCTGAGGATAATTAGAGCTATTGAGGCTTTATGAGTGCCCCCTTTTTGAGTTTGGACAGCAGTGGCTGTTTGACTCTTCGTGCTTACCCTACTCCGTGATGTGTTATTCTATGTGATGAAATTTACTGAATGTCTCCTAACATGATGACAGATTGTAAATAAAGTTGCAAAACAGTGCGTAAAAAAAAAAATTAATTATCAATGAAGTGAAAAAGAAAAACGCACTAGAAAATTTTTATGGGCCCCTCCCATTAAGAAAAGTTATCGAGGTTCACCTATAACAATAATAAAAAATATTCTAATGCTTATCCATTAAGAAAAACTCTTTCTTTTTTTATTTCCACAAGTCATATGCTTCAAGGGGCACATGCTGTGGTATAACTTAATTACAAAAGTCATGAGATTTTCAAACATTAATGCTTGATTAAATACTTTGAGAGCGATTGTAATTGATTGTAAAAATTCACACAGAAAATTATACAAAAGACGTCATTAAGTGTTAAATCACAATTAAACGGTCAATTTATGCTAAATTTAATATTTTTCACATTTTTTTAAATTACAATTTTATACGTATTCACATGTTAACTCATTGCCAATGCCAAGCAATTTGAACTAGATAAAATAACGTTTTTTTTTCATTTTTATTGAGTTCAACACTTTTGCTTCGTAGAACTTAAAAGCAAGAAATCTTTATGAGATCCTCAAATAAAATGTTTCAAAATTATTATCATCTTTTTCCTTTTGATGTGAATGTTGTATCCTAAAAATTTCCTTTAAAAAAGTCAATTAATACAAACAAAACGAAAGAACAATCTCAAGTGTTTCTTTAACCCGCTTTTCATCTTTCTAACAACCCACTCTTTGTTGAATTTAGACGAGCCCCCACACACACGTACTGTTTGCAGGCGCAATTGCTTGTCTACTTTGTAATGAGAATTTCCAGAAATACAATCTACTACCTCCATCCGGAAATTATTTTTAGGACAGCATTGAAAGTAAAACGAAATTTTCATTCATGCAGGAAGTAAAAAGAGTAAAAGGGCAAAAGCCATCACTGCATTGCAGGTTTTCTTCTCTTTTTTTTTTGTTCCGCAGGTGCCCACAAACTAATCCATCAGTCATGATAATCTCTCTGCACTTCTTTTTCTTTTTTTTCTTTTAATTTAAAAAAAAATGAATGAAATGTAAAAAAAAATGAAAACTTACTTGTCCAGCAAATCCGCCACTGGATCGGCATACTTTGCCAGTGATGCTGTAAAAAGGACACACTCATAGAGTTCACCCATCTTCTTGAGAAACTCATCAACATGTGGCCTCTTGAGAACATAAACTTGATGGACAGTCCCATCAATTTCCACTGGTACAATGAAATCTGCATTTGGGATAGGCTGCAACAATACAAAAATTAAAAAAAATCTCGTTAAACTAATTTAGGTACCTACTTTATCAAATAAAAATTTCAATCAAGCAAAAATGGCGTATTTTTGAAGGCAAATTTCAAGTAGCTGTATCTCCACTTGTGGTTAACCAATTTTCAAAAATTTACCAGTTTTGGAAAGGTACATTTCTCACCATACCAAAACTGGTAAATTTTTGAAAATCGGTTTACCCGTTTTTTCTTGGCAGCCATTTTTGTAAACCTAGGCAAAAGTATTTTTTCACAAATTTTCATTTTGACCTCTTGCATCTCGGCAGCTAGTCCACCGATTTTGATGAATAGATTGTCGTTGGAAAGGTAATTTAATTCCCTTTCCAAATCTGGTAAATTTTTAATAATCGATTAAGCGGTTCAGTCGTGACAGCCATTCTAATCAACCATAGTGAAAAAATACACTTTTGACTATGTCTCAGCCTGTGGTTGACCGATTTGAACAAACTCGGATTCAAATGGTAGCAAATCATGCCCTCTAACTTAAAAAAAAAATCATTTCGATCGGTCTCGTGGTACTCTTTTACCATTTTTGTTGACCATTTAATTTTTATAAGTTATACTTGGCTCAAATTTCATCAGAATTAAAAGTAGAATTATCATTTTACTTTAAAAAATATTCACTAAAATCCATCAAGGCGTTCTCCTGATCTCCTTTGAGACCTTTCGGTCAATTTATTGTTCATTTATTGTATTGGCTTATTGTCATCAATAAATTAACCGAAAGATCCCTAATTATTAATGCCTGATGAAGAAGAAAAAATCTCCGAAACGTCGCATAAATAGAAAAAAGAGGTATTTCAAAATAGCTAGCTCCCGTGTTATCACCTCTCCTAATAAAATTGAAGGTTATTGGAATTTTTATTAATGTCTTGAGAAGTTTATTAATTTATTTAATTTCTCGTTTATCATGAAACATCCTCTAACTATCAAATACACAACCAGTACACATTCATTCCCTTCTTTGGGTACTCAACTCACAATTATTGGCTCACCTTGTGCATTTTGGACTTCCGGTGATGTGACACGAAAGTCTTACAAATGCACAATTTCACTTTATTACAGCGAGCCTCATTGGTCACTAATCCCTCCATATTATATTGATTTTATTCGATTATCCACTCACTTCTTGCATTATACCATACAATAAAAACTTTCGGACCATGTCTTCTGATGATGCCCATAATATAATTACTTCTTTTACAATGATTCACAACACAAATGTACAAAGAGTTAGTATAGAAAATGCGAGTGAATCGCATTTAATTTAAAGTGATTGACGCACGATTTGCCCTCCAAATAGATAATCTTCTTTCACTCCTCTCAATTGCCCATTTCCCTTCTTATATTCACATTTCCATCCATATTGTGTGCTTGTGTATGTTTTGACTTCTTTAAAACCCAAAGCACAATGATACAAGAAGATATTGTACATTTCATACTAAAGTACATCTTATAATATATGTATATACGATCCATCAAGAGAATTGAGTTCACTGGACTGAATCATCATCATCTCTCTCTGTCTTTCTCTTTTAAAGAAAATTATGGAATTTTGTAAACAAGCTGCGGGAGGAAAAGAATCATCCACCCTCCAAAAGTTCAAGCACTTTTCTTTCTTATCCATCACGATGATCTCACATTCAGATGTAAAGCAACAGTTTGCCTCTTTATCCTTCTCATCCTCCTTTAAGACTTTTTTTTTATTTGCTTCTTTATACTTATTATTCTTCCTCCACCCACAATGTCCCCAAATAGAGAATGAAATAAAACAAGATTCAAATCACGTTCTTTTCTCTTTTTTTTTTTGGCAAAGAGAAGTCCACACAAAAAACGTATGATAAGGTGACACATATGATTAGAGTTCTTTTGAGTGCGTCACTGAAAACATTTTTTTTTGGTCACACCAAAGTGGATTTAATTCATTTAACTCAATTTATCAACACACCAATCAACTGAAGAAATCACGCATAGAGATGAAAAAGTGAAATTGCACACAAAGGAAAGATGAAAAATATCTTTTGTGAGTTTTTTAAAGTTAATTTTTCTCAGAATAAGTAATTTGCAATTAAACCCATTTTAGAATATTTAAGGAAACAAAGCTTTCTTATCAATTTAATCCATAAATCTTCAAACATTTTCTCATTTTTTTCTCCGTTTCTTCAGCTGACCGATAAGACAATTTTTTTTTGCTTCACCTTCAGTAGTCATCAACTCAATGTGATAATTTTTTTTTTATTTTAAATTTATGATTCTTTCTATTAAGTTGAAAAAGTTCGCAACTATAATATAGTTTTCAAAACCACCTCTTTTGTATGTATTTACAACTCTATACCTATAAATCAACGAAATTGATATTAAAATACCCAAGATTATATCATATCGCCTCATAACACACATACAAAGACACATTACAAACCACAAACACAAAATATAAACATGGAGGGAAGTAATTCAATGTCAGGGTGATTCATTTTGCTGATATTGTGTATATAAAATTTACCTTAAAACTGCTATGCACTAGGGTCTCATCTAAATCTATAACCATGCACTTTTTGTGCATATCCGAATGCCGAACCGGTGGCAACAAATACTTCTGGGGTCCCTGAAGTGGTGGCGGTGTAATTGATCCATCCACTGGTGTCCCATTTTGATTACTTTTCGTCCGTGCTCGTCGCCAGCAACAGAATATCGCCTGGAAGAATCCTCGCTTCGGTGGCTTTAGTCTATCATCAACATTTTCAACTGCAAAGATAAAGATTTTATGTTAAAATTCTGTCCTAGATCAAGGACAACGTATTAAAATTTTATCGGATAAAATGCTTGTTTTGTGTTCGCATGAATGATAAAACAACTGTTGGGATATTCAAAACTCCCTCAATATCTCCCACAACCCCATTTGTATACGATACATAAATGAATGAGCAAACTAATGCACTTTATCGTGCACCAGCAGTCTCATTTTAAAATATAGGTATTACCCAGATAAAACAACCCACCAGAACTCTACCAGCCCAGTCCAGCTAGCAGCAAATTGGGGTCAAAAATTGAATTATAAATGACCAAGTTGACATCCCATGGATACTATGTGTGTGTGTGTGTGTGTGTGTGATGGAAAAATGCCAAAATGTAAAACATTTTGGATGCAAAGCAATTGTTGGACCACCCTCAACATCCCCATATAAACAGCTAACTAATAATTTACAGTGGGGCGAAAAATATTCAAGTCATGTATTTCATCTCGCTTTAGTGATAATTCTAAATCAAAATTCTAATCATATTCTAAACAAACTGAACTGATGTAAAGGTAATTTTGATTAAAATTTACAAAGAAATCTTTTAATTCGTAATTCAAAAGGAGTTTATTCGTTTCCATATGTGAAAAATCATTATCCGAGAAATTAATCAAACTAAATTATCATTCCAGAAATTAATCACGATACGAATAATCTTGTAGAGCATAAAAACCACAAAAAAACGAATAGAAACTCGTTAGAGATTTCCTTATTTGAGTCTGAAAACATTGCTTCTTCCTTCATTTGCCTAAAAATGCAAACAATGACGTCACCATTGTTTTTTTTTCTCTTTATGAATTTAATGCAAAAATACATTGTTAAACAACATCAACAAAGGATTAGCATGATATAGAACAAACAAAAAATCACAAAAGTGACGTCATTGTTTACGTTTGTCGGCTTATATTTTGTGCAGCTTTTTCCAGAGTAGTAAATGGGAAAATTCTTTAGCTTTTATTTATGTATTCTCTTTATATTACCCAGTAGATTTGGCTTGTTTCAATTAAGAATTTCTTTGACCAAGAACTTTTCACATAATAAAAATGAATGAACTCCTTTCTAAATTATTTGTTTCATTCCCAAAAATAATGTTTTGTTTCAATTTTTTTCCTCACCACTGTATAATGTCCAAACTGAATCATCAAACCACAAAAGTGTTAATTTAAAGTGATTGCAGCCTAATTAAAATGTCACGTCATGCGTTGCCCACCCATAGAAATAATTGTTATAATTAATTGCATTAGTTAGCCATCCATATCCATGATGCTAATGAAGATTTCAGTGGCACATTTCAATGATAAAAAAAATGTTTAAAATGTCTATTAAGGATTACTGCGAAGAATTTTTTTTTGAATTTCTAAAGAATTTATTAGGAGGGAAAAAGACACATTTTGAGTGAACTGGAAAATAGATGAAATGCCGTCAAACAAGATTTACAAAAAAATGCATGTTATGTGTTGAAAGGAATTTTCAATATCTTAGCAACAACCGAGACTTATCATCAATGCCTTGGCGTCAGATGATACAGTTTCTCATAAACACCACCCTCTTTTAGTATTGTGGTGATTGGAATTAGAGAGTACTAGTCATGGGCAATTATAGATCAATGGTTCATTGTATGATGAACTATCCTTCGTATCATGAGGAATTCAAGGCAAGATATGCAAGAGCTTATTAATTTGTTGAAGTTGTGAAGAACAAGTGGCGCAGGTTCGCACAATTTGATGCTCAATTGTTACGCAATTCAACTCAAAGTATGCGGAGTAGTGTTGTGAATGAGTAGTGAGTGAGAAAAACCCACCTGACCTTGGTCACTTTCCGCCACTGTGGCTCCAGTTTAGTGGTCAGTAGGATGTGGAGTAAGTGGTTGTGACACAAAAATTGTGGCTATACCCTTTCCGTGATACCTTTTGAGCCAAAAACACCCCCAGGGGATTCGTAGTTAATACAAAAAAAAACGCCCATGCACGTGCTGAGCGATGGAGAGATTAATTTTGATTGCAAGCGGATGTTGTGGTAGTATTGAAGCAGAGAAAAATGCACGGGATGGAGTAAAAAAAAAATTATTCAACCATGTATGTAATTATTATTATTTTGTAAAAGATCTTTTTCAAAAAATAAAAACTTTTCATTTTGGAATCATAATGATTTCGTTTATAACGTTTAATGTTCTTTTTCTGACGTCTTATATCTTTTTTCAAAATTTAACGTCTTTTTTCAAATATTTGACAAGTCATTTATAATGTTTGACATTTCTTAATCTGACGTTTCGTGGATATTCTAACGTTTGACGCTTATTCTGACATTTTGTGTTTATTCTTACGTAAGACGTTTATTCTGACATTTAAATTTTATTCTTACGTTTGACACTTATTCTGACATTTTGTGTTTATTCTTCCGTTTGACACTTATTCTGACATTTTGTGTTTTTTTCTAACTTTTGACGCTTTTTCCGACCTTTAGTGTTTATTGTTCCGTTTAACTTTCATTCTAACGTTCGAAATTTCTTTACGTTTAAAAATTCCTCTTTTAATTTTTTGAAATGTAATATTTAGCTTCAAAATAATTAATTTCTTGCCCCGAATCTACTTAACTTGGTGGAGCTTGGGTGCAAAGTTAATATGAACAGATTATGTACTATTTGGCTGCTCTGTAGCCTGTCAATATGAGTGCCTCTTGGAGATTTCTGTCTTTTTGCCAATTTGTGCGTGTGCCATGAGCACGCACACAGTGGAAAATATCATTTTCACATTGTGATTTTCACAGAAAGTCAATATTTATTTCACAAGATATCTCCATTTCTATCGCCATCACTGTTTGTTTGATCGTTTCATTCAATAAATAATTGATTATTATTCTCTCTATCATTTTTCATTCCACCCAACATTCAATGTGAATCACAAATTTCAAGTCAAGAAAATACTTTGAAGTTCTAAATTGCTTCTTGAGCTTCATCACTTTGCATTCTCACACCATTAGATAGAACAATGTGTGGTTTACGTTGCAAATTGTCCACCACCACAAGATTAAGATTTTTTTTCGTTTCGTATAAACCAACTCAATGTATTTTTCTCCTTCTTGTTCTGACGTCAACAGTAATCCGCATTGCTAAAAGTGAATTAATTGATAAAATTGTGTGTGTCGTATGTCTTTTACTTTTCTGCATTTTATAAGAAGTTAAATTTCACGTGACAAAGCTTGTAGGAAGAAATCCGCCCAAATGTGCTAAAGCTCTCCTCACAGTATATTTATACTGGATAAATAGATTTTTTTTCGTTTTGTTTTTTTTTTTTGGAAAAGGTGGGAGGAAAATGAGGACAAATAAGATGAAAGAGTTTCCGACTTCTTTACATTTTTTTTCTCTCGCACCCACCCACGCATTGCCGAGGAAAAACGACGAGGTGTTTGTATTGTATTAATTGAAATTCCTCAGTGCGATTTTTTTCTTCATATATTCTCTCTCCATTTCCCAATGAATTCTTTCACACATATATCCTTTTTCCTTCTCCACAAATTGACCGACATTTGTCATTCCCGACACCCATTCAATTTTGTTCTCCTTTTTCAAAGAATTTTTCTCATTTTTCACATCAACTGTCGTTCCTTTCTCATGAACCTTTATTTTCTTTTTTTTTTTAAAGGTGTGTGTATAAGGCTAAGTCAAAGGATCAAGAACTCAAGAGTTTCCCCACCCCTAGTTCTACGACTAACGTTCACAATTTGTGAATTTTCCAAAGCTTCCACCTTGATTGTATTGTGAGATAGCTTTACGTGCTGTTAACGATTCGCATAGGTATTGATTTAATAAGTTTAATGGCTTAAAAAAACGATGCTCTAAATGATTGATATTATGTACCTATATCTTATAGAGAAGAGTTTTATTGACTAACTTTTTGTATATAAAAATTTTGCATTAGCAGAAAGCTTTTTACATACTGTCGTCACTTAAAGTGGTGAAAATGGCTTACAAAATATTTTTCTTTTATCAACTTCTCAGTATTAAAAAGACTTGCATTGGAATTTTTGTCAACGGATCCTTAAAATTAAATAAGCTCATTTTATTACAAAATTTATTATTCTTTTTAAAGCAGTAAAGTGATGAAAATTTTCTACAGATTGACGCAAATCAGCGGAGTGTCTCCTCAATCGTCCCTCCTATTGGGATCCACCCAAAATTAGATTCATTAAATTGTGTAAAAATTTCACCCAAGGTGCTACATCATCGAGAGAAAGAGAGATTTTCATTTGGGATTTGTGCGGAGACATGTGGATGATAAAATTTGTCTCATGCTCTCATCTCCGGATTCATCATTCTCTCAGTTCTTTTGAGTATATAAATTGCTAAATAGAAGAGCACCCGGCTTCTATTGAGGGCTATTTTTACCCATCAATCGCGTTGTCGCCTTCATTCACCTTCTCTCCCATTTTTCCTCCTCATTTGTTACCAATTTCCCCCATCACAGAGCCTCAAGCACATCACACACACACACATTTTGTATGAGCTTTTCAGTGTGATGAAAAGACAATATCTGTCACACTATTTGCCCCAATCGAGTCTAGAATTAGCCATTCAATTGAATGTCAGGATTCTAATCAATGTTTGACATTGATAGTGAATTTATTGAGTTTTATGCGGGGAGAAATTTTCATTTCCCCATTTTTTTTTGCACATCACACAATCGGAAGTAGAATGGGAGTTTCACGAGATATTCTTTCGCATATTTGTAGGAAATCAACATTTTTGTTTATCAATTTATCTCCCGAAACCTTCATGAGAAGTATTTTCAAAGTTTAATAATGTAAAGAAGGAGAAGAATCTGTATTTTAGACTTTAGCTTCCTAAATTGCTGATAAATTCACAAAAAGCTGATAAATCCTTTGTGCAAAGTTAATTTAAATACAGTTTACGCATACACTTTGAGCATTTAGCAAAGTCAGTATAAACTTAAAAAAAAGTTGACAAAAAAGTTCAAAAAAAAATTCTTCTTAAACAATCGACATCTGTATTCGAACCGAAGACATTTTCAATACGAGTTATGTGTCTCATCCTCTCTACCCGCATCTTCTTTAGATTAACAGCAGTAGTATTAATTTCTCAGAAAGCAGAAAGAACTTTTAAATCAACCCTCCGTTTTTTTCTTTCTTTTTATTTTTAGTCCATCACGTCCACCTTTTTATTCGCAGCATTCCATTCAGACGGAAAAAAAATTATATTTTAGACTTGAGTGCTGATAAAAGGAACTATATGTGTACCACATTCTCTCTCTTTTAATTCAATTGATTTTCTGGACAAGAACAAAAAAAGTATTAAGAGTTTCCTCTCAAATAATGAGAAATGGGGGGAAAAAAGCTCTCTCCATGATGTATCAATGGGGGAGAACAATAAAAATTCAATTACACAAACGCAAAAGCCATGCATTAGCGAGAACAGCGTTGTGACCTAAATTTGCATATTTCAAGGGGGTGAGAAATGTAAGATTTATTGATTTTTATTGATTGAAAATGGGACGTAAATATTAGGAGAAAATCACAGAATTGACCAACATTGAAGTGAAGCGATTTTTAGAAGAGATTAATATTCCGTGAAGGGGTTTTATAGGTAAATTCAATGACGCCAAACCATTAGAGGAGGGTTAGAAAATTATTCAGCAGTGTGGAAAATGGTTCAATAGGCACACTCTAACCTGTTAATCTCTTCGTCTATGCTAAGGCGGCGGGGGTGACTCATATGTGTGCGATGTGGTCCTTGTGATTCACTAACGAATACAAAAGGCGAGGGACAAGCTCCATCCATACCCTATTCTCAAACCACAGAGAAAACAACCCTCCCGCCCCACATCTCTTTGGGCCATTCAACAGCACTTCCGTTCTGACCAACTCGATTCTATTTTCCTCGTCAAAAATTCTCCTTTTAACCCCTCCCAAACCAATAGAGAAATCTCACCCATTTTATGTTAATCCTTTATACCCTTTTGTGATGCGTATAGAGATATTTTCTTTGCTTTCTTCTTGGCTCAGAATTTGTCACCCCTATAGCTAAAATATTATACCAACATCTCCTTGAGTCACCCAAAACGGCGAGGAATTTTTTTTCTTTGACACTGTTGAATCATTCATGAATTTGATGCTGTTTGATGGGAGAAAAAATAGTCTAACCAATGAAGAAATCAATGATTACTCACAAAAATCATAAATTATGAATTTTAATATATTTTTTATAGGAACTTGCTGTTGGTCAGTCAATATAAATCTTATTTCATCTTCTTTGTTTTAATTTTAGTTGATTTCTAGTGGCTAAATGGCTAAAAATACCACAGGTAAGTACGATTGGTTAATTAAAACAGGAGCATACTAAGAAATCTGGATTCAAGGAAATGTAGGATTAACAAAAACGACTGAGGAATCAAAAGTTTTTTAAGATCAATTTAAGTAAATCCATATAAACGCTTCTTGAATTAAAATTACTAGATTTTGATACAATTTGTTTCTAGCGTTTGACATTTTCTCTCTAACGTTTGAAAATTTCTTTCTAATATTTGACTAATACATTTGACTTTCAACTTTTATTCGTTTGAGTTTGACGAGTCTAAAAATATGTAAAGAAACTCAGCTAAAATGTTTGAAATTTCCTATGTAACGTTTGACATTTCTTATCTAGGATTTGACGTTTATTCTAGTTTGGCATATTTTATAAACGTTCAAAAAATATCTTTAAGTTTTTATTTTAATCGAATTTTCATTAAAATTTCTAAGGGAAACCTACAGTACCTGAACTTAAAGGAACCTAGATATCCTTTATACCCTCTAGCTATGCCATTTGCAAGACACAAACACCAATCCTGAATAATTTGTAATTAGTGTTTGTCTTTAATAAATTAGGAATGAGTTTCCTACAATACTGATACAAAAGAAGTCTCGTACGTGCAAATACATCAACTATATAAAATACACAGCAATAAGAGCGCAAAGAGGTACAGAAATTGACTCTCTCGTGCCTTATTTGCATTTTTTACGCAATGTCACACATTTTGAGACCACGATTTTCGTGCAGAGTATAAAAAAAATTTAATCACGTGCCATAAAGACTTCCTAGGACCATTTATTGCGATAAGATATCGTGGAAAAAAGCTCAGGGACCATTTTTTTTTCATTGTTCTAGACAAGTTTTCGGTTTTTATTTCTACCTTTTGCAGTGATTTGTTTTCGAGAATTGTTTCTGGACTTATTTCTTTTAATGAATCTTTTTAATTTTTAAAGAAAATTTGAAGGAAAACCTCTAAATGATCTTAAAAATAAAGAAATCATACCATCAGATGGTAAAGACTGGGTGCAATAGGAGAAAGATTGTGGATGGAATTTAAGCAGAAAATTGCCTAATTCATTGAGCTTTGGTGTTTGAAAATAAATACAATTGGCGCAATTGTATTGGGAAGGGGGCTCCACCATACACACAGGCTCATATATGAATGAGATCGCTTAATGTTGAAAATTTTCACACGTTCCACACACAATCGCTCGCATATACGGCGGGGCATTAGAAGTGGAGAGAGAATAAAAAAGCATATATTACCCCACCAATTCAATCGTCTCCAAGGTTGACAAACACGGGTGAGGAATTGAAGAAAATAATTCGCTCTTGGGCTGCCACAGAGGCAAATCTGACATTCTGTCGCAGCTGCGTGCAAAAAGTTCATTCAGTGCCAAAACGCATCTCTTTAGAAAATTCCTAATATACTCTGTGCCCCTTATTGTAAAAGATTGTTAATGAAAGAATAGAAAATTGAAAAATTACAATGGGAGGGTTTTCCCATTAGACTAGAAGGGGGTTACATAATGCCCTGACTACATTGTATCTGAGGTCTCTTTGCAAGAAAGAAATCTCGACCATGACCACAAAATTAGCCGCATAAGAGCCACGCTGTGGTGGAAACAGGTAATCTGAAAAATGGGTAGATAATGCGATAAGAAAAACCAATCTTAAATTGATTAGGTATAGTGAGTAGAAATCAGTGAAACACTCAAAAATGTTCATTAAATTTAACGTTTGAAAATTGAATTCAAAATCATTTAAAAAATTTCATTTTATTTTAAATATTTTAGGAATTTTCTTGGCTAAAATCTCCCTCAAATCTTAAAGGAGAATCCAATTAGATATTTCACAAATTGGAACTTTATTAACACTGGAGGATCAAGGTTTCTAACCTTAAACGTTTGACCTTCATTTTCTCTCAAAAGAAAATATTTTTCAAGGTTTTTTCGACGATCTTGAAGTAATGAAACTCCCCTAAACACAGATGTAGAATTTTATCACGAAATATTAAATAGATTTTAATTCTGTGGCGATTGAAAAAGTCGAATTGGCCACTTTGGCCAGCAAAATCCTCAATCAGTTTACAATTGGCTTCCAATAGGATTTATAAATGTACCTAATTGCTATTAGAAAAGAAGTTTATTCATTCTACTGATCCCAACTGGGAAAAAATTATTCAAAAACGTAAACAATGACGTCATTTTCGCATTTTTTTTTATTTCTATGAATGAAACATTTACGCTGATGTTTCGTTAGAGAAAAATGGCAAGTGAAAGAAAAAAAACACTATGATGACGTCATTGTTTACATTTCTACGCCAAGATTCACCCATAACCCCAAAAATGTGTTTTCCGTAAAAAAAAATAACCTTAAATTCCGCTTTTCTGTCTCAATTTACTATAAAGAGCTCCCTGATACCTTTGGAGCACCTCCAGAATTTCCCAGGAGCCCCAAAAATTACATTTTTCCGTAAAAAAAGTATATTTTTGTTATTTTTACACCTTTTTGGGCACCCCTGTGTGTCCAAGCAGGTGTATGGGTGTGTGTGTGTGTGTGTGTGCGTCTCGCGACTTGGTGGGTGTGTGTGAGCAGCCATTTGTGGGAGCGACACTTTTTTCATCACAGCGTGGAATTCCCCACTTGGCGGGGGCACCTTCCCGCAAAACACGGGGGCCCACTCCACGAGGGTGGTGCACCAATGTAGCCGTCACACACTTGTTCACCCAACATTGGGGGGCACAGTGTGCTGGGAAAAACAAGAATCTCTCCTCTCAGAGAAGTCGACCAAAATAGCTCGCAGAACGCACACATGGGCATGAATCGCACGCACACCACCACACTCGCGAGATGTGTCGATGTTTTCAATGGGGGCGCGACGGAGTGAGCCCACAGCGAAGCGCCCATCTGTTCACATATTAACACCTCAATTTACCTTTGTCGACGGGATATGCATTCAATTGCTCATCTTCGCGGGAAACTTGCGTAATTATAGCCGCCGCGTCCATTTAAGCATTTAAGCTTTTTTCCTTCCTTCCTCTCGCAGTCTCCGTTTGCGCCCAACTTTGTCGTCGTCTTTTCTTCTTTCCTCTCACTGTCTCTCTGGCAGCAACTAATTTGTCTATTTTATTCTTTGCACAACAACACCACACTGGGAACGTGAACAATAACATAAAAAAAAGACAACACCACTTTTGCGACCGATTCTTCAATTTATTTTGCAAAATATAAAACGACGAGATTTTTATTCTTCTTCTTCGTCCCACCGTGACGTACTGCTCGTCCAACAATTCGTCGGAAAAGCTCGCTCTGACTGACGTTTAGTAAGCAAACCCACTAAAAAATTCTTCTGAAAGTAAAATGGAAAAAGTCAGAAACTCCTAAATGTATGCAAAGGAATTTTTCCATTCTTATTCATATTTTCTTGCAAGAACTTTTTAACTTCTGGCAGAAATCGTAAGAAAAATTAATATAATTATTGCTTTAATACGGAAAGGATAATGATTTCTCTTCAATTTTTGTTCAAATTGGAATCCTATGAAATGTCTGTCACGAGTCAAGGAGAAAGTCCCTCATATTGTTTTGTCAGGAAGTGTTGTCGGGGTGATTTTTGTAATGAATGAATTGGAATTGAAGGAATTCTATAATATTCCGTTTTCAATCAACTTTTTTTTGAATAAAATAACGAAATTATTTAGCAACCTCAAGTGCCATGAAAGTATTTTATTGAAAAAAAAAAAGGGAATATAAGAAAATTTAAGCCGTATCCATTGGGGTAACCCCCTCAGAAGATGGGCCAGCAGTTATTCTAACAGTCTCCCCAATATCTAGCTTTGTTAGAGTCTCCTTGAGGACCTTTGTGGTTCCAGCGGGTGCCTTGTAGGATAAACTTCTCACTCCTTTCTCATTGGCCTCTTCGTATGTTCGCAAGTACTCAGTGGAGCCCTTCCGGATGACGCAGAGATCTACATTCGATCCCGAACCGAGATCATTAAAGACCCCGGCTGCAATTGCATCCCTCACGAGTTTCTTTCCCTCCTCTTCAGACATATCTGGACGCCAGCGAGACTCAAACACCGACATTGCAGCCAAACTTCCCGATCCCATTGTCGCATAGGGGAGTTTATCCGTAGATCCATGAGGATAGATGCAGTAGATACGTGGCCCAGTGCTGTCCACCCCACCGAGAACAAGGGCAGCACTAATGTAGCCCTGATAGCGGAATAGCATCTGCTTGAGCATACAATTGGCCGCCACAACGGGTACTTCACGTCCAGTCTGGAGACGATGAAGCTCCAGCTGAGAAGCAATTGTCTTGGTCGTCATTTCGGTGTCTGCAGCAGTCCCTGCACCGCAGCAACTAGTTAAAAAACATTTTTCTTGGATTAATTCATTCAAATTGTCTTTGCCGGAAAACTTACTAGATATTCTTGGCGAGATAGTGAATCTTCTCGCAATTCTTATCAGCCACAATCGGGCCCTCAGTGGCTCGGGTATCAGCACCCAAAATTACCCCATCTTTGTAGATAATCCCCACAATTGTTGTTCCCGTTTTCACCACCTTTGGGGCTGGGAATCCCTTCTGGAGCAAAAAGTTATTCCTGCGGTGCGAATTTTGAGGTTAGGTGACAGTGCAAGTTTGCAATGGAAATGGCATAAAGGAAGGAAAAACTCACCTGCGACAATTTTCAAAGCTAAATCCACTTTGGGGGATATCTCTGGCGATGTCGGTAGTCATTTTAGGGTAATAAAATGCACTAAAACTTTCAAAAAGTCCCTTTTTTCAGCGATGAAGCAGCACAAATTTTGTTTAGTTGTGAATTCGAACCACTTTGAAGTTTTTCTCATTGCCAAACGCATCGTCTATTAAGTTATCTGATGCTTTATGTGTGAGAAGTTTTCAGCATAATTTTCAGCCAGAAAAATTGGTCAATTTAATTTTTTTAAATAATTTTTATTTCCAGAAAATTGAGATTTTTTGTAATTAATTTCTATAGTAATTTGTAGGTTATATAAAAAAAGAAACTGATAAACAGAAAATAAATTTATTTTTAGGGAAACCTAAAAAAACTCTAAAATTCTAATTTCTCATATTATTGATAATTTTAAAACGTTTTAACCTTATATTTTCTCTATTAAAATTAATCATAATTAACCGATAATTTTAAGAAAATCACATGTAAAATAGAGTTGAAAGATTAGATTAGATAAGAAATACGATAACGGATGATTTATTGGTCCAATGGGTTTGGCCATGTGTTGTGGTGAAAACTTCAGAGTGGTTAGCTTGACGTGCAAGAAGAAGAATTGTTACAAAACATTCCACACGGGAAAATTGTCTGATAAATCGGATGAGGGCAGTCCGGGCAGTCAATTTCCATGTGAAGTGCAATAAATTGGATGGGCACCGTACATAGCTGAACATTAGTCACCGCGAATCCGTGTCTTGAACCCACCACAGTGACAAAATTAAAACTTGGGGAGTGGACGCGTATCTCGCGACTTCCTGGAAGATTTTTCACATTATTTTCTGGTGCAAAAACAACAGAGAAGAAAAAGCTGTGCACGAGGAAATGATCTGGTCAAGTGGGATTATCGTTTGTGTGTGCAATCTATAGGAGAAGTTAAGGAAGAAAAAAAGTATCAAGTGCAAGTTAAAGAGGCAGCTGCAGCAGCAATTTATCCGTGGGAAGATTAGTGGCTATGATTTTTGTAGCCAAAAGAGACTCTTGAGATTGATGTGCTCTCCCTGGGTATTGTGCAGCAATGTCCCCTCTCGCCTACACTCTGTACGGGTTTGCGGTGGTATTCTTTGTCTTCTGGTGCGGCAAATGGTTGGTGCACATCCTCGCCATCACGTACGGGAAGTGGAAGCTCCATCGGAAGACGAATCTTCAGCCGCGGGAGGTGCCCCCGGTGCCTGTGTCCATCCTCAAACCCCTCATGGGTGTAGATCCAAATCTCGCAGCAAACCTCGAAACCTTCTTCACAATGAGCTACCCTTCGTATGAGTTGCTGTTCTGCATCGAGGACGCCCATGACCCCGCCGTGCCGCTCGTCGAGGAGCTCATGGCAAAGCATCCAGCCGTGGAAGCGAGAATCTTCATCGGTGGCACCCGTGTGGGTGTTAATCCCAAAATTAATAACATGTACCCCGGCTACATGGCAGCAAGGCACGAACTCATCCTCATCTCCGACAGTGGGATTCGCATGAAAGAGGATACCCTTCTGGACATGGTAAGAAGATGTTTTTCCTTCCTTCCACGCTGATTAATCTCTGCGCAATTCACACAAAAAGTCACACCACGCTCCCTGACTCTCCTCATACACAGAGCGGTGAATCATCAGCAAGTAGAATTATTTTCACTTTCTTCCCGCGCTGTGGAGTTCAAGTAAATAGTAGTGAGACATTTTGCACGTTCCACGGAACTTTATCGCGCTTATATTCTAAATTTTCTTCTACACATACTTTTTTTTCACTTGATAAGATTACTCGCGCAAGAATATTTTGTTAAAGTTGAGAGAAAATCTATTTCAAGCATTTTTCCCCTATCGCACACATTCATGAATAATTCCTTGAAATTCTTATTTATCAAAGTCTGGGAGCTTATAGACGATGCTTTCACGTTGGGAATTCCAATAGGAATCACCTCATTTTACTACTAAAGAAGAAGAGCTGAACTAGATTAACTTACTTATAGGATTTTCAGTTTATTTACTTTCCAAAAAAAAAAACATTCAAATGTGATTGATTAGATTGATTAGATATTTTAAAGAATATTTTTAGAGCATTTTCTGCATTCAATTGGCGCATAAACTTTCACGGGTCACAGAAAAGTACTTCAATGTACCAAATATGTCATTGAACTTTCATCTCTTGGGTCATTTTGGCATCACACAGGCTATCGTATGACCTCACGGAATTTTTTTGTGAACTTATTCACATTTAAACGCCCATATTTCAATTTATTATTTGGAAATAATTAAGCATTAAAATCCAGAAGATTCTCTCAGTTTTTGTTGTTTTATTTTTGATTTAATTAAAAGTCAACAGAAAAGCGTAAAGAAGATTAAGAGAAAATCGATGGAGAATTCGAAGAATTTTAGAAACTTTCCTCTTAAGAGCATATAGAATTTTATTATTAAATTCTTTAACATTTAATAATGGCTGGAAGTGTATTATTTGTATTGATAAAATATCACTCTCTTTTACTTTCACAATTTAATGAGTTTTATTTAAAAAAAAAACAGTCGTAAGAGCAATTAAGGAACAGAAAAATATATTTTTATTGTTTGCGTGGGATTTTAAAAATTCTGGAACTTTTTCCCTTCTATTTATAATGTGAAAAAAAGAAGAACTCTAGGTATACAATCGGTTATGAACTTCAAACTTATCTTATTGATTTATAAGCTCATATGACCCACATTGATTATTATTCACAACCGAAAAAAAATCAAGGCGGTGTATTTTGAGGTGTAGGTGTAGGAGATAAGATGTGAATATTTCTGTACTTCACTCGCTCATTAAATTAGCTCTCCAAAAGGGACTGAGTGAGCTATATGCTCTGCGATAGGAACGCAAGTTTGTTGGGTAATTCAAATTGGAACGTGACCTTAAGCTCAGCTGCATTAACCCTTTCGCGATGAAGAATTTGTGAATTTTTCATTAAATAGAATTTTGTGAAATTTCTTTGTTAGAAGAAATTACGCACAATTTTTAACATAAAAAAATCATTTTGTTGAGTTAAAATATTAAGGTAAAGAGATTTAGCATAACCCTTTGAGGACCATTTAGTTTTAACCCTTTCAGGTCTGCGATCGATCAAGCAAACTGATTGAACTAACAATAATTTTTATGGGTTCCTTTGAGCTCAAATAAGACATATTTGGCAAAACAAAAATTTTAAGTTTTTCGTCCTTTCTGATCCTGTGAGTCCTTGAGGATGTCCTTTTGTTGTCATAAAATGATCAGGGATTGTAATGACATAGTCTTGCACAAATTTAGACTCAATATTTAAAAATTAACTATACAAAATGAAAGTCAATCATAACGCGTCCAGTTATTAGAGTTGGTATACCACAACGCGGATGGGTCAGTCTATGCGTTGCAATTTAATTTGTGAGTAGAGGCAAAGTCGATTTTTTGTAAAATTTCGTAATTTGACAAATTAAAATTCTTATATCTTAAGTTCTATTAGACCTACAGAAATTTCTTGACTAGTTCTGGAAAGGTATTGAAATAAGCTATAATCTGATGTATATTTCAATACATTTCAAGGTCACCTCCAGAACACAAAATGGCGGATTTTTGTTCTACCAAAACAGTTTTTTGCACTTTTTGTCCTCAAGGAATGGTTCTAGAGGTTTCTGATGTTCCGGAAAGTTATAGAGTTTTGCAAAACCTTTAATTAGATACCAAATTGAGCAATATCGGATAAGCCGTTCAAGAGATATGGCTCTTAGAACTTTTCAAATTCAAGAAATTTTCAAATGGTTATATCTTCTAAACGGCGACATAGATTTTCTTCATTTTCGGACTGGTGAAAGATATTGAGTCAGGCTACAACATATCAAAATTTAAAGGAAATCTATAACAGATGTTCGGAGATATTGCCCCTTAAAGTTAGGCAATTTTTGTTTTTGTTTTTAGCGCCTCTTGCGGATGTTTTTGAAACTTGAAATGTTCTAGACAGTTGTAGGGCTTCGCAATACCTTTCATTTGATACCAAGATGGTCAAAATCGGTCGAGCCGTTCTCGAGATATATCGAAAAAACACTTTTTGCTTTAGGCCGCCATATTTGCTAAACCGCTTGACCGATTGTCAAGTATGAATTATTGATGAAAACATTTCACTGAGCTCTACAACATACTAAAATTTCAGACCTCTAGCTATAAGGGAACTGGTTGATGGTGTTTCAAAATGGCGGACGGCGGCCATCTTGGATTTTGAAAATGTGAAAAAATGAAATTTTACACCCACATTTCTATAGAAAACTTCAAACCAGAAGTCTCTATCTCTTGCCGTTCTCGAGATATAAGGCAAAGTTTGGGCGACCGGCCGGCAGGCCGGCCGGATCAAAAATTTTCCACCACCATTTTCGTAATGTGGGATGTCTAAAACGTGCTCATACCAAGTTTGAGCCCGATCTGAGATGGTCGGTTTTTCCGACGATTACAATACTTGGTATGCCACGTTTGTGGTATACCAACTAATATATTCAAAATCGAACCCTTGGGTCAGCGTATGACCCAATGGATCTTAAAAGGTTAAGCTAAACCAAGATTTTTTTAACTAAAAAATCCAGAGGGAATTTTTTCAGAAAAAAATGTCTATAATTAATGGCTAAATTTTATTTTTTATGCCTTGCTTCTTAAAAAAGGATTTTTAAAATAATTTTCAGTCCATGCCATAGTCAATCACTATCATTGAACTACATTAATTGTTTCCATAACTAAGTCAGGGGCTCAGCTTAAAATCTATTCAAGAGGGTGCTTTTGATAAATAAATTACTTATTTTTAATTCAAAGAAAGCTTAAAATTGACCAAAAGAACGATTTAGGGGAATAGGTTTATAAATATTAAGCTAACTGAATTTATATTAACCTTCTGTATATTGTGACCAAAACTCTTACGCGCATTGCTATGGGGTAGGTAGGTGACCGACCCCATAGAATTTTTCGAAAAATAAGCTAATTCTTTCGGTCAAATGAGCTTTAATAGACTCCTTGGTACTCCCTAGGAAGTCTTTTGTTCATTTTAGAAGACAAAAATAAATTTTAAAAGGAGTTTTTGATAATTTTTGCAATGATTTATTTTGGGGTTAGAAACGTTTAAAAAGAGACAAAGAGAAGAGAAAAAGGAATTCCCTTTCAACTATTTTTTTGGTGGTCGGATTGATCTGAAAATTTTACACAATCTTCTCAGATAACCAAGGAACTTACTCCCAAAAGCTTGGTTCTATATCTCTAAGAACTAAGGCGCAATTAATCGAAATATGGCTCTGGGGTCTGTCATCTACCCCTCATAGTATACGGAGGGTTAATGGATGTTGTATTCGAAATAGGAGCCTTTGGCAATTTGTTATCCGATCCAAACGGTTGACATTTGTTTTCTAACGTTTGACGGTTATTTTTTTTCTAAAATTTGGTGTTCCTCTTCAATTTTTCTGACATATCTTTTCTAATGAATGACATTTCTTTCCTAACGTTTGACGTGAGCATTTCAAACATGAGAAACTTCTGAAGTATTGTTCATAAATTGTAACGTTTGATATTTGTTTTATATGATTTGACGTTAATTTTATTGTTCTTACGTTTCTTTTATAACTTTTGACGTTTCTTTTCTAATGCATGACATTTCATTTCTAACGTTTGACGTATTCTAACTTTTGACGTTTCTTTCAAACAATTCTTACATTTCTAGTTACGATTCATTGTTTCTAACGTATAATTTCCTATATTATGTACTTGATATAACTTTTCTGATTCTGACGATTTTTTTTCTAGTTCTATCGTCACTTTTTAACGTTTAAAATTTCTTAACTTTCTTTTTTCGTATTCTAACAGAAAAATTCTTAATTTTAATGCATTTCATAAAGATTCTTCAATCAATGACCTTTAATGGTCTAAGAGGTTCATTGAAGAATAAGAACCTTCTTCTTGCACCATAATGATAATTTTCCTTGTTGTATCAACGGAATTTTCATTTAATATGAATATGTAAAAGAACATTCATTCATGAGAATGGGAAATAAAATATTCAATAGAATGACTTTGGGAATTAATAATGATAAAAATTCAAAATAGATCATCACCCACTCACCTTTCTTTGAAAGTTTTAAATGGAAAATTTTGAAGAGTCTATTTTTGTGGGGATTCAATTAGAAAAAATTTTGTCACCACACGTACTCCAAAAATGCCAAGAGTACGATCCTAATCATACCTTCTCCACCTCAAGCCATTAGAAGGCTTAAGCAGCTCTCTTTGTCTCTCTCTTTGCATCCAAAAGCACCGGAATATCAATTGATATAATGTCGTGTTAACACCTCCAAAATTGCCTTATCGTAGAGAAATAAAAAAAAAAAATTGTGGGAGAGTATAATGGGGAAGAGGATGTGATATTGGACAAGCTGATAGCCCACTCAAGAGAGAGTCATACGTCGTCTGAATGACGCGAGGGATTGTATTTGACGATGACTAATTTTTTTGGGGGATTCTTTTGCAGGTGGATCACATGGTGGATGGCGTGGGATTGGTGCATCAGATGCCCTTCACGTGCGACCGCGATGGCTTTGCCGCCACCTTCGAGAAGATCTACTTTGGCACTGTGCAGGCACGTATTTACCTGTGTGCCGATCTCTTGGGCATTGTTTGCCACACGGGTATGTCATGCCTCGTACGGAGGAACATCCTGGAATCAGCTGGGGGCCTCGGGCACTTTGGGCGGTACCTTGCGGAGGATTTTTTCATTGCAAAAGCCGTCACGGATTCGGGGTACCGTTTGACGGTTAGCAGCCAGCCGGCGTGGCAGAATTCGGGTATCTGTGATATCGGCAGCTTCCAGGCGCGCCTCACGCGCTGGGCAAAACTTCGTGTGGCCATGGTGCCGACGACGATCCTCCTGGAGCCACTGTCGGAATGTTTAGTGGTGGGAGCATTTGCCTCATGGGCAGCTTCCGTGCTCTTCCACTGGGATTCCCTTGTGTTCTACTTGGTACACATTCTCGTGTGGTTCCTGTGCGATTGGATACTCCTCTCAATTGTCCAGAATGGGTCGTTGCCCTTCAGTAAAATTGACTTTGTCGTCGGGTGGATCTTTCGCGAGTGCACAGGGCCCTATCTCTTCTTTCACGCCCTGTGGAATCCAGCCATACGGTGGCGAACGCGTGTCTTCAAGCTCGCCTGGGGTGGTGTGGCACAGGAGGTGCCACTTGAGAAAGCCAAATTCGTAACGGCTTAGGAGGGAAGGAACAAATTGTACATAAATCTCGCCCACGCGCATCGGCGCTTCAATTCCCATTTATTGCACAAAAATAATAAATACCACAAGCGAATCCCACTCAGCTGCATATTCGCCGCCCCTGCCCCAACAACACATACACCCCAAGAATACCGTCAAAAAAAAACATCCCCCAGCAATCACGGAGATTTTAGGATTAATTAATTAATAAACAAGGATGGAGAAAAAAACAGATTTTGCACTCTGTTATAAGAATGTTTTTTTCTTTTCCTACTTTTTATGTGAAAAAAGTTTAAGAAAATAATGTTAAGATGATAATAAAATTCCTTGCGATTCCCGCAGATTTTTGTGTTTTCTTTATTCTTTTTTAGAATTCCAAGGAAAAAAAAATAGCAAGCTTGATAAGACTGAAAAAATACGAAAAAAGTGAAAAATCGTCCAAGCAGTTTTATTTTAATTTTATTACGGGTTCCATCCGTTTAGATGATTTCCCCGATCCAAGCAGTTTTGCAAACCGTTTTTCATTTAAAATTTTAATTGATAATTTTTCCGCTAAAAATGTTTGGCGCTGATTTATTTACTTTTTTTGGTGGGTGAACCAGGAAGTTCTTGAATGGATGTTTTTAGCATAAAAAATGTCAATTATGTTGGATTTTGCAAAAATATGTCGTGTTTGTTGCTTAGAAGGGACAATGATGAATGTATTTAAGGTGCATATTTCAAAGAAATTAATGGCTTGTGCTACAATTCAGGTAAATGTACTAAACATAACCTCAAACAAAATTGATTTCTTTACGAGAATTTTGATTTTTTGCAGGTCTGGCAAAATGATGGTTTGCCGACGCAAATCTGCACAAAATGTGTAGCAAAGTTGCATATTGCATTCCAATTTAAGAAACTCTGTGAGAAATCTGATGCCCGGCTGAGGCATTACTTGGCCAATCCACCCGGTGGTGGTGCAGAAGAGACTCATAGTGAAGAGAGAATTCCCAGTGATTATGTTTATGTTGATTGTCCGAGTGGTGGGGAGTCAACTGGGGCGCAGCAGTATGAGAGTGTTCAGGCAACAATTCAAACCCCAACGCTCTCGTACAGTGCAAGTGGGGCGCTGCAGCCAATCCTTCCTCCAACGTTCACCACTCAGAATCTCCAATGTGTTCCCTTTCAAGCCTACAGTGTTCCCATACATCTTCCAACAGCTGCTACTGGGCAAGTGTTGACTGTTGGTACAATATTACCCACAACACCAGACACTGGAACAATGTTGCAGGAAAAGAAGAGTCCAGAAGAGAAGCAAAGGGAGAAATTGAGGACAATTGATCAGGAGGATGGGAGAAAGTGCCAAATCTGTGGGAAGGAATTTGCATCAGCAACTAAACTTGGGCGCCACATGAAGATTCATTCGGGGGAACAGCCCTACAAGTGCAAAGTCTGCCTCAAGCGCTTCTCACACAGTGGGAATTTCAAAGTTCACCTTCGGATGCACACAGATGAGCGCCCCTTTCAGTGTACCATCTGCAATAGAGCTTGTAGACAGTTGCAGGATCTGGAGAAGCATATTCGGACACATACGGGCGAAAAGCCCCATTCGTGCAACATCTGCCCGAAGAAATTCTCAACATCCAGCAATTTGATAGCACACATGAGGACCCACTCTGGGGAGAAGCCCTACGTCTGTTCCATCTGCAGCAAGGCATTTTGTCAGTCAAATGAACTCAATAAGCATACACGTATCCATACGGGAGAGAAACCACATCAGTGCTCTGTGTGCCATCGGCGGTTCAATGGATCCTCCACACTGCGGATACATATGCGTAGTCATACGGGAGAGAAGCCCTATGTGTGTTCCATCTGCCCCAAAGCCTACTCCCAATCGCGTTGCCTCCAAATGCACCTAAAGACACACAATATCTTCAAAAAGCCACCTGAATCTGATGAGGCAACAACAAAATGTCAAAGGGAAGACCTTCTAAATGCTCCCTGAACAAACATTCCTCATATGGAACATCAAAATGTGATCAACATGTGATTATTTAAAGAATTTTGAAGGATTAAAGGATTAAGCCTAAGCAGATATATGGCTATTTTTATGCGTGTCTTGTGAGTAACATTCGATTTTGGCTTAATCTTTCAGAAGGATATTGGATCAGAAGTTACCGTTTCACAAAATCTTGGGCAAGCTCCCTTCCGAACGAATTATTCGAGCATGGCATTTCAAAATCAATGCAACACCTGGAATGACAGAAGTTACACTCCGTGCTCTGAAAATGAAGATTGAAGAAGAAAGATCTAGTGGAAAAGCACAGGTTTTTGGAGCCTTGCTCATGGACGAAATGACATTCTTGGCACTTGGAACTACAGGGGAAGAAAAGTACAAACTTGCACAGAAGATCCTTATTTCTTTGTCAAGTGTGGATATCAAAATTATCTCATTCACGTTTGATGGACCAACATCCAAAATAGAACTTCTGGAACTGCTTATCTTCGGAACTCCATAGACACTCAGATGGGTTAAGCCAAAATTGAACATTGTATTCAACGATTAAAAGGCTTTACCTCAACTAGGATTCGCTGCAACTGTGGCCGTAGTAGTGTATCCATCCTTTTCGAATGATGCATGCTAGGATCGAGGAATGCAACTGTGGTGATCCTTCTCAAACTATTAAACACATCCGTATAACAGATTGATTTATTCTCCTGGAATTTTATTTGGAAAACTCCTTGAGCTTTTCCGTAATTTTAGCAAGATTTTGGCTCAACTCATTGTGGATTTCAGCCAAATCTTCCGGAACTTCCTTGACAAGCCTTATGCAGCTCTGTGCTGAAAGTCTCGCTGAAGCTAATTCCGACATGGCTAAACTTCGATTCTCCACACTAATCTCCCCATCAAAGGCCGCGAGGAATAATTGAGACATTTCCAGGCACAATTTCATGATTTTTGAACAGGATTCTGGGTATTCGTGCCATTTGGAATTGCTGTGTGTATAGCCGGTGTAGGATTTAAGGAGTTTCCGGGCTTTTGAGAGATTATCCTTTGCAACACGTGCTGCCATTTCCCAGTAGAACCCTTCCCGTCCATGCTGTACACATAGCTGTGCCAGGAGCTTCCCAGCTTTCTCCGCCAAATGATGTGAATCAACACCCTTCTGATCTGGAACGTGCTTCTCAATGGCAGCGGTTACAATATCCAATACTTGACGATCTTCATGGCGTTTTTTCAGCTCTATGAGACGTCCGTAGGCATTGAGAACATCATCAAAATGCCCTGTGTCCAAACTGACCACCATGAAGTTCTCCCACACTTGCCACACATCAAAATTACATTTAATTGCTTCAGCCAGGACACGATGAGCACGCTCCTTGTCACCCATCTTCACGTACGCCTTTGCCATATTGTTCCACGCTTCAAAGGTGTTCCCTTCGAGATGTGTATACCTCTGATAGGCATTTGCCGCCACACTCCACTGTTCCAATTCCAGAGCTGCAAATCCTAGACGGAGCCAAAGTGATTCCTGCAGTGAATTCAATTCCAGCGATTGCTGAAGATGCGGCAGGGCTGATGCGTAGTCTTTGCGTGCAAAGAAATATGTACCCCAATGACGCTGAGCACGTCCACTGCGCTTCCCGGAAAATTCCCAAGCTTTTTCATACCACGCCGGATCGTCTGTGGCATCACCCAGAAGGCAGTACAGCTTAACCGTCGGCTTCTTCTGCAACTCCTGACGAATCATCTCTTCAGCTTTGTGGCGCAATTCGAGCATGTTGTAGCACACAATCACCTCCTCCCATGCCTGAATGCGAAGAAACACATCGAGGGCACTCTTCACTAAGCCCAGAGACATCATAATGTTGCCCAGGAGCATTTCAACGCGCCAAATAGGAAGCATTCCTGATGTGAAGAAGTTCAAAAGTCTCAAATTCGGTTCACCGGCTGGGGATGTTGTCAGCTTCTGGATCTCTTCGCATTGCTTCAAGCTCCGATCTACTGTCCGTCGATTCTTTGCTTCCACCTCAATGTTTGCCAATAAAGCTGCAATTCTCACACTCCATGGCCCACAGTCTTGATGCAGGAGTGTCTCAATGTACGGCTGAAGTTCTTCCTCGGCGAGATTGTCTTTTGGTTGGGAAATTTGCAGCCATTGCAGTTCCACGGCAATGAGGCATTGAACAATGGCTGGAAGATTGCCAATTTTGGCTGCTTCCTCATCGATGAATTTTATTTTCTCAAGGCGTGTATCATCATCCAACTGCAGAAGCTTCGGCAGGGCACACAATCCGTGTGATTCGGAAGCTGTGCTCAACGGAAGGCTGCCCATTGTGATTTTTAGCATCATCTGTGGCAGAGGTTTTGTCTGGAAGCGTGTTCTCATGCCCAAGAGTGATGCAATAGTCAGTTCTGTCTGGAGTTTCTCTTTTACTTTGTCCAGGAATTCCCGGGATTTCCTTACGCGACGAAATATCACGTACCCCTGAGCAATTTCCAGATGAAGAAGTGCAGACTCTTCGGCACTATCATGTGGAAAATCTGGATTCTGAATCAACATTTCTGTGACCCTCTGGAAAGCTTCATAGAGACTTCCTGAGAGTTCATCCGTAACTTGTTGACCCAGACAGAGTAATCGCATCCGCCACACAAGGATTTCCTGTAAATAAATAAAAGATCAAGTGTTTAAGATGAAGAAGTTAATGGAACTAATGAATTCCCTTACAAATTGATTTTGATTCCTGCAGAGATCACATGTTTTCCTGGCCAGGAAGTAGAGTTTTGGAAATAAAACGTTTTCATTCATTTGCTCCCCTGCTGTTATGTATTCATCTATTTCCTGAATACAGTCTTCCACAGCAGTGCCCAGGGATTCCTTGACAGTATCTTGCTGAGGGATATTCCCTGTAAAATTGGCCTCAATGAAGAATTCCGTACACATCCGGATGACTTTCAGGGCATCTTCCACATCACATTTCTCCACGTAGAAATCTCTATCTTTGAGGATTTTATCAATAAATGGTCCGAGATCCTTTTTAGATTCCTTTTCAAGGCATTTTTCACTTAAATAGTAGAGATTTTTGATCATTTTTTCAAGATATTTTTCTTGTTTACAAAACTCACAAAAACCGCGTGGAAATAACCGTGAGACATCTTGCGGAATTTTTTAGCAACACTTTGCCTCAAATCACCTGTCAAAAAATAAAAACATCTGAGAATTTTGTGAATTTTTTTCACCGTGAAAATGTCGGCATTAGTGCTATTTAGTAGTGCTCAAATTGCACGTAAGTCTTCCGGTTTATCTGAAGAAACTTCCTGATTGGGAATTATATGGAGATGTGGGAGAAAAATTGATTGTTATGTAATTCCCGGAGCTGACGGTATCCACTGATTGTCCGTCCATCTACCCTTTTTCCCTTCAGGACAAAATGCCGGGAGCCTTGGGGTACTCTGCACTAAGGCACACTACTCCACGGATGCACCACGAGCCCTCCGAACGACGGATCTCGCCGCCATGAAGCGTGGCACTGGCGGCAGATCGAGCTTCAACGGAATGGTGGCAACTGTGTTTGGATGCACGGGCTTCATGGGGCGCTATGTGTGCAATAAATTGGGTAAAATTGGCACACAAATGATCCTCCCATACCGTGGTGATCACTACGATGCCATCCGTTTGAAGGTAACCGGTGATTTGGGGCAGGTTCTCTTCCAATTCTACCACCTTGAGGATGAGGAGTCCATCCGGAAGGCCGTGCGACACTCGAATGTCGTAATAAATCTCGTGGGGCGCGACTGGGAGACGAACAATTTCCACTTCAACGATGTTCACGTTGAGGGGGCACGACGTCTCGCAAGGATTTCCCGGGAAATGGGCGTGGAGAGATTCATTCATGTTTCAGCCCTCAATGCTAGCCCCCATCCTGAGCCACTAATCCTCAAGGAGGGCAGTAAATTCCTCAAGAGTAAGTACTACGGGGAATTGGCGGTGCGGGATGCATTCCCCGAGGCAACAATCTTCCGACCAGCTGATATCTACGGGCAAGAGGATAGATTCCTTCGGTACTATGCTCACGTGTGGCGAAGGCAACTCCGATGGATGCCACTGTGGCACAAAGGTGAGAAGACCATCAAACAGCCCGTCTTCTGCTCGGATCTAGCTCAGGGGATTGTCAATGCAGCCAAGGATCCGGATTCAGCTGGGAAAGTCTACCAAGCTGTTGGGTAAGTTCCTCCTTAAAACATTTCCAATTTTAGCTGTGTTTCTTTCAGACACAGCTTTTGTGTATCGAGCAAAATCGAAAGTCGTCAGATCGGGCTCAAACTTGGGATAAGCACGAATGAGGGTCCCCACATTCCAAAAAACGTATGCGCCAAAAATTTTTTTTTCCGGCCGTCTGGCCGTCCGTCCGGAGTTCAACACAAAATTGCAAGAGAACGGTAATAGTTAGAGACTTGCGGTAAACGGCAAAGTTTAAATATCGACTGGAAGACATCCGATTATGATGTCAAATCCACCCCCCTCACCCCCGCGTCCGCCATTTTGAATAACCTCAAAATGTTGTTTTCGCTATATCTCAGCCCCTGTAATAGCTAAAAATCTGAAATTTTTATATGTTGTAGAGGCCATCAATACCTTTCCAACGATACCTCATTTTCGAAAATCGGTCAAGCCGTTTAGTCAATATGGCCGCCACAATTTTTAATCGAAAATCGACCATAACTCGAAAACGGCTTGACCGATTTTGATCAACCCGGGCTCAAATAAAAGCTCTCAACAAACCCTACAACTCTCTAAAACATCCAAAGTTTCAAAAGTGACCGCTAGGGGGCCAAAAATCAAAAACAAAATTTTCGATGAGTTTTCGATGAATATCTCGAAAACGACGACATAATTTTTTTTTATTTTTTGATATGTTGTAGCTGACTGTATTATCTAGCTCCATGCCAAAAATCAAGAAAATCTATGTCGCCGTTCTCGAGATATAGCCTTCCAAAGTTAGCATGTCATATCTCGGGTTCTACAAGTCCGATCTTGATCAACTCAAGCGCAAATGAAAGGTTTCGAGAAACCCTACAAATGTCTAGAACATTGCAACTTCGAGAAATGATCGCAAGAGGCGCTAAAATCAAAAACAAAAATTTCGAAAATTTCGAACTCGAATATTTCGAAAATGCCATTATCGATTTACTTCATATTTTAATATGTTATAGTTGAGGTTAAGACCTTTCCAACGATAGCTCAAACTCGAAAATCTATGGATCCGTTCTCGAGATATGGCCTTCCAAACATTTCTTAGGGTATGACTTTTCAACTTTTCCCGACTTTGCGCTTATTTAAATTAATTCGCGTTCTAGTTTGCTCTCACAAAATTGGTACACTGAAAGAAACACAGCTCCCGTAAGCTTGGTCAGCTTACCAGTACATTTTTTTCGGGAATTTTGAAACTAAAAAAAATCTTCTTTGCAGTCCTCGTCGGTACTATTTGTCAGAACTTGTTGATTGGTTCCATCGTGTTATGCGCAAGGATGCAAATATGTGGGGATACGTACGCTACGATATGCGCTGGGATCCATCATTTATGCTAAAAGTGCGTCTCACGGAGACCATTTGCCCATCCTTTAAGGTTGCTGACCTGCATACGGAGCGCGTTGAGCGGGAATATGTGACGGATGTGGTGCTCCCATCGATTGCCACCCTTGAGGATTTGGGGGTAACGCTGACGAAGATGGAGGATCAAATCCCATGGGAATTGCGCCCATATCGTGCAGCACAGTACTATGATGCTGAATTGGATGAATTTGAGAAACCAGCACCGCCAAATTACATCGGAGCCGCTGCAAGAGTTTGAGGAGGAGGAGGAACAATGAAGGAGGCGCAATTTGGAGACGATTTATTTGTTTTATTGATAAAACCTCTGCTGATGTGCCAGAGCACGGCACGAGCTCTGAAATGTGAGAGGGATATAGCGCGGAATAGATCAAGTTAAATTATCTTATTTGTCTTTGGCATAAATTTTTCGTTAACAGGGCACATGCACGACGAATTTTATTATATTTAATACTTCCGGAACACTGCTGGGTGTGTTGGCTGTTGAAGAGGCCTTTCTCTTTCTTTAGGTCTTGCGCTTGTGATCGCTCTGTTGCTGTGGAAGCTCATCCTGCAATTCCAGAATGTGATCCACAGGGACGGGCCTACCGTCGGGCCCAATACGACCGGGTTGCATAATTCCTTGACGCTGAAGTTTATCCATTAGGCTCACCAGTTGCATGGCTTCGTATTCTTTCTGCTCCTCCGTCATTCCTTCGAAGATGTTGGGTCTCTTTGGTTCGTAGCACCCAAGAACGGGATTAATACCATGCTGCAACTCCTTGTACTCCTCCGTGTCACTATCCTCACTGTCTGAGGAGTATCCTTCTCCAGGGTTCCCATGGCCCCCAAGGAGACCACGATTGGCAAACATCCCAGCTGCATTCCCATAGCCCGTGTACTTAATCATTCGCCCAACATTCTCTTTGCACATGACAAAGAGGAATTCCGCAACGAGGTCACGCACCTGTAGGGCGGGTGTTGTGAGGTGCCGGCAGAGGTAGTTCCGCAGCTCAGTACCATCTTCGGGGCGACGACGTACATCACGAAGGGGTGGAAGCACCTGGGAAGCAATGTGAAGTTTGTACACTAAACCTTCCCGGAAAGTGTCATAAGTGCCTGGAAGTTGTGCAGTCATCCTGGTCACTGCATCAGGAAGCTTCTAAGGGATCTTAGGAATCTCCTTTTTAACACCCGGTTGATCCTTGATGTCATCTTTGGGCCAATATCTGTCAATTTAGGAAGTTCCCTTTGCAATTTCATGAAGCATTTTTATAGACTCAGATTTTGACCTAAAGATGACATCAAGGCTCAACCGGGTATTTAAAAGGAAGTTCCTAAGATCCCTTAGAAACTTCCTGATACAATGGGCAGGATGAATACACAACTTCCAGCCACTTATGGCACTTTCCGGGAACATATCAAACAGTTCCAGGGAGAAAAGCGTTGCTCACCTGGGAACGAATATAGCGACGGAGGCAGCTGCTGGAGCGTACGCATTTCACGAGGGCCGTCAAAATGGGGGAGAGACATTCATTTTGGGCTGAAACCTTTTGTTTTGCCTCCAAGCGGAGGCGCAGGAAGTGCAAGAGGGTATCCAGGACCGTCATGTCGCGCCCTTCGAAGCCCCCATCGCATTCTGGCGTGAGTTCCGGGAAGTATTCTGTGGGGACACTTGTAAGAAGATTCACGCAGTTTGACCATAAATCATGTTGCTTCTCCTTTGATGTTGCCCTGCGCATAAATAAATCCCGCAAAAGGGCGGTAAGACGACGAAAATGCTTATCTTGCTCATCTTCCGATGGAATCGGTCCTTCACTTGGGACTGTGAGATTGAATAGCACCTTGAGGATTTCCCCGAGCAAATCCACCTGCTTGTCCTGAAGGGTAACAAAGAGGGAAATTAACTTGAAGAAAATCATTTTTAGGGAGAATTTCTTGCGGAAACTCACGAAAAATGCATCACAATCCTGATTCTCCTTCATGATAATCTGCAACTTCTCCATGAGGTGCATCATCCCATTCTCATCGCGTACTTTCTTCCGCACCTGAGGATTGAGTGCGGTGATCAGGAAGAGGAGTTTCATGTCGAAATACTGAATTTCATACTCGACTTCTTGCTCTCTACAAAGAAAATTCAATTCTTTACATTTCCTGCGGAAAAATTAAGCTTAATCCTTTCCAATTACTTGGGAATATGTATCCGTCCGATGATCCCTTCGGTGGAAGTATTGCTGAGACACAATTCCTGGCATTTTTTGCTGTTAAATACCAAATTGCAGAGACACTTGAGAGCCTCTACGACAACTCTGGATGTGTAGGGGCCATTCTCGGGGCCAATATTAGCAGCATTGAGTAGGCAGTTTATCTTTTCATCTGCAATACATTGATCCAGATACGTTTTATCTCTGCTGAGGATTCGGACAACGGAGAGACATTCCCGATGAATGGGAGCCGCAGCTGGGGTGTTCAAGTAGGAGAATGCAGCTTCCCAGAGAATTTTCCACTGTCCATTCGTTGTTAACTCGGCAAAATGGAATTTCTGGTCATTCTGAGAGATTTTTTCTGGGACTAGAAAATGTTTTCTTCTCTTCTCCACCCAACAAACTTTACCTGTTCAACGAATTTTCTTATCGATTCCTGAGCTATCACCCAGTCACCCGATGTGAATTTCCCATACTCCTCCTTCTCCATTGCCTTATCCAGCAATTTTCACGGTGCTCCTTTGTAAATTATGCAGATAAAAGAGATTTTTCACTTGCAAATAATTTTTTTCTTGGAAATGTTTTGTATTTCTGACATTTGACAGCAACTCCGAAGATTTCCGGAATTCGGAAAGTTTACCTTCCCGGGGTTTGTTTTTATTTGGGATTTCACAAAAACAAGCAATTTTTTGGACAAAATACGTGATAATTACGCATAATTTGTGCTACAATTTACAAAGAAAAGATGTGAGTACATAATTTATTTATTTCATCAAAATACCTTAGACGAAAATTAATTTTTTCACTGAAAATAAGAAAAAATCCCTTTAGGGATGAAAACATAACCTAACTTTAGTGGATTTTCTGGATAATTGTGGGGCTTTTTCCTCATATTTTCTTATGCTTTTCCGTGATATTTTTCTGCATATCGATCGAAGAAGACACGCAATGTGAAGAGGTAGATAAATTCAAATCCAGTCACAATACTAAAGCCAAGAAAGAGTCCAAGAATCCCACCGATTGTGGCTAACCAGCTGAGCCAATTTTGATTCATATCCATCCGGTAGCGTGTAGAGACGAGATCTTGGAAGAAAACATGAATGAGGGTCTTGTCATCCAGGTTTATATCCTTGCTGTGAAAGGAAAATTCATGAGCTTTCAAATGACAATTTCGTTAAATTCAATTAATTCCTCTAAAGAAGGGAAAATAGGAAGTTCTTACAAGAAGCTGACGGAGTTGAAGGAATTATTCCGAGAGAAAACACCGGCTGTTACTTCCGTTCCATACGTTACGTACTCACAGTCAGGCAGACATGGGCACACGGATCTTGTTTGTGTCATCCACTCATCCTTTACCGGCTCCCGGCGGGTAATATTGAACCCAGGAGCAGCTCCACTGTAGATATTCTTGTTCTGGACAATGCAATCCAAATCGTGCATTTCACAGAAGCGTTTTGAGCCATTATTGGGGAAATTCGGTGGTACACATCCACAGAGTTTCTCAGCAATTTCACTCCGACACTCAGCCATACAGTTTAGGTAGGAATACTTTCTAACGGTGGACATTTTAACTTCCGTCGAGGTTAGGCAATTTCGTACTGAAACCGGAAGGCGGAGGACATCATTGGTGGCGTATGTGGCTTCCGGGGCGACACTGAGGAAAGCTTCCAGACGTGGGGCGATTATTTTCATTTCTGCATTGTCATCCACGAGATCGTAGGAATTGTGAATCATCACCTGTATGAGATGAGAGTTTAGAGATTTTATTTGATAGAAAAAGTCTTTTGGGTCGAATTTTATCTTTAGCTGCTTCATTCACTGAGAAGTTGTTAAAAGTTTATTCAGACAGAAATCGAGAGATTTTGACAATTTGTTTTGTACAATTCCAACGTTCCTCTTCTAACGTTAGACGTTTCTTGTCTTTTTCGTAGTCATTTGTAATATTTTTTTCTAATGAATTACGCTTGTTGTTCGACACTTTTTCTTTTTAATTTTAACGAGTGACATTTTTTCAAAATCTTGAATTTCTCTTTTTGACACTTGAAGTTCTTTTTCTAACGTTTAACGGGTATTTTTATTTATTTCGTTAATTATTTAAATATTTCTTGTTTTTCTGACGTTTCAAGCTAATTTTTTAACTGTTGGCGTTTCTTTTCTTATCTTGACATTTATACTAATGCGTTTTTTTTCTAACATTTGACTGTTTTTGATACTTGACAAAAGTTTGACAATCTTTTCCTTACTCGTCTGACGTTCGTTTTTACTATTTTGAAACGTTTCTATTCTAACTTGTCGTTTCTTTTCTAACGTTTATTTCTTTTTGACTTTGACATTTATTCCAAGACTTTCTCATTTATTTATTCTGTTTTTCCTAACGACTGACGTTCTTGTTTTCTCAAGCAGACATTTCTTTCCTTACGCAATTGACGTTTATTTTTACTATTAATACGTTTCAATTCTAACATTTGTCATTTATTTTCTGACTTATTAATTTTCTGACTTTGACATTTATTTCATAACTTTGTCATATCTTTCCTAACGTCTGACGTTCGTGTTTCTTCACGCTAAAAATTTCTTTTCTTAGAATTTGCCGTTTATTCCAAAATTTAACGTATTTTTGAATTTATTCAATAACATTTGAATTATCTCTGATCTCTTTGCTGAAAACCATGCTCTCTATGTTGATAATCACTATGTGAGCTCCACGGGAGTCCCAAAGCGTACATTTTTGTGCACCCCACGCCTTTTTGGAGAGAATGGCCCTGTGCATGAGGAAAATTGAATACGCGGCGGCATATTTTCATATCAATCAAATAAACTTAAAATGCCTAATGGGAAGCTGAAGAAATCAATGAGGATCTAAACACCATCAAGTCCTATTGTTTGGGGACAAAAGCACTTGTCATTGGGGCGTCCAGGAAACAGAAAATTTTTCGGGTATTCGCGTGGTATTTGAATGGGCGCATTAATTGAGAATAAACTGGGTCGCGCGGCGCAGAGAAATCGATCATGTAAAGATCACAATAAACCATTTATCACATCCAATCGATCTCAACGTCAGATTGGTGGCTGTTCCAATCCAAGGTGTGCGTATCCTTGTGGAGAATTAATTGGGTGTCTCGTTCGCGTGTCAATCTTGTGGTGTGATTTTATTTATTGCTTCCACTTGATCTTCATCTCTTTCAAAAAAAAAAAATGTTAATCTACTCCAAAAGTGATTGAGAAAAAATCAACTCACGCGAAATCCTGAACTTCCGAGGATTGTTGTGTGGTAATCTTCGAGATCTGGTGATACGATCACAGTGAGACCCGTTTGATGTCCACACGCTGTTACCCTGCGTGGTTCCTTGGGGATGCTGTGAAGCAATTTTTCCGGATAGTTCATCTTCTCGATGGCGTAGTAGTTGAAGGAGCAGCATATTCCAAGGGTGCTATTTATGGGCTGAAATAGCGTATCGCATCGTGTCTGTGTTCCCTTCCACATGCACCTGTCGAGTGATTCGGGACAACTTGGCGATAGATCCTGAAGAAGGCCAAATACCGTGAGATTATTCATCTCCAGTGTTTTGTCTAGAATTTCAAAATCATCCGTAGCCTCGTGAGTGTATCCCATAAAAATGGTCAACTGACGAAAGAGCTCAGATAAGTCCTCAGCGGAGACATTTTCAGGACGCTTCATAGCTGTTGCACGTTCTAAAGCACGTTTTGCGCTAATTTTATTGAGATTGCAAATGGTTACGGCGGGAAAGGGGATATTCCACGTGGCGTAGTGTGTGCTCTCAATCACCGTGACTACGGGTGTGAGGGTGCTCCAATTCCAGGAGAACCACAGCAGCACCAAAGCCGTAATGTTCGAAATTAATGTACAAAAGCCCCAGAAGATTTTCTCCGACATCGCTGTGTCCTCCCGCACAATGTGCCCGTACCCATGGAGGGCAGTTACAGCGCAGAAATGCTTAAAGCGTCGTAGGAACCATCTAATTGGATCCAGTGGGGCTTCTTTGGGAATTTTCTCCTCAATTGGGGTCACTTTGGAGCTGACCGTCTCAACGGGGAGAACTTTAATTTTTTTCACGGTCATTTCGTTGGAAGTTCACCGAGTAAACTGATTATGCTCCCCTTTTTCTGGGGAAATGTCCCATTGAGGAGCAATTGCCAGCCATGTCATAGCAATTATGGGAAAATTGATTGGAGGCAGTTGGATATTTGGAGATGCTCGGAAAATTCTTTTTTTTTCTAATCAATTAAAGGGCGAATTTGGGGCTATTAAAATAAATCTTAAATGTATTTTAGTAGATTAAATAAATAAATTAATAACAAAAAAGCCTTCGATGCCATTTTTTTCTCACAAAAATTTGAATAGTTTTCCTTCCTGTTGAAAATGTATGAAAAATCAATTTGGCATTTATTTCTAATGTTTGACATTTTCCTTCCTACGTTTGATGATTCTTTTTCAACATTTGACATAATTTTCTAACGTTTCATGATTCTCTCCATCTTTGATTACTTTTCTAATATTTGAAGGTTATTTGAACATTTGACGTTTCTTTACGTCAGCATTTGACGTACCTACATATTTCCCAACTTCTTATGTTTCTTTTTTTTCTAATTTTTACATTTTTTTTCTAATATGTAAAAATTTTTCTCTAACCTTTGAAATTTTTTTTTAAAGATTTCACATTTCTAACATTTAACGTACGTTTACTTTTCTTTTCTACTCTTGACATATTTTCTAGCATTTGACATATGTATATTCTTACATTTGACATAATTTTCTAACGTTTGATGATTCTTCTCCATCTTTGATATTTTCTTTTATAATATTTGAGAGTTATTTGAACATTTGACGTTTCTTTACGTTATGTATTTGATGTATTAGTTGGTATACCACAATCGTGGCATACCAAGTATTGTAATCGTCGGAAAAACCGACCACCTCAGATCGGGCTCAAACTTGGTATGAGCACGTTTTAGACATCCCACATTACGAAAATGGTGGTGGAAAATTTTTGATCCGGCCGGCCTGCCGGCCCGTCCTGCCGGCCGTCCTGCCGGCCGGTCGCCCAAACTTTGCCTTATAATTCGAGAATGGTTAAAGATAGAGACTTCCGGTTTGAAGTTTTCTATAGAAATGTGGGTGTAAAATTTCATTTTTTCGCATTTTCTAAATCCAAGATGGCCGCCGTCCGCCATTTTGAAATAGCGTCAACCACTTTCTTTATAGCTAGAGGTCTGAAATTTTAGTATGTTGTAGAGCTCAGTGAGACGTTTTCATCGATAATTCATACTTGAAAATCGGTCAAGCCGTTTAGCAAATATGGCGGCCTAAAGCAAAAAGTGTTTTTTCGATATAACTTAAGAACGGCTTGACCGATTTTGACCATCTTGGTATCAAATGAAAGGTATTGAGAAGCCCTATAACTGTCTAGAACATTTCAAGTTCCAAAAACATCCGCAAGAGGCGCTAAAATCAAAAACAAAAATTGCCTAATTTTAAGGGGCAATATCTCCGAATCCCGATCATAGATTTCCTTGAATTTTTGATATGTTGTAGTCTGACTTAATATCTTTCACCAGTCCGAAAATGAAGAAAATCTATGTCGCCGTTTAGAAGATATGACCATTTAAAAAATTCTTGAATTTGAAAAGTTCTAAGAGCCATATCTCTTGAACGGTCTCTCCGATTTCGCTCAATTTGGTATCAAATTGAAGGTTTTGCAAAATTCTACAACTTTCTAGAACATTAAAAACCTCTAGAACCAATCCATGATGACAAAAAGTGCAAAAAACTGTTTTGATCAAACAAATATCCGCCATTTTTGTTCTAGATGTGACCTTGAAAATTATTGAAATTTATGTAAATTTATAGCCTATTTTAATACCTTTCCAAAACTAGTCAAGAAATTTCTGTAGGTCTTATAGAACCAGAGATATGACCATTTTTATGCATCAAATTACTGATTTTTACAAAAAAAAATCAGTTTTGCCTCAACTCAGAAATTAAATTACAACGCATAGACTGACCCATCCGCGTTGTGGTATACCAACTCTAATAACTGGACGCGTTATGATTGACTTTCTTTACTTCTAAAATTTCTTTTTTTTTATTTTTATTTCCTAATATGTGAAGATTATTCCTTAACGTTTGAAATATTTTTTTAATATTTCACATTTCTAACGTTTGTCATATTTTCTAACTAACGTCATATTTCTGAAATTTATATTATTTTAATTTTTAGCTTGAAAATAATTTTTTAACTTCAAAGAAAAGTCTTAACTTCCCAGATTTTCCATTTTTAGCTCACAATCAGGATATAGAAAAACCTCTCTGTGCAGATTGAAAAATCATTTCATCATGCAAATATTAAACAAAAATATTGAAATGATATTATCGCGAAAAGTTGAGGAAATGAGGACAATATTGAGGTTGTCAATACATGGTAAATGCAAAAGCAATTGATTCATTTAGATTCTTGTTGGATGTGCCGTAGAAAATTCAAAGTGTCAGCCTTCACTCTTTACCTGATGATGTGTAACATAGCATGGGCGAAAGAAGAATAAATCATGGGAATTAATTAAATTGACGATGTGTAAATCAATGCATTTTGTAGAGAGAATATTAAATTTTGCTCCAGTAATTTGCACACAGTAGCAAAGCTTGAACATTATGTTGTTAATTTTTAATTGAAATTCATTTATTAACATATAGCTGTGCCAAAAGTTCTTGTAGAGGTCACAATTGATATCTGTCCATATGCGTAAAGTACGCATTGATGTGTAATTAGGGGGTATTTAGCGCGGTCTCTCTTTTGGGTGCCAATGGGCCAAATGCTCAATGATATTTTGGGATTTATACTGAATAATTGATTAGAGTAATTGGACAATCAATAGCTTGAGAATGTTCCCCCCCCCCCCATCTCCACAGTCCGATGGTGCTTTCATTCCTCGTGAACAATGTCAACATTCATTGAAGATGAAGAAGGTGCCAGCGGTGCAAGCGGTGGAGCTTCATTCGTGGACACGAAGAAAGATGCGGGAGGAGAGGACAGTGATTGCGAGTTGCTTGAATACGAGCGACAAATGCTAATTGATCTACAGCACATTGATGGATTGGTGATTTGCGCAAAGTGAGTGGGCAGATTTATTAACAATCAGCATGGGATGCAATTGATCAATATTATTTCAAGGAGGGCAGAGAAACATCTCTCACTCTTCAATTGCTATTTTGCTTATTGCCCCGCGCACCGTATATGCTCAATTAAATGTTGCTACAGAGAACCACCCAAGGGGTTAATAGCTGCTCTTTCTATCCAAAAAGTACTTCAATTTTTTTTTATTGTAGTAATTTCTTAAATTTCTAAAGGAGATTGTCCGACTTTGTATAGGAAAAGAATTCGTGAAAAAAGTCAAGACACACGTGAACTTTTAGGGGGGCAAGAAAAAAAATTAGAAATAGCCAAAAAATAGTTCTTATTTTCTCCTCTGTGTTTGATCTAGCAAAAATTTGTTTAAAAATACAACGAATGACGTCACTATTGTGATTTTTTTTCAATGCATTAAACATAAAAATATATCTTATCAAAACCAATGAACAAATCATCATCATGAATTAATATTTTAATTAATTAATTAATCAATCATTAATTCATTGAAATAGATAAAACAAATCAATGACGTCATTCTTTGCATTTCTAAACAAATCTTTGCCGAATTTTCCCAAGTGAATCCAGAGTGGAAAATGAGAAATATTGGGTGAAATTTACTAGTCAGACAGACTTAAGATTTAAGTTTTCCTAAGAATATTTTAAGTTTTCATAAGATCTCTTAAGATTACTTTAAAAAAATCTTAAGATCTCCTAAAAACTTTTAAAAATTTGAGCTTTCATAAGTGAAACGTAAGATTTCTTCAGTCAGACTCAATCGGGCTAAATGCGAATTTTACGATGAATTTTTTCTGATCGCATTCGGGCTTAGAAATTCGTAAAAATCATAGAAATAGGAGTAACTGGGGTAAAATGGTGAATTTGAAAAAAATAAAAATTAATATCTCAAGAAGCAGTGGGAGCTAATCTGTCTAATTTTGTCAGTAGTTGCACTTTATACCCCTGCCTAAACCTAGAAAGTTTCATAATAATTGATCCAATATTTTGGCTTTTATTTGAAAAACAAATTTTTCGAACCTCAAAGTTACTCTGACCTTTCAACTACAAATTAAGTTTTTGCGAAATTCTCTGCAATTTTTTTTTGATCCAATGCATTTTTAGACAGAGTAACTATTGCTAAACACGAATCTAATCTGAATTATCCGAAAAAATTTTCCGAGTTTTTCCGTAAAACACTGATAGTAAAAAGTACCGCTTGAGGCAAAATGGTGAATTTGGTGTTTTTTTAAAATAACTTTTTTTTTTGAAAAAATAATTTCCCTTAATTAGTATAGGGGAGAGCGGGGTTAAAAAAGTCACTTAAGGGTTTAGAAAAAGCTCAAAATATCATATTTCCCAAACAGATAAAGCAAAATGTATAGCTCGATTCTTTAGGATATTTCTTGCCCTACAACTCTTTCTCAGATCATTTTGTTCTATCTAGCTAGGAAATATGATATTTTAAGCTTTTTCCAAACCCTTAAGTGACTTTATTAGCCCCGCTCTCCCCAACTATTATATACAATTTGGGATGTTTAGTCACTTACTGTTACCAATTTTTATAAACTAAAAAATTAAAAAGGCAATTTCATAAATTAAACGTTTTTTTTAAATTTTTTTGTATTTTTTTATTTAAAAAAAGTTTTAATTGGTACACAAATCTCTCATTCTCAATAGATATTGTAGTGCCTTGCTAAAATAATTTCATTAAATTAAGATTAGCGAACAAAAAACGCAATTACAGTCAGGTATTGATTAACGTCGCATGGGATATACTCTTTCCACTCATTATTATTAATGGGTGGAAAGAGTATATCCCATGCGACGTTAACCAATACCTGACTGTAACCGTTTTACCCCAGGATTTTTGGAACAGGCAAATTTGGAAGGGTTTGGAAAATGGCATGAAAAAGCATTTTCCCATTGCGATAGAGAAAAATCGTCTGAGACAAAGTTGTTTCCCGGAAAATTTCCTATAAGATTGTACTCATGGGAAATCTCAAATATTTCCATGGAACTCAGGAAAAATTATCTCCCAAAAATTCACCGAATTACCCCAGTTTCCCCTATACATTTCGCTTAAGTTACTTAAGAGCTCTTAAGTTTTCCTTAAGAAAACCCAGGAATCTTAAATTTTTCCTAAGAAATCTCAACAAGGAATCTTAAAAATTTAAGAAAACTTTAATCATTCTTAAGGAATCTTAAGTCTGTCGAGTCTGACGTGAATTTCACCCATTTCTGACTGGTTTTAATCTTTTATTTTTCTTAACAAGAAAAATAACTATCCTAAGTTTTTTTTTTAACAAAGAGAATGACATATTACATTGCAGAATTGTATAAACTCCTTTCTGGACATTATGATTTAATTTAATTCATTTACAATAAACAAATAAAATGTTTATTTTGAATTAAAAAAATCAGGAATAATTTTGAATTAAAGGATCTATGAAAAAATCAAGATTAAAAATATTTAAATTTAATTTTTGTGGCACATTTAACCCCTTATGGGCTGTAAGAATAAAATCAAATTGTCCAATCTAATTGCTTCGCGAAGAACGCCAAAGAGTGTTGGAAGGGGCTTCTTCGTGCGACATTGAATGTGATGCAATTTGTAATTTCAGGGGAATCCACTACAATCGTGTAGTTTTAGCTCTTCTCCGTGCTCTCTGTGATCCCGCAAATCTTGTCATTGTGATGAATTGCTCAGACACAGAGGAGAAATTCTATCGGAGCAAACTCAATTCTCGGCATGTCCATGAGACGGCAACAAATACGAAGGAACGGGAGAAAATGTACCTCGAGGGGGGTATTCATTTCATCACAACGCGCATCCTTGTGGTGGATTTACTGAAAAATCGCATTCCAATTGAGATGATTACGGGGATATTTGTTTTACGCGCTCATACGGTCATTGAATCCTGCCAGGAAGCCTTTGCACTGCGACTGTATCGCCAGAGGAATAGAGATGGCTTCGTGAAGGCCTTCTGCAATAGCGCGGAGTCCTTTACCTTCGGCTATGGGCACGTTGAGAGGGTGATTAATAATTTGTACGTGAATGAGTTGTTTGTTTGGCCACGCTTTCAGCAACTCATTCAGGTTACACTGAAGAAGTACGAACCCGTGATTGTGGAGTTTCACATTAAGATGACTCCGAAGATGACGTCAATTCAGACGTATATTCTGGAGATTATGAATTATCTCGTGAAAGAAGTTAAGAGGATAAATCCCAACATTGATATGCAGGTTAGTTAAAGGCCTTATTCCTTTTTGATTCCTGAATTCAAAATTAAAGGAAGAAAGTTGAATAATAATGAAGAATTTGACCGTGAACGACATTTCGGACTGTATGAGTCCTTCCTCAGGGCATCAAATCAAGTTTTTGACGTCGTTAATATTAATTATGATGATACAGATTAACGACTGGATATGTTGTATGTAAGGAAATTCGGACGCAGTCTTCAGTTTTCAGGTGTTATTTATTTATCACATAACAACGTTTCGGCCAACGTTTGGCCAACTCAACTACATGGAGGCCTTCCACATCAACTCTCATCAGCGTATGGGTGTGTGCGTGAACCACCGCAGCGAGGGCAATGAACTCAATCAGCTGTATAGCGCATTGATTCCCAATAGTGCCACCAGACAGAGAGCTCCTCCTTGAGATTACGTGTAGTACGCTTGTAGCATGTTCCGTGTTGTTTTTCTTCCTTTTTTCTTATTTATAACGTAGGTGTTTAAACCATTGCTAATGTAAGTCTATTTTTTCCTATTTTAATTCAATATTTTCGTGCTCAGTTTAAACTATTGCTAGACTTTTTCTTCACCGGTTTTTAATTTATTTTGTTCAAATTGATATCCAACAGAACCTGAAGAAGGCCCTAAACGTTGGCCGAAACGTTGTTATGTGATAAATAAATAACACCTGAAAACTGAAGACTGCGTCCGAATTTCCTTACATATTAATTATGATTTGATGCTCTGTCGGTTTAAATAAAATACATAAATTATCCCAAAAAAAAAGACGAAAAATCCGCGTTTTAAATCAATTGAAAGTTGAATATTTTAGTAAAATAAAATTTTTAATAGGAGGTAACAGTGGAAAATTGCGTAACAAAGAAATTCCACAAGATCCTTCAGCTGCAGCTGGACACGGTGTGGCATCAGTTGAGTCAGCAAACAAAAATGCTCATATCGGAACTCAAAACTCTACGATCACTCATGATTACAACAATCTACCACGATTGCATTTCCCTCTATGCCACTGTCCAGAGGTACAGAAAAACGGAATATGCGATGAATTGCTCAGGATGGGTTCTCCTGGATGCAGCTGAACAGATGTTTGAGACAGCCAAGAGGCGTGTCTTCAATGCTGATGATGAATTTGACCCAGAATGGGGTGCAAAATGGCAGAGTCTGTCCGATATACTTCGTGTGGAGATTCCCAATGATATTAAGCTAAATGCAGAGCAGAGGAAGAATAAATCTGCCGTTGTTCTCATTCTGTGTCAAGACAATAAGACATGCTACCAACTTAGTCAATTCCTTATGATGGGAGCTGAGCGTCTTCTCCTCAATATGGCGCTTAAGAATGATGTGAAAGTTGTGAAAATGTCGAAGAATTATCAAAAAATTGAAGTCACGAAGGGGATTGAGATAAAAATTCACGGATCTGATGCAAAACCTTCGGCTGATGAAGGAACATCGTCAACAGCTCAACTTAATGATCCGGATGAGCTTCAGGGCGAGGAGATTGAAGAGGATCCATTGGATGCCTATCAGGATTCCTACATAATGACCATGACACTCGATGGGGCCGCCGAGCAGGATCTCGATGTGAGTACGCAAATGGAAACGGGGGTATTCTCACAAATCCCACCGACAGAACGAGAAAAATGTGTGGCAAAGCCAATTATTTGCATTCAAACATTCAAATCCAATACAAATGATTCACTTTCACTGGAGGCAACGCTGCGTGATCTGGACCCACAGTATGTGGTAATGTTTCACTGCAATGTGACGGCGATTAGGCAGCTTGAGGTGCATGAGGCGCGTCTTCGGCGCAATGAGGAGGATCGCATGAAGGTGTTCTTTCTCTTGCACGCCGAAACGATTGAAGAGCAAAGCTACCTCACGAATTTACGGCGCGAGAAGCAGGCATTTGAGCATCTTATTGAGACGAAAAAGGTAAATCAGCTAATTCTTGCTTCTTGCGTAATTTATTCAAAGAAAAAATAAAATTTACGAGCTTGGTGTTGTAGACGATGGTGATTCCCAGGAGAATAAATGAGCTAGAGGAGCGGCAGATGGAGGAAGAGGTGCTGGATGAAAAGGCATCACGACGCAATGCCGAAACACAGAAGCAGGTCATGAAGATTGTTACGGATATGCGAGAATTTCGTTCGGATCTTCCGTGCTTGATACACAAATTGGGCATTGAAGTAATTCCCATAACGCTCACAATTGGGGATTATGTTCTAACGCCTGAAGTTTGTGTGGAGAGAAAATCAATTTCTGACCTTATTGGTTCTCTCAATTCCGGCCGGTTGTACAATCAATGCACACAAATGGTGAGGAATTACCCTGTGCCCATACTTCTCATTGAATTCGATCAGAATAGACCGTTCTACCTTCAGGTAAAATGAAGATTTTTCTCCAGGGCATGAATTCTCTAAGAATGAAAAACTCCCGTGATAAACTCCTAAAGGCTTTAGCGCTTTAAAAGAAATGCGAAAACCAGGAAAATCTTACGGGAGTTTATCACGGATGCATTATATTTCTTAGATGATCACGCTTACGTTAAGTTTTCCGCACTTTTCCTGCAAAAAGCCTTCGGGAGTTTATCACGAGAGTTTTTCACTCTTTCAGAATACAGCCCCAGGAAAAATATCCTCCCGGAGATTCGAAGATTTTTTCTTTTTTTTCCCTGTAGGATCGCTACATGATCTCCAATGATACAGTCTCAAATTCCGACATAAAGCAGAAGCTACAACTTCTCACGCTTCATTTCCCAAAATTACGAATTGTATGGTCACCAAATCCATACGCCACGGCACAACTCTTCTATGAAATGAAGCAAAACAAACCGGAACCAAATGAAAAACTCTGCTCAGTCATTGGATCGGATTCACACGATGCCGAAGTTCTTGAAAAGTTTAACACTGAAATTCATGATTTCCTCCTACGTCTTCCGGGGGTGACGGAGAAGAATGTAATGAAGCTCATGAAGTCTTTTCGGGATTTTAAGGAGCTACTCAAGGCAACGCAGGAAGAACTACAGGAACCCCTTGGGAATCGTGAAAATGCTAAACTACTCTGGGATATTTTACACGTACCGCATAAGGCTAAAGTTGAGACATCAACAACGACCAAGTTCCCCAATGCCAAATTCAAGAATCGCAAATTTCAAAAGAGGAAGCAATAGGGAGCTAAAGGAGGTAAGGATTACTTTTTTAATGTTACAGTATTTTGATAAAATAAATGAGTTTGAAGTTTTTTCTTTTATAAAAATAAAATAATTTTAAGCATAAAATTTCACAATATTCTCTTCTTACCTCGAAAGAGAGAATTTTGAGAGAAAAATTTTGAATTAATTTTGTGGAATTTCATCGTTGAAAATTCATTTCCCCTGCGAGCTACAATTTTGTGGTTTCCTTTTGAACTTTGCGGGCATTTCTTGCAACACACCCATCACCCCCAAGTGCTCTTACAATGCTCAATTAATGTGCGTTTCACCGCATTGTTATTCTTCACAGATTAACTTCTTCGTTCTCTCCCCCCAGTGGTATTTATCATTTAAAAAAATCATATTGCAAAAGCACGAGTGTGTACCAGGAATGAGAAATATTTAACCTTAGACATTGCAGACATAATTGACCAATTGCTCCATATTTCCACTATACTATGAGAGAGGAAAAAAATTAATAAAGTCTCGCCGCAGTTTTATTTTTTTGGAACCTCAATAAAACGCATTTGGGATTTATTTAGAAAAATACTTTTCTTTTTATTTTATTCCTAAATATACAAATTATTATTTTACATCTAATTTTAAGAGTATTTTAAGGTCTCTCTCGTTGTTTTGAGCTTTTTACAGCACCGATTTTTTTTTGTTTAATAATATTTACATTTCTTTCTTTTTAATTGCAAACTTCACACGCATTTGGGACAAACGACTCAATCTAAATTCGAGTATATTTGGGTGGAATTTTTGTATCGCTTTTTCTTCTTCTCAATCACTCTCCTCCATTATTTTTTATTTAAATTTTCTTCCGCTTCCGGTAAAGTTTTGAGATGGCAAAGTATTGTTTTTTATTTAATTATAACTTAATTGCACTTTATCCGAAAAGGAAGATTGTTTAAAAAGTTTTATTTTCAGCCCTTTTGGGTGTTTTCGCCTTTTTTCGTGATATTTTAGCACACAGAAAATCTATTAAAAAAAACTTGCAGAAAAATCGCATAGAAAGGTTGAGTTACATATCAGAATCTATCCAAAGATTTAGACCATCCTCATTTATAGAAGGGAATTTATAGGTAGAGAAACTCCTGGAAAACTTTTCTGGAAAATTGAAAGATTCTACATAATTTTCAATTGATCCATTTTCCGTATCCTTTTAAAGTTATTTTTTAAAATTCTTTTTCAATTTTTTTTCTTTCAAATTATTACTTGAATAAATTACAAAATTCAATTTATTTTCAAATTCTATTTCAGTGAAAATTAATTTATTGTTTAAGCCGGATTCTTTAGCAGTTTAAAGGCACATTTATTGGTAAGTCATAGTTTTTTTTTCACAATTTAAATAAATTTCTTTTGAAAATTGCATACCTTTAGGGGCATTTTGATAGTAAGAAAAATTACTGAAAATACTTCTATTCTTACCAAACTTACTAAAATGAATCAAAGGATCAATGTTTAAAATATGCAGATACCATTTTCTCTAAAAGTAGCCATAGGTACTCACATTGTTCTCCATTCTACGGTTTTTCGCAGGAGTTCCCAAAAGGGGTGGGGGGGGGAGGAGCTCACGAATTCTCCTCATAATTTTCTAGCCCACATAGGGAAAGGGAGCATAGGGTGCGGGGAAATATCCGGGGAATGCTGCCCCATTGACGGGAGCCACGGGAACGGATGTGGTGACGAATGTTGTGACAAGAGTTGGGGTAACATGGGTGGAGAAGAGGGTGGTGTAGGCGGTCTTAGCACCAAAGGTCAACTTGAGTACCTTACTGTCTGTCAGTGTGACCACTGTATTTTGAACAATGGGCGCCGATGTGACCTGGAATTGCTGCTGGGGTGGGAAAAGGGGATTCATGGGGACAGGTGGAATGGGGAGTGATGGCTGAATTGTTGTCGTCTCGTACTCGTAGTCTGTCTTTGTTACCGTACCAATTGGACGTGTAAGTGTACTGAAGATGGTGGAGACACCATTGAAGATGGGAATCACGTGGGAATCGTACACTGTTTCGAGTTTAATCACTGGCTTTGATGATGTAATCACTTGGGGAAGATTAGCAGCAGCTGCTGGGTTTAGGAGACGAAGAAGTTGCTGAATCTCCGGTTGAATACTCTCACTGGATTTGGGGGTTGTTGCCTCCAGGACGGGTGTCTTGGTGACTTTGGGATGTTTGGCTTTTGGTGGTGCGGCTATGGGTACACGATCAAGTCCCAAAAGATCGAGATCTGTTCCAACTTTGGACAAATCCAACTCAGCTGGTAATTCCTGACGAAGTCCCTCATCATCTTCATCCTCCTCGTTATTGTCGCCAAATTCTAGCTCTAAATGCAACTCAGATCCAGCCTCATCGAGACGACTATTGAACTCATTGAATGTTTTACTCGGGACAAAGTGATAGCTCTCCATGGGCGGAAGGGTTTTTGTGGCAGTTACGAGTCTCGTTACGTGGTATGTCTGGATGAGTGTGTGACTATCGGTGCTGTTCTCATTGTAGACAATTGGCAAGATGTGCGTCTTGAGGAGGACATGGGATGTACTGAAGGTCTCTGTGAGTGTTTCCAAACTTGGTGTTTCCCCAATATCCGTGAGATAGAGCGGCGGTAGGGTAGCAATTGTTGAGTCCAGAAGATTGTGTTCACTGTCCAAATGTGACGTTGTTGCCAGGATATTCTCCGTCAGAGGACCTACACAAGGAATCATCAATATTCATGAATTAAAGATCAAAATATGGCTGGACTAGATAAGAAGATGAAATAGAAAATAGAGATTCTTTGTGAAAAAAATTGTGATGCAGGAAATTTACTAATTTTAATTTAATTTAATGAAAATGTTCTGAAAACTTATGAAATAAAATAATATTTGAATTTGGCGCACACTCCAAGTGGTGAATTCGAGTGGTGAAAATAGAGAATGTGGGGAAAAAAGAATGATTTGGCCACAAGCACATTTGCATCCGTACACCTTGCCTTCCAAATCCAATCTGTCATTTTTGCCGCCAAATCATTCCTTTTTCCCCACATTCTCTATTTTCACCACTCGAATTCACCACTTCGAGTGCGCGCAAAATTCAAATATAATTCTATTTCATAAGTTTACCAAACATAAAGCAATAATAGTAAATGGGAGACAAACCTGTGAGCTCTGTTGTGGATGTCTCTGGTTCCAGGGTCTTCTCAAAGGTGGACGTCACTGTGATGAATCTTGTCTTCTTCATAGGACCCACCTGGAAGGTGTATGGCGATTTAATCGTTGCAATTTCGTAGTAAATATCCGCAAAGTCTGACGGTGTGGAAATTTCAACTTTCAACGTTTCCACTGGGAGGGGCTTTTCAATTCCATTGCGTCCGTCATCTTCGAGGATATCACCCGTAAGGGATGGTTGTCCATCGAGATCACCATCTTCGGTTCTCCCCTCGGGGTTTGTTGTTTCCGTTGCCGTTTCTTTTGGTTCATCGGTTGATTTTCGAATATTAACCCGTGGCTTTGGGGTGGTTTTGTACTGCCACCGTCCTGGTGTGCGATTCAATTTGAATTTATACAGACTCGTTGTTTGCTGCTCAGCATCCACATTCGTTGGATGTGGTCGAGGTTTGAAGCCACGTCGGCTGTACGAGTCATTCTGTGTCACCGTTGATGTTGTCTTGAAGTCATGGCGGGAAGCTTTATTCCTGCGGAAGGCCGGTACAGAGCTCGTTTCCGGGAATACTGACACAGTGTTCACCTCCGATGAGGGACGATTGTATTTCTGGTTACTGCGGAATTTCTTCGTTGTGATCTTTTCAGCAGCTGGGGTAACATCATCAGTGTAGTCTTGATTACTCTCAGGGGTGTACTTTCGATTGCGGAAGCGACTCTTGAAGTCTGCAGGACTTGTGGGGGGAATGGCAACAGGACGTTTTCGACCAGGAGCTGTTGTTAGTGTATCTTCGTAGCTATCTAGGCTGGGTGTTGCCTCAACAGAGTACCGGCGATCCTTTGCAATAGCCGGAGCGGCAGTTTTTAGGATTTTGAGCGATGGTGATGGAGCAATTTTGGCTTTATTGGGATTGTGGAAGATCTGCGAAGAGCTCTGCAGGACTTGAGCATATTTCCCCGAAATGTACGTCCCTATTACGCTTGTTTCATGAATTGTTGTTACACCATCTTTAACCACGGTTCCACCGAGTTTTGTCACCAAACCCGTGGGGTGGAGAGTATCACGTCGGGGTGCTTCAGTTGGTCGTTGCTTCAGCTGTGGCTTTCCACCACGCAAATTGTGCACCCTGTACGTCTCTTCGACATATTCAGCTGGTTGCCTCGAAAGGAAATCATACTCAGGCTCCCCGATATTATTGGGAATTTGCACGGGAATGTCGGAATTTACATTTGAATTAATCTCCACAATACTCGATTCAATTGTCAACCCATCGAAGGGTTTTTCCTCAATTTGTGGTGACACCTCTTCCACCGGTGCTTCCGTGGGAATTGACGGTGTTACCGTTTCCTTGTGAACAATTACGTCGACTTTTGTGGAAATAATTTGTGTTTTTGACGATGTTACCACACTAACGGGCTGCACAACATTCACAACACTCACAATTGATGGCCTATCGGGCTTCTCAATTGATGCTACAACATTCACAATTGATGATGGGGGTGATGCTTTTATCTCTTTTATCGTTACAATGGGTTTCTTTTCCTCCACTTGTGACGCTTTAATTTCTTTCGTCACAACCACGGGCTTTTTCTCTTCAACTTTCGTTGGTTTAACTTCTTCAACAACGCTCGTAGGGGCTGCAAGGAGAGAGCAAAAAATGAATTATTTGAAAAGGACTTTTAAAAGGCAACAAATTTGATATTAAAAGTAATGAAAGACTTGAAAATCTCTTTTAAAAGAATTTAAAGAATAATTTAAAGGACTCCTAAGTGTTAATATGTTTTAATTGCTTTTAAGAGATTCTTAGTTCTGCTGCTTCTGCAGCGGTAAGCAGAAAGGCACAAAAAAAGCTCCCAAAAAGTTCTCAATTAAAAATTCCCTTTAAAAAAAATCTGTGTGAATTTACGTGAAGCCCAATGAATGGACAAACAGACCAAAGATTACCTAAATAACTTTTTGAGTAGAAAAAAAAATTAACAATGAAAAAATGACAAACTAAAAGCCGCAAAAGGAAAGGAATCTTGGGAAAGACACAGTGGAATAAATTCATGAGCAAACTTTGAGACACCTTTTGTGTTATTTTGCTGAAGGCCACGGAAAATTGATTAATTTGCCATTTAATTGAGTAACTCCCTGTGAGAATGGTTAATGAAAAAATGCAGAGAATAAGCTGCCATAGAGATTTGTACTCGGAAATTTCTTCAATGGGTGGTGTTTAAACAAAACAGATTGAGGGCTTTGCAAAAAAAAAACCAAAAGCGACACATTGGTCATTGATGTGGAAAATTGTGCAAAAGCGGAAAGGAAAAGACAATGGAATGTAATGTATCATGCAATGCTGAAATGCAAAAACAAAGCGGGGGCCATGTTACATAAAAAACATCCATCTATGATCTTGTCTAGACTATTTGTAAGTTTTGATCTATCAACAAGAAAAAATGTCCAGGAAGAGAGTCATGTGAAGCTTGACGAATTTATTCGTACAAAAAAAGCTTTCGAAATTTTATAGGGGGAGGGTGATGTCTGCGAATGGACGCTGAAGAGGCTTTTTAGTTATAATTAGAATTTCCTGATTGTTGTCTTTTGTGAATTTAATAATTTGGCAAGTTAAGCATTGTAGAATGAATGAACAATGATGATTAGCGTGGGAAAAAGAATTCTAACCATCAGAGCTTCTTTTGGAATAACAAATCAAGGGTTATTAATTTCGTGGATTCAATGAGTTGGGTGTAAATGTCTTGATCATGATCATATTGTATTTGGAAACTATTAACATCTTCAATTCTAGAACTTTGTTTTGGATATAAGATGTCGCTGCAGTAGGAATAGGCCCTCTGGCGGACAAAATTGTATTGCACTGTGTAAAACCTTTATAATTTTAGCATAATTTTAGTTTTAGGTAATATCAAATGATTTTAAATGATTTTTTGATCTAAAAATAAAATAATGCTCAACTCATGAAGATTTTTCAACCAAGTTTAATACATTTTTCTCCGCAAGAGGGCTTATTTCTATTATAGCGACATCTAATATCAAAAGTAAAGTTTAGATAAAGAGAATAAAAATTTTACTTTATGGAATTAACGATTTTACTATAATACTTAGCTTAAGATCAAAATCTCAAACAATAAGTTCCCCTTCCAAGGAACATTTAACTAGTTTGATTAATTAATAGAGATTATACAAATCATAGATTTAGTATAACTAAATAGCCCAAGTTTCCCCTACTATCATGCTTCCATGTCATTAAGAGCTTTCAAAAACAAATTTCAAACAACCCACAGGTGTTATCCAAAAAAACAAATTGCATTAGTTCTCATTATTCAAATAAATTCGTTCTGCATGCAATTTAATTGCAATGCACGTTGCTTTCGAATCATGCAACATTTATTTAATTTTTGCGCAATATTAGTGAAAGAACCAACACTTTGTGGAATTTTCTACAAAAGAGTTTCTTTTTGACTTTTTTCTTCTTCTTTTGTATAGGTTGGTATTTTTAGACCAACATGAACAAATTGTATCGCAAGGGTTTTATTCCATACCAACTTTACCTATTTTCTTTGCGCGTGTTTTTGGCAAAATTATTAAGAAATTCTCCGTGGTTTACACAGAAGTCACATGATATATAGTACACAAGAGAGAAGAAATAAAAAAAAAGAAAAACTTGCACAATTTGCACCTCTTTGAAATCTTTTTTAATGTGGGGAGATGGTGGAGATTAGGCATTTTAATGAATGTAGTACGATGGTGGTACAAATTACTTAAGTTAGTGCGCTATAATAGGTATCTCATTACAGAGATGGAGGTTTATTTCTAATCCACAAAAATCTCCAAGAGGAGGGGTGGGGGGCTAATCGAGTGTCCCAAGGATGTTATGAGATGGATTGGAAATTAAACTCTCTGGCACCGCCTGATGTGCTTCGGAAAAGTATGTTGGGTGATTCATAAAAATCACAAATTGGATTTTAATTGAATACGGAAAGGGGGCATTTATCTGGTGTGTCTTTTAATGGGAAGAAATACAATATGAGATTTTATCTCACCTTGAATTTTAACGACGTATCTTTATTTTTGGTAATTTTTTTTTTTACATTTTTTATCCATTTGTTTGAAGTTTTTTAAAAGTTTTTTTAATAGAAAATCTAAAATACAGAAAATCGGAAAGAAAATCTGCAAATAAAGCTTCTCGGTAAAGGGTTAATGTCAGGATTTTCATTACTTTTTGATAAATAATAAGAAAACTCCTAAGAGAAAGAGACATATTTTGCAAAACATATTAATCCCTCCAACGTCTTTTGTGATCTCGTGTTCTTTGCAATATTTTTCGGTGTGGCACTCAATGCTTGTGCCATGTTTATTGAGTGGTCGTATTTTTTTTCTTAACTCTTCATACACCACTCTGAGAAACAGAAGTAATGGGTGAGGGAGAACCTAAGAAATTAATGAAAAAAAAAAGATCATCATGACTTTGAGACTCACCCACAGCTGATGATGAACTCTGTGGCGAAAAGAGCATCACGGTATTGCCGATGGTAGTTGTGAAATCCAAAAACCCATAAACAGTTTGTGTCACATAATTTATCGTCTGTTGGCTCGGTGTGGCTTGAATCTCCTGCTCAGGATTCACATAGACAGGACCTCCTGGTGTATAGATGGCTGCAAATATTGTGTTTGCTGCAAATGCAAAAAAATAATAAAGATAAGTACCTTCACATATCACCTGCTCTAGAAAATATTGCTTTTTGCAAAAAATTGCAATTTACCATTGAGAAGCACAGCTAGACATGCTGCCACTATTCGTATGTTCATCGTTCTGTAAAGGCAAGAAGAAAAAAATATTAAAATTATGCCTATATTTTCTCATCAATTAATAGCCCACCGCAGAATACTCATTCATATATTTTTCCCTACCTCTCACAAAACCCATCATAAATCCATTAATTATACAATTTGCTAAAGCGAATTTTTTGAATCAAAGAGACAGATTTGTGATTAACAACTCCGCAGAAGACAATAAATCTCCTTGCAAAATAATTAATTTCGTGTCACGCAAAATGTCCAATTTTAGCGAATTAGAAGAATGAAAAAAATATATATTCGGCACAACAAATTATTTCCTTATTAGAAAATAATTATGCGAATAAATCAATCAATGTGATTTAATTTGGCCTTTTCAACGTTTTGTTTTTTCTTTCTTTAAAAAAATACGGTTGAATAACATAACGTAACACACGAAATTCACCTAATTTTTCATTCGGAGATTAATTCAAATATTTTTATCGGTTTCTACTTAAGCCATTTTGTGGGAACTTAAAGGATTTTTAAAAAAATATTAAAATGAAATTTTTTAGAAATTATAGACTTTAAAAATTAATTGAGTTAATATAAAATTTAGGAAAATAGCGTTTAGTTAAACGTATAACCAAATGAACGCATAAGGGTTAACTTAAACTCTAGGGGAGGGCGGGGTTAATAAAGTCACTTAAGGGTAGCTCATAAAATCATATTTCCCAAACAGATAAAGTGAAATGCATAGCTCAATTCTTTAGGATATTTCTTGCCCTACAACTCTTTCTCAGATCATTTTGTTCTATCTAGCTAGGAAATATGATATTTTAGACTTTTTCCAAACCCTTAAGTGACTTTATTAGCCCCGCTCTCCCCTATCTAGAATTTTTTTCAATGAAAATAGATATATTTTTTTTTAAAAGAGGAAATGAAATATTTGGCGTAAACCACGAACACCAACTAATAATCCCAAAGAAAAATTGAAAAGGGTTAATGCCGGTTAATGCAAGTTAAGAAAAATAACAAAGTTGCCCCAGTTTCCTCTATTCGATTTTTAATATTTTTGCAAAATGCAACCATATCAACCACAAAAAGCAACACGATTTTTTCAGTTAACCCAATTGTGTGCAGTGCTTATTTGATGCTTATGCTAAGCTAAGAGAGCCTCCAAGGAAAATGCGTGAAGAAAAAAAAAACATTAAAGTCCGACCGAAAGCACACACTATGTATGATATCTTATAAAGTAAATTGTTTAGTGTGCAAAATTAGATGGAATGGTACATTAAAAAATGAGGTGTAGACGATGTTTGACGGCAGAATGAGATTTGCTGCTGCCTCCTAAAGGGTGTGGTAGTCGCATTAATAAATAATACTGCCACGATTGCTATCGTGTTCTCCTTCTCACTAAAGTATTGGACTTACTTTTTTTTTGTACACACAAGTTATATTAAGTAAAACCATATAGCTCGCATGTCTTTTCGTAAGCTGTATAGTGGCTTAAATTGAAGGATATTGTACTACATTAGGTAGGTATACATAAAGAGAAACACCAGGCAGCTCCAATATTTCTTTAGCATATTTTATTTAATAATAAAAAAAAAGTGAATGGTCTTTTGCGCGAGATCGCAAAGTATTTCACCTCACTTTTCTAATAATGAAAATTTATTGGTTGGAAAAATTTATGTCCGTCTTGTGAGCTTTTATTGCGCGCGCGGGGATTGTGCATATTTTGCTGTCTCAATGCTAAATGTGGAAAAGCTCACAGTGTTGTGGAAAAAGCTAATATATAAATTCCTGATAATGCGCAATATTTGTTCACTTATTGGAAAATCAAGAATAATTTGAATTTCAATTTTCACACAAATATTGGTTTCAACTCTTTCAAGTAAAATATGTAAAAAATTATCGAAGTGTTCCATGGGATTAGCTGGGAATGCTGGCAAATATTTGGCAAAAATGCAAACAATGACGTCATTCTTGGGTTTTTTTTGTTTCTTTTGATGCATGAAGCATTCACGCAAATGCTTCATCGATGAATTTTGACGTCATTATGTGCATTTTAGAACAAATTTCTCCCAGTTTTTCCCAGCTAAACTCAAAGTAGAGAATGAGAAGTATCTTTAATGATATGAACATTATGCTGGGTTTAGTCACAGAAACGAATAAACTCCTTTCCAAAATAAAAACAATCATCGTCAATGCAGAAAATGTTAAGTAAAAATGGTATTTACTTTGCATTTCAAATTGCACACCGTAAATTCCTTTTTGGTTATATTTCTTGCACAGTTTATTTGTTGATCACGAATTTTCAATAAATCTCTCTTGTGCCTAAATGGGGGATAAATTTTGCTATTTTTTTCTCTCTTTTTTTTTTTTAAATAAGATTTAAAAATATTTATTTTATTCATTGATCTTTCAATATTTCATTCTTTGATCTTTGAGCTCTCTCAAATTTCTCACAAAGTTTCGGTGGCAGTTCATTCCTTCTTCAGGCATTCAGAATTTTTTTTTCCAAGTTTAAGTATAACTTTAAAAATATTTACAACATAAACTTTTTGAATAACTTCATTAATCAACTAATTCCCAGTGATTTGCTCTAAAAAAAAAGGATTTGTGAAATAGAAACATTCTTTTTCGTGCTCTACCGATTTTCTGTTGTGAGTATTTATATTTTTCTTTTTCTGCGGCCACACCAATTTTTCTCAACAATATTTTTCATTGCTTTTTTCTGTGCTGAAGCGACAAAAAAAAATAATAATTTGATAAATGAGATTGACAGAGTAATGTGGATTGCGATAGAGTGGCTTTTTCTCTCGCGCCATCAAGAATGTGTGTGCCTTTAAAAGTGAACATTAAGTAAAAATTTTTGAGTTGACCTTCCACGTAAATTTACAATGGCTCAATTTTTTCCCACTTCATCATCTCCTTCATTCTGTGGAGGATTTTTCTTGTGAAGGCGGTGTTGGGGCATCTATTAATATTTAATTTATACATCAAATAGAGTCCATGTTTGAGGTGAGCAATTAATGTTTGGTTGGATGTACGCGCGCATTGCTGTGAGACACAAACAAAAGAACTAAAAGATGAATAGAAAAAAGTGTGTGAATAGGCCTGCATATCAGAGACAAAAATCACGATGCGGTGTGAGAAGACATATTTCTTATTGTTGCTACTTACATACTTATAAGTACATTTTACTAATTTTTAATGCTGCACGCATGGTATGGAAGTTTTCTGGGGAATTTGTTGCAAGAAGGATTTTAGTGAGATTTTTGCATCCTTTTATCAAACATTTTTTCGTATAAAAATCTTAGGGCTAGATGGCGCTACGCCAATAAATTTTTTTCAATAGATGGCGCAAAAAAAAAAAGAAATAATATTTGTCTCTTCGCATCGATGATGATCGTGTGAATTGCTCCACTTAATTCAACAATTAAAACCCAAAAAAAGATGTTGGTTTATCTTCACTTTCAACTCTTTTAGAGGAGACCCACATAATCACTAACCGAAGCGCTGAAAAAAATCATCAAATGACGACCTATTACTCTTCCTCTGCGAACTTTTATTTCCAGGCCTTTCCAATGTGTTTTAATCATAAATATTCAATTCCACGCAAAAAAAAGAAGTCTTGTAAATCGCATCATGTTGCTTGCTGTTAAGCAGCAATTTTATTGCACTATTCCCACAACCATCAAATGCACTATTTATGTTTTTAATCATTAATTTTCTCCGTGATTGATGATTTCAGATAAATCATCAAATTGACATGAAAAACCGCATTATTGAGCATTAAAAAGCACAAATATGGCTCAGTCTACCTACTCTGCTATGGGAATCATTGCACATTCTTTTTCCTCTTCCTCACCATATATAAATGAATTTGCGTGTGCAAAACGATTGAGTGAATCAATGTTAATACCAATTATGAATTTGTAAAAGAAAAAAAAAAGATTTAATTTTACTGCGTGTATGGGAAGAAGTGCAAAAGAGAAAAAAAAAATAAGCTTCTTCATAATGAAGTAATAATGTGAGATGAGGTGCCAAAAATCACAAGAAATGATCTTTCAAGCTTAATTGCATATAATTTGCACCGCATGTGATTTTAAGGGTTAAAGACACAATCACTCGATCGTCCTTCCTCAATAATATTGGGTACACCACACAAACACTGCTATGTGCGCTAATGCAAATGCCAGTAAATTGTCCATTATCTCCCGCACCACCAGCTTCTTCTGATCTCTAATTGATTTTTTTTTAAAGTTGATGCAGGCAAAAAATAAAGTTGCTAATTAAATGTGAAATGTTCGCAAGATCCATAAACATTTTAGACATCAAAGAAAAAATTAACGTTTTAAAAAATGTCCGAAACTAACATAGGTAACCTAGGAGTCTATCCATTCTAACCTAAAAAATATGTAATTGATCGATAATTTATAAACCTTGATTATTGGGAGTTTTTTCTTGAGTAAATTTCAATTAAAATTCGTTTAGATTGTTTGCTCAAGTTCAACGAATGCTTTACATACAATAAATTTATCCTCTTTGCAGTAGTTTTTGTGAAAATTGATTGGAAACTTTGCAATTGGCACTATGTGAAAATGTCAACAAAAAACATGATAACGTTGAAATCTTACGGAAATTTATACTAGTGCATGACAAATGCAGTTGACCTAAAAAACTTGCAATATAGTACATCTCAATATCCTAAGCGTTATGTGCAAAAGTGATCACGATTTCTCTTTCATGCAAAAAACTCTCTGATAGTTTTTCCATACATATATGCATGAGTTTGGAATGAGATTGAGAAGCTTTTACAAAAGCAAAGCCCTCAGTGATGACTCTTAACGCTCCGCATGGTAATGTTGTTGATGAATAAAAATGACCAACAGATGCTGTAAGAAGGTATTTTTGTCGTGGTCTTTTTTTTTCATCAACATACTCATCTTGTATTTGTTTACAAATAATGTTGACAAGACATTCCTCGGTGAAGAAGTCATGGATATTTAAGCGATATTACATTTAAAAAAAAACTTCTCAAGTTCGCTTTCAAAGAAGCAAACCTCCTCTGTCTTTTTTTTTTAATTCTTCCACATCTTGTATTTGCTGTGGAAACATATACTCAATAAATGAGGGAGTGACACTGATTATCATGCAAGACAAGATATCTTGGCACACAGATGGAGGGAAAAAATTGATAATCATTAAATTCATTTTTTTTCTCTGTTTCGCATTGAACATGAAATCATTTGCTTCGCAGTTTTCTTCTAGAGGTGTTGAGCACACCCATTTTTTCTATGATAAGTTGCGTTGATGGCGGAGGTTATGCTAGTACTTTGCTATTCTTATATGTGCTAAAAACTATAAGAAATCTAATTCCGGTTTTAAAGTTCTAGGATCGTATTCTGCGACCAAGAAATCCTTGAAATCGGTGAAATTTCAGTAGGTATACTAATTCTTGAAATTTCAAAGATTTCTTGCTTGCAGAATACGACCCCTTTGCAGGAATTTTATTATATCACCGCGTTTTTCATAAAAAATTGTTTGAAAAAAATCAATTTTCAATCAATGATTTTAAAAATTTCGTGAAAAATACTCTAAAACTTTTTCTTTAACCGTGAAAATTCAAACAGATATATAATCTTCTGTGGTTTAGGCTTGTTTCTCTTCCAGTCAATTAAAAAAAATATTTTTTATTTAAAAATAAAGCTCAATTTCTCAAGTGATTTGCATTTGGGACATATTATAATTTTGGCGGATTAAAATTATAAAATATTATCTACTTTAAATCACAATGATAAAATACAACTTTTTTTATTTTGTTTTCTTCTAAAAGATAATGCACCGATTCTCACAAATTTCTTATTTTTTTCACCTTGAACGTGAACTTGTGCACGATGAATCAGATGATTTCGAGCATTTTATGTGCGGTGGTATTTCTCCAGGTGGACAAAAAAAGCCCACCAAATTGGAATGATGTCGTTTGGATTGCTTTTTTCTTCATCATGGAGAACTTGTTTTTTTTCCACGAGCTTTTGCTATACATAGTGCAAATTGCACGATATGGTGTAAAAGAAAAAAAAAGTATCTGTGGGGCTTTTTTTTTCTTCATAAGAAAAATAAAAAGAAAAAAAAAGAGCCTCCAGCTTGTCAGCAAGATGTGTTATTAAATTCAAAGCATTATACCTACCAGTGAGTTGCATCTATTTCTTAATGTGAGACACAACCGTCAAGATTGAGATGAAACAATAAGATGATTGCAAAGGATCGTGCCAGATTAAAAGTCTTGAGGGATTCTTTTTTCTTTGCTTCTTCTTCTCAACTGTTTTGTGTTTCTCTCAGGTAGTGCTCTCCTGGTTTAAAATTACCCATCTTTCGCGTGAGACATAGAATAAAAATGACAGTGACTTTTGACTTTTCATAAATCCCATTAAAATTATTTCAAAATCGTCTGGGAATTTGCGGGAATGTTAGTAGATTTTTTTTGCTTTATATTTACTCTGCAGCAAAATACTTTAGAGGACTTCAAAGTGTATATGGCTATGCAAATATTCTTAAGGCTTATTAACCCTTTGGAGTTGTGCTGATCCAAACAAGAAACATTCCAAGTAAGAAATACGTTTAATTTAAGTTTAAAAGGCTAAAGAAGATGCTCTGATTGTCCTGTGAAAATATCTACAAAATTTATATCGTGAAACAAAGATCTCATGTTTCATCTTTCAATGTTTCTTATGGATGAATAAAATGTTAACTACAAACATTTTCTTTTATCAAAAACCAAACCAGACTTTTTAACAAGGCCGCAATGAATTTCTTCAAAAGAATATTCCAATTAGGCAATTTTGTCGATAAACTCTCGGGCATTTTAATATAATTTAAACATGAATTGCAAAATTTTGCCCTTCTTGCGCAACATGCCAGAGAGTTTATTCGTAGGTACATACATTATATACACTTAAAAGGCACTGATGAGGGAATTGTTGGTACAGACGCCACTTCTTATACCTGGAATTTACTTCAACAATACCGTAGAATTAATTCAACCTCCACTATGATTTGCTGTAATTGATAAAATACATTCAAAGTCACGTATTTTATAAATTTAAACCACCCAAAAGTGCCTCTCAATTTAGTCAAGAGATAAATTAGTTGTCGGAGTCAAATTAATTAACGATTCTCCAAAAAAATTACGCGGGACCCTCAGAGTTCAATTGATCACAATATTTCTTGGGAATTTCTATGATTAATCCATGAAAATTCTATATGGATTCCTGGAGGTAAACTGAAAATAAAAATCCCACTTTACATGAAAGGAGTTTATTCACATTTAATGTTCAATCTGTGAGGTTGTGATGTTTAAATTAAAAAGTAAATTAACTACCGGATTTCAACAAAATTTCCATTTAATGGGCAATTTCACCGGCGAAAGAAGAGAAAAAAAAATGTGTTAAGTTTGTCACCTCTCTGGTGCGCGAGAATTCATAGAGCCTGACTTAATCTACTCACATATATACGTACGTATACATAGTAAATTCAATTAAACATAAATTAATCACACATGGCAGGAATTTCTATGCACATTACTTTTCCATATATCTCCACAATATATAATACAAATATATATTTATTTATAGGTATAGTTTTGTGGAAAGAGGGAAAAATGTGTGTTATGAGCAAAGAAATTCATAGAAGAGGGAAGAGAAGTACACAGCACGAGTTAGTAAACTGTAAAGTAGTAAATTATCTTGTAGATTTCTGAATAAATTTGCATTCAATTGAGGTGTACAAGGACCTCGCGGGTGTCTCACTACGGTGGAAGTTTGCAGTGTTGAATTACAATTTGGAATTGCAACAAATGCCCAATGAATGACATTTAATTCTTCTTACAAATTTATGAGAATTCTGAGGCAGAACATAAATGCAAGATTAACAAACCCACCCACTCTGTGAGAATATAATCAAATCAACCGCAAAAAAACATGAAGTTTCTTTTTTGTTTTTTAATTAAGAACATTTCAATGAGAAGTGCAAAAGAAAGTCCTGACAAAATCCACCTTGAAAATCTTATGAAGAGACACACCTTTAGCGCAGTATTTATACGGATAGCTTGTTGCCCTTGACACAGAGCAATGGAAAATATTGGGAAAAAAAGAAGAGAAAAATGTTTGAGCACGTTTTTGTGAAAACTCATAAATCGCCGAAGAAAAATCACAACATAAAATGAAAAATTATTTTACAATTGAACTTGAGTTAGATTTTAGATGAATAATTTTATATTTACATGAAAGAACTTAAACAAGGAGGATAAGTAGTTAACCGTTTGTACGCCGAGAGGGGTATAGTGATCAATCCCAGAGCTATATTTTATACTTTTTGTACAATATAATTCTAATATAATTGGATTTAATGCTTTCGGATATTTAATTTCCTTCCTTTTATTAATTTATTTTGTAAAGATCGTGTAGTTTTAGGTCGGAAATTGAAAAATAGGCGTTGTATAACAATTCAACGGAAATATGTTTAAATAGTTTGAAAATAAAACGTTGGCAACCCTTAACCGAAAAGGACATACATATAAACGTTCGCATATGAGCTTTCGCTCTCACTCTCACGCCTTTCTCGGTCAGGCAGCAACACATACAACAACACTAAAAGCACAGTCTTCATAACGACTGGCGACGCGACGATTCGGGCGTGGAAAATTACAGAACATTTTAGAGAAAAACCAGAAAAGCCCAAAATCTAGTGCAATATTGTGCATAACACGAGGACATAAAAATAGTCTGGAATAACCACAAAGTAGTGAATAAGCGAAGAACTTTCTGGAAAGAAGATAAAACGTGCATGAGACACAAGGTAAAGGACATTCTGGAAAATCCCCAACGATAATTTCTTCTTTTGTGCATGAAAATTTTTTAAAAAGACACCAAGATGAGCATCCTGATCGGGAGTATTGAACCGTTTAAGCCAGGAGATAATTTCCAGAATTTTCGCGACCGAATGGACAGTCTTTTGAGCGTAAACAAAGTGGAAGAAGAAAATCAGAGAAGAAACTACGCGATCGTACTGATGGGAGCAACTGCATACAACACCCTGGCGTGCCTCTTATCACCCAGGAAGCCCATCGAAGTCACATACAAGGAAATGATGGATACGCTGCAGAAGCATTATGAGGTGAAAAATAACATCATCGCCGAGAGATGTCAATTTTATATGCGAAACCGCAAAAATGGCGAAACAGTGAATGACTACATTTTGGAAATAACGGCCAGGGCAGAAAGGTGCGAGTTTGGAACATACCTGGAGGAGGTTCTACGAGATAGATTGCTCAGTGGAATCAACGATCGAGCTGTGCAACAGAAGTTGATTTTCCAAGAGGACCTCACTTGGGAGAGAGCAAAAGAAATTTCCATTGCCGAATTCATTCCTTTCCGAAAAAATCGTTTTTTGAAAAAATCACGAAAAATCGATTAAAAATTGAGGTTTTACTGTAAAATAGACGAAAGGAAAAGGAAGTCAATAAAACTTTATTAAAAAAAATGTGTTTAATTTGCGCAAAAATTTTCTGGGGTCCGTCACGTACCCTATATGGAAATGTCTCTGAATATTTTGCACAGCATACAAATGGTTAAAAAATATTAAATTAGGTAAAGTAAGAAGGAGTGGTTTATGACTTTTTAATGAATTTACGTTGGATACTTTTCAGGCTGATTCAACAATAAAATTGTCTGTCTTTATTAATGTATTTTTAAAAAATTTTAATATTATTTATAGATTTTCTTATTAGACCAAAAAATGAATAAAATGATTAGACGTCGTTTAAAATAACGTACAAATAAATTTTGAATAGTTAAAAATCAGTTTTTGAAACTAACTAAAATTTCAGTTCTAATTCTTAAGATATACGAACTTCCCAACTAACCAATATCTAATGAGGAAACCTCCTTGAGAGTCTATGTGTGTGAAAGCACCACTAAATGTCTTGTTCTTTCCATCAAATAATAGTAAAGATGCAATTTTATTGAGTAAGACGCTTTGCAGAGGCATTAGCACATGGTGAAAAATGCCCTGGGAAATGGGAAAATAATCTGCCATTGCGGCAACTTTTATGTTTGTTGCTCATCGTGCCACAAGATGTGTGCATGCCCCTCAAATGATGTGTGCTGAGATGCAGGAGACGCGGACATGTTTATAAAATGTACTTTGTGTATACAGTTTCATTATAAATTATATCACAAGTGAAAGTTTTGCTTCGCGCCGCACACATCTCTTCGCTTTTGCCATTCAAACGAGAAGAGCTTTTTTTTGGGGGCACACAGCATCCAAAAATTTATCAAAAACTGAGACTTTCTTAACTGATTGCAATTATTATCTCACATGCAATATCCCCCAGTGTTCGCATTGATGGGTTATGTGGATGATTTTTATGTGGACATTTTTTTTCTTAAGCAGATATTTAAGAGCTCCCCAAACAGGTGGTCATGCTCAATCGACTCCGTAACTTCCTGCTGAGCCATTAAAGTAAATTTGCAGCAATATCGTTAGGCTGTGAGACCACAAAGTTTGATTAACTCTTTTGAATTTTAAATGAAAGGTGACGAAGATGCCCATTATTGCAAATAGAATGGCACAATTCTAATTACAAAACAAAGATTGTTGAAGATTTTCTTTTGCAGCCTTGAAAATTATTCCGTTTCGTACTAAAGCATAAATTTCTTCAAGCTTTGCATTCCAAATTTTCACAAAAAAAGCCTTTTGTTAATACAAAATGAGAATTAAGTCACAGTTAGGCAACAGACATAGTAATGGTTCCGCATCTAAAATGCACTGCACGTTCATACTTTGGCCATTTACGCGCCAAAGTATTGACCGTAAGATTTGAGGAAAAATCCACGTTTAAAACATTTTTTGAATATGAAAAAATTATAAATATTTTCTCAATCTTGAAATTTTTCATGCAATAGAAGTCTTTCAAAAACGTTGATCTCATAATATTAATTATTTTATTTTATTCTCTCTTAAATAAAATAATTTGTATTGAGAAATTGCAAATGGAAAAAAAAGTAAATTCGATGCAAAAATTTATGCGTTTGCAAGAATGTCACAATAAAGTTGAATATAAAATACTTTTTCTCTTTACTTTGAGGCTCTGTGGGCTTCTCTAATTGGAGTTTTGTGTGCGGCAGCGATTTCCCTCCTAGAAATCAATTAAAATATCAAAAGTTTCAAGGTTTTTTGTCCAATAATCTCAAGAATTTGAAAGCTTACATGGGCTACAATTCGCGCGCAATTGCAAACATAATCTAATATATGAATTTCATGCAAGACATTTTTTAGCGCGCTGCTATTTCTTGGACAATTTGATTTAATTTTATGGCCAATTTGCGGTTGTTTGTAATGAATATATTGAGAAAAATTTATGTGTCAAAGTGTGATAATTCAACAATTATTTAATGAAATGAGGAAGAAGCTGAAATAGGTTGAAAATTTTAAGGAACTAGTCTAAAGGGTTGATTTTGTCAAAAATTTTTGCTTCTTAAAAGTTCTTGAAATATTTTAACAGTTTGTATTTTTAAATCTTTCTTAAATAAAAGAAAAGATTTTTTACAGAATCAATCATAAAATCTCCTATTTTTTTTCTTTTTCATCAAAATATTATTTAATATTCCAAATTTCTCAAATAAAAAATAGTTTCATTTTTTATAAATAATTTTTCTTCCACAACTTTGTTGCCACTTTGCAAAACACTATCACTTTTTCATTCAAAATAAATAAAAAAAAGTGTTGAAGAGACGAAACAAGAAATTCCCAAGATATGATGGAAAAGCTAAAGCAGATTGATCTTTCTCTCACATCTTTTTTTTTCTCTTTATAATTCATTCCATTCACAGTGAGAGTCTTTTGAGTTTATGTGCGCAGATTGAATGCAAGAGATTCAATAAATTTCTGAACGATTGGATTTAGTGTGTGTGTGAAAATGAAGCCAATAGGTTTTTAGAGAAAAATGACATAATAGAATATATATCTCATTGTGTTGTTACAACATAAGACAATGCTATTAAAATTTATAAACACCACGCGGGCATTGCGTTATAAAATTGGCAACAGAGTGATTTTAATTGAAATTTTCCAATAAATTGCCCAGACACTTGACCCACAACACATTCTAAAATTTTTAGACAAACTTTAGTGACTTTCTCTAACTTGCAATTATTGCTCCAAATTTTTATGATTTATATCGTGAGAGTTTTTTTTTCATTTCATTTTGGAGTTCCATTTACGCACATTTTTGGCAATATAAGAAGGAAAAATATGTGTGAAATCTTCACACTTTGTGCTTTTTAAAAGCATTATTGGGTCGATTCGGTTAAAAAACTTGTTCATTGAAAGTTTTAAGATTTTGACAGTCTTTTCGAGAATTTTGAAAATTTCTTAAAGATTTTTCAAACGAATTCTGTCATAATTCTCTTCACAAATATTCTTCTTATTTGTATTTTTGTTTTTTTTTTGGATCAGACGGGCAGATCGTCATTTAGGCTACATATAGCCCTTTTTGGGTGTTCTATGAAAATTTTCGTCTGATTTTGACAGTTTGTTTCCCTCTAAAAATTATATTTTTAAATGAGAATTAATTAGGAATTTTTAAACATTTATTTTTGAAAAATGTCTGCAAGAATGGAATTTGCGTTTCTTCTTTTACAGAACGAAAATAAAAAGATTTTAAGACATTCAATCGTTAAAAACGTCAACTGATAAAATTTTACAGAAAAGTTTTTCGTTGTAAGAACGGAAAATAAAAGATTTCTGACAGAATCCACCCCCATATTGGGTTGTTCTGGAAGTTTTAAGAATTTTTAGACTACTCTTCTTCTGAGGACGTTAATGCTTTTTAGAAGTATTATTGGGTCGATTCAGTTGAAAATCTATTTTCATTAAAAGTTGTAAGATTTTGACAGTTTCTTCAAGAATTTTGGCATTTTCTTAAAGTTTTTTTAAACAAATTCTGTCAAATTTCCTTTCAAGAGTATATTGGGTTGTTCTACAAGTTTTAAGAATTTCTAGGCTGCTAAAGATCTTTTTTTGACGAGGTTTTAACTCTTTAACGACCGTTTGAATCCCATACAAAATTTAATTTTTTCCAAGAATTTGAATAAAAGAAAACAAAGAAAAGTTTTTGTCTCAGAAATGTCTCTTCTTCATTGAATAAACATCGTGATGAAATAAGCGAATGCTTCAATTCAATGGCACGAAAGGGTTAAAACAAAACTTTTACATTTTTAAAATTTTAAAATTAAACCACCACAATCTCTGATTAATAAAAGATTAAAACAAATTAAAAATATTTAATAAAAAAATATTATTCCAAGACTTTCGGAACGACTTGTTTATTAATCTATCTCAAATATTGATGAAAGCACTTTTTTTTATTTCTCACTCTCGAAGAAATTATCTTTTTTTGTGCAAAATTTCAAATATATTTATTAAATTTGCAGGTCTCTTAATGGCGTACATTTTTGGGAAGAGATATCTTTTATTTAATCACCACACACAGTCTCTCTAAACTTTCCCAAAGAGCCTCAACACCATACACTGTGGATTTATTGTCAGAGAGCTCCATTCTCTCTGCATCACATTTTGTCGAAGACTTTTAAAGGTAACACGTTTCACAGACTCTGCGCGTCTTTTGCAATTAAAATGGTACCTTTTCCCATTTACCATTTTATGTGTGGTATGAGCGCGCACATGAAGAAATTCCTCCGAGTGAGAACAGCAAAAATGCTCTCACTTTCAACAATGCATCACGGGTATTTTGTGGGTCAGGAGTTGTTAAAGATTTTTTTATCTTTCAAGTTTGCAACTTACACGGAAGAGATTTTTCCTTTTTCAATAAAAATCAGCTAAAGAGTTGCAATCCAGATGAGGTTGAAAAGAGAAAACTTTCATCAACTTTAATTTGCAACAAAAAAATGCAAAGTTCCGCAGCACACCTTTCCTCTTTAATTCTTCTTTTGAAGGATTCACTCAATATCTTTTTTTTCTTTGAAAGCTAAATCACTTCAAATTGTCGTAACAAAAAAATAAATAAATTAGATAATTTTGCAAAGTGCAACACAGCAAGAGGCTACGGGCTATATGCGAGATCGTTACATTTGTGCAAAAGCATAGAAAAACACACCGCGCGCGCCACGAGAAATCAAAGTGAAATTTCTCTTGGAACGGTGAAGCACACGGTTAAACAGGTGAGAGCGGCAACGCGAGAAAATCGTTGAATTACAACTGATGATGTGAAGTGCTGAACGGAAAGCATAGACCCCTGTGTTCTCCCACTCTCATGCGCGCAAGCACATTCAACCAAAAAAGTGGAGGTGCAGACCCCCCCTCGTGAGAGCCCCACGGAGGGCGCTCAATCAAGAACAGTATGACGGAATTGGTATACATAGCGAGGAGCTTTTTACTCACTGTTACCTTCTTGATCGCTTAAAAGCCATTCCCATGTAGAAAATAAACGTTATATACGCTGCACATACATCGTGTAGCAAGGTGAGGTAATTTTGGGTTCCAACTCTCAAAAGGGGTCCACAAATGATGAAAGATTATGTAGCTGTGGGTGGTGCATATAAGTAGAATGAAAAAAAAACAATTAGATTACTCAATAAAAGATATTTCAAAGAGAATTTAAAACAAAAACATTAAAATTCTTAATAGATCTGACGGAAAAATCATAAAAACCACAAAGCAATTATGGCCAAGAATGATCTTAGCATAATAATTCTTTGTCAAATGAAAGACTATTAAAATTTAAAAAAAAACAATTTTTGACCCTCAAAAATACATTTTGTCAAATTAACAAAATGTATTTCTTCCGCATGTGCCGCCAAACTTCCAATCTTCCTTATGTTCCCAATAAAGGAGTTTATTCATTTTTATGTAGACTAAATCGACTACACGAGAAAACAATCGGGACACGCAGTTTCTGGTACAATATCAAAATAAGCAAAATAATAAATCGCTAAAAAGATTTTCAGTTTGCCACTGAGACTAGGGGGAAATTTTTGCAAAGCTTTACTAAAAAATGCAAACAATGACGTCACTGTTTAGTTGTGTTTTTGTTTCATTTAATGCATAAAGCATAAAAATACATAAAAATCATCAATAAAACATAAATGTAAAAGCTTTATGCATTGAAAGAGAGAAAAACACAATGATGACGACATTTTTTGCATTTTTTTTTAGTAAATTTTTGCAAATTTTTCTTGCTAATCTCAGTGAAAAAAGAAAAGTTTCTTTTGTAGTTTCTAATTCTTTACTTTATAGATCTCCAAGAAAGTTACGTTTGTCTCATGAGTTGTTCCAAATGAAAGCCTTACTCATTAAAAAAATGAATAAACTTCTTCTTTCTAAGTTAATCTAATCCTTGAATTGTTTTTTTTATTTAAATCATTCATGATGCGTTATGTTCAGACGAAAGAGCTTTCTTTTATTTAATAAACTGTGTAAATAGGTAGTTACTAAATTATGCTTTGTATATTAGAAGTAGGTATGTAATTTGAAAGAAATTCCTCCAAATGATTTACAGAAAAAAAAGATGTGTAATAGCAATTTATTCAATTTTGATTAATTTCTTCCAATAGGGTTAAGGTTTAAGATCACAAATATCAATAATTTCTCAATAAAAAACAATTCAAATCAATTAATTGAGCAACTAAAATGAACTTTTTGGATTTTTTTCTCCTTTTGTTTCTAACTAATTTTGGGATATTTCAGCGAGGTAAGAAAAAAGTTCTTTCATAAAAGCATTTATTGGCATATTTTTCACTACATTCAGCTTCTTATTAAATATGCAAGAGTTGTTCAGTTCAAAGGAAAAGGCATAAAAGTCTTTTTGGTGTGTGAAATACTTAAACACCCTTCTGTATGCTTCTGTCTTTTAGTGTAGAGTGCTTTTGTATAAGTCTGGCACGTCAAAGTCGCAAGAGCTCGTGCGCACCTTAAAAACTCATTGGGAAATAACTCTCAATCCAGACATGCTTTTGTAGAAATTGCTGCCGTTTTTTTTGTGTTATATATTTTTCAATTAACTTACATTTTGCTCATTGAAGCATAAACAAGTTCTTAGACACTTTGAGGTTCTTACGGTGCAATAGCGCGATATACCTTCACTTTGGTAGCATGAAGTGAAAAAAAAAAACTTCCTTCTATCGAGGGTGGGAGAAAAGACAGTGAGAGAGATCTTGTAAGACAACACGGCTGATCGCTAAAGCATTTTTTCCCTGCCAAGGCATTGGATATAATTGCACAACAAGAGCTTATGGAAGGCATTTAAAGCTCGCTCTGAATGAATAAAAATAAAAATATATAAACCTATAAATATACATACATATATAAGTACAATGATGGTCCAGCAGAGTAAAGGGAATGTACTGGTAAGTTTCACTTACGGGCTGTGATTCTTCCTTCAGATGACAGTCAAAGTGTGGTGAAAATTGAGGTGGACAAATTTTTAGGAATGGCTTTCTCACGCAACGAATCACAGCCAACGCGCATGAGTAAGCCTTTCCCCAGAATTTACACGCGTTGGCTGTGATTCGATGCGTGAGAAAGCCATTCCTAAAAATTTGTCCACCTCAATTTTCACCACACTTTGACTGTCATCTGAAGGAAGAATCACAGCCCGTAAGTGAAACTTACCAGTACATTCCCTTTACTCTGCTGGACCATCATTGTACTTATATATGTATGTATATTTATAGGTTTATATATTTTTATATTTTTTATGTATAAAAAAGGCGCCCCGCTTCGCGGGGCGCCAATTAATTTGTTTAAAATATATGTGAACAGATGAAAGTAATTGTTGATGTAACAAAATGGCAGAAGGCGGCCATTTTGAATTTTGAAATTAGTAAAATCTGATAGGTCATGCCCACTATACCCGATGAAACTTCAATCGAAAAGTCTTTATCAAGTACCGTTAAGCCGATATAAGGCAATATTACAACAATCGGTACATATGGAAACCTGTTTTGGTCTATATCTCTGAAACCACGACATAATTTTTTTTTATTTTTTTTTGGTTAAAAGGTGTGCCTATCACCTATAACATACTAAAATTTAATCGAAATCTATCGTCCAGTTTTTGAGATATTAATCGAAAACTGGTCGAAAACTCATCGAAAATTTTGTTTTTGATTGTAGGCCCTCTAGCGGTAACTTTTGAAAGTTCCTATGTATAGATAATTGTAGACCTCATTGAGATCTTTCATTCAAAACCGGTTTGGTCCAAATCGGTCAAGAGGTTTAGGAGTTATAGCCCACTTACGATAGAACTCTATATTTGCTAAACCGCTTGTCCGATTTTTGGAAATGAAGTATCGTTGAAAAGGTCTTAAGGGCCCCTACAACATATTAAAATTTCAGACCTCTAGCTATAATAGAGGCTGAGATATAGCAAAAACAAAATTTAAAAAAATTCAAAATGGCGGATGCAGGGGTGGGGGGCTGAATTTGATATCATAGTTGGACGACTTCCAGTCGATAATTGAACTTTGCCGTTGACCGCAAGTCTCTATCTATTACCGTTCTCTTGTAATTGAGCTCCAAACTACGGCCGGACGGCCGGAAGGACGGCCGGACGGCCGGACGGCCGGACGGACGGCCGGAAAAGTTTTTCGGCGCATACGTTTTTTGGAATGTGGGGACCCTAATTCGTGCTCATACCAAGTTTGAGCCCGATCCGACGACCTTGAGTTTTAGAGTGGACACAGAAGCTGTGCTATTCTTTTCTTCGAAAGAATCACAGCTAAAAATGCTTGCAATTTATTCAACATTTTCTATTGTGGAACGTCTACATAAATACCCTCCCGCTATTTTCCATTCTTTATTATTCTATTTATAGGTAGGTTACTTTTAAGTATTATATTATTTTATTTTTTTGAGGGAAATGAAACTTCATTTAAGATTCTTTTGATAAAATAATTTTTGGTTCTTTCTTTTCAATGAGATATCAATGAATAAATAAATTTAATATACAAAATATCCTACATTTGGTTATTTTGAAATATATTTTCGACACACTCAAATAGTTTTATATGTGCGGTGGTCAGTTCAACGACCACCTGAAGTGGAAAAGAATAAAAACCAAAACTTGTGCCAATAAAAGACAGTTCCACACCAAATATATTGGAGCGCACTTAGAAGGAGACGGAGTTTATTAAGATATAAAAAAATTAATAATGAATTTTGCATTTTGCTTTAAAAATTCTTTTCGTATAATTCTAACGTTAGAACGCTTCAATTCTAACTTTTGATGCTTCTTCAAAGACGTGATGATCTGATGATTCTTTTCTAACGATTGTTATTTTTTTATTTAATTTTATAACGTTTGGAAATGATCGTTTTGAAACACCTTCTTATAATTTTTAGTCTAAAAACAATTTCTTTTTTCAGTTTTGTTAACCCTTTCGCGTCCACATGAAAAACATTGAAACATGGTATTTTTTTGTTGCGATATTTATTGTATGAAAGCTCTTAGAGATTATTTATAATAATTGTTGTTTATTCACATTCCATTCAGATTTTTACACACTATACAATTTTTCTACAAATTCAATTTGCGGTATGTTGTAATTGGCGCGCAGATCCTCCTGGAATGGTACACCGCGCCGGAGTCTAGTAAAGACTGTGTTGACTGCGGGGGGGATATTAGTATCCTGTCGGCGGCAGAGGTCAGTCGGTCCAAGTCGAAATTCCGTAACTTTAGGCGCAGGCCGCCGGCAGTCGATCATCTTAGCCACCGGGAGACAGTTCTGGGCACTCGGTGAGCGTAGCTTTCATCTTCTACCAGATAGATGGCGCTGCAGTTTGGCTCCGCCTCGAATCGACACAAACGTGCGTTAGAGCAGGAAAGGATGAACTGTGGAATGGAAAGGAAAGAGAGGATAGGAAGCACGGGCCATGAACGGCGGAAAAACCGCAGGGGGATTCGAACCCTCTACTCCGGGGAGGTATGGCCAAGAGTCGTGCTTAAACCCTCTCGGCCACCGGAGCTATTATTATTTATCAGTGAGAAGTTTCTTTTAGCTTAATTTATGTAAATTTAACGCATTCCTACTTTGGAAAAACAATTAAATTCATTAAAATTCGGTAAATTCTAATGTTTCACCTTCGGGTGTACGTTTGACCAAAATTAATCTGCTTGAGATTTTACGATGTTTAGATTCTCAAACACCCTCGCCTAGCTATGCTACACTGAATCTGTTTTTTAAGAGTTCTAAGCATTACCTTCATAATCTTCGCAACTGCTTCACTATTTTCTCCACATGCGTGTAGCAAGCCATATAAGCAAGAAAGTAGTAAAATATTTAATATTCTTTTATATAATATACTTAAGATATTTAACCCATATTTATCTATAAGATGTGTCACAAATCTTTTGATATACTTTTCTGAATGAGATAATCTCAGCAATTTAGCGTGACTTCATGAGCATTATTATTTTTTTTCACAATTTTCTTTAAAAGTTATATATTTTTCAAATTCTTCTGTCTGAAGAGATGCGAAGCATGACACGAAATTTTTGGGAATTGCAAAAAAATTTTCTTTTTTTCAGAGATTTTTTTTTAAAAGTCTATTACTTCTCATCACAAAAAAAAACCAATAAAATTCTCATCTTCAGAATTCTTTAAGAATCATTGTAGAAATCGAGAGGACTGAGAGAGTCTCTTCAAAAGTGGGAACAATTAATGGGCAATCATCGCGTCTCAACCTTCCCAAGAATTTTATTGGCTATTTTCTTGCAATTCCCGGTTAAAGACACCTTGAAGTGGTGCTCATCGATATGATTTTAATGGGCTTTTGCTTTCGCTGCTGCGAATCTCTTCTCATTAGCAATTCAACAATTTTACAAGAAAAAAAAAGAGTCTTATCTCCTCACCCTGTCTTTTTCGGCCCATCTAGTTGAATTCTTCGTCATCTTCCTCATCCATTTAGCTCCCACTTTGTATCTTCAGGTTGAGTGTCTCATGGATGATGTCTTTAACCTCTTTAACATGATCAATTTGCTCCTCTGGCTCAGATGAGGTTTCACGAATTTATTCACGTGTATTTGACGAGGAAGACACCTGTGTGGTTGCCAATAGGAGTTGTTCTACCTGCATAAACATTGAAGATTTTTTTTAAACAAATACACCCCGCGCTGAAAGAATCAATTAAGAATTTTACCAATGCAGCATTGAAATTATTATGTTTTTATTAGCAGAACTTCAAGAACTTTTCGTGCTTTTACCAGATGCAATTGCTCCTTTAGAAGTTTAGAGTATAAGAAGAAAGATCGTTTTCCCATGTTATCATTTTTCTTGAAGGATTTTCACCGATTTTCTAAACACTGAAAAAATTGTTTATGTTTTTGTTATTTTTAATAAAAACTGCATAGACCGCATATGGCAGTATAACAGTTTCCCTTTAAACATTAACTTCTTCAAGATAACGTTCCATGGAATATTCCATGTGCTTTGGAATAAACGCGGAGGTGAGAAAATGGATAAAAATGATAAAGCACGATCCTCTGTGGGAAAAGAGTTTTGGCAAAACATATTAATCAAAATGGCGAAACCTAGAGCTAAGAAGGAAATTATTTATGACGAGGTAAATTGTCGCTTCGCTCCAATTCTCCTCGCCCCGCTTTGCGGGGGGTTTTGCGCTTCGCGCAAATTTTAGAGAGAAAAAATTGTGATGATTTATAAGTATGATTGGGCACACCTATCAATCCCAAAGAAAAATTTGCAAAGAGAAGAAATCATTTTCATACAACATTTCTGGCGCCAAATTAAAAAATTCGCAAAAACTGCATAAGAGTTATATGGAGGCTACCTGAGGGGGGGCTTTGGGGGGGAAATGGATACGGCCACTCGAAACCGCCTGATATAAGGAGCCTCTGTACCAAATTTCATCGCGATCGGTCAAACGGTGTAGATTTGTATAGCCGAACACGACGGAAGATTACCAACAAACAGACCTTTCTTTATTATATAGATTAAACAGGTCAGAGGAGAATGAGGTAATTTTTTTTAAACTTTAGTTATTTAAACTGTCGTAGATATTCTTGAGACCCTTCAAGCTTTATTTGATCAACTTTCAAATCTGACTGAAGATTATTGAATTTAGTTATGCACATGTGTCTAATAGAAAGACAAATATAATCTCCTACATTTTTTGATTAAATTCTCATAAATTGTTAATTTCTGGTAAATATTTTCAGTAAATGATGAAAGGAACGAAAGGATCATTAAATCGTTTTAAGTTCTAAAATATGCAAAAATGGTAAGTATGTGTTAGCCTAACCCGAGCTGGATTCGTAATGAAAGGGAATAAATGAGAAAATGTGATAAAATTAATTCTAATTAAAATATTATATTTTATTAAATGATGCAAGAGACCTCAAATCTCAGAGAAGGGAAAATTCCTAATTTTCTTTTTTTAAGAAGTTTTATTTTAACAAAATAATAACGAGATCTTTTCAACTTGATACAATGTAATCCAATTTTACCAGTCCTAAACAGATGATAATATTCTCAGAAGCTCTTTTTTTATTGTTCTTTATCAGAAATACTATGAGAAGGGAAAATTACAAAAAAAGATCATACGTGAGTATTTTTTGGGAAAAACCAATCGAATCATACGTCTTGTACACTGCCTCCAAGTTTTCTTATCATTTCACCGAGATAGTCAAATATCGTTTTGGGAAAGTGTCCGATAAGGAGCCCAAGCGTCTAGAATTCATGAGGTAATTTTGATTGATTTTATCTGGTTCGAGTGCCAAATAAATTTAATATTCTCCAGACAAGCTTTCGAGATGTTGTTAATCTTGTGAATTCCTAAATTTAGTTATTGATTGGTCTGTTATTGTATATCAAAGGGGGAGGCGCCACTCATGGGGATTACTCTCACGATAAGATTGCATTTGATCACAAGATTCAAATTCAGGTATAAAAGACCAGTGAAATGCTACTGCAAAATATTCAGTTTGTGAGTTTTGCAGTTAAACATGAACAAGCTAAGTTTGGTTTTTGCCTTCCTCTTCCTGGGTGTAGCCCTCTGTGAGGTCACGGAGTTCGGCTTCAATCCCGATGAGGTAGAGCCTGTCTACGGTAAGTTTTTTTTTAAGAAACTCCCAAAATTAATTTTCAAACAAAAATCCTACAATTTTAATTTAATTTTTCTACAAATTACTAGAGAGTCCTCCTGGCCCACGACCATTGGGAGTCTACTTCGAACCCGATGATATGGATGATAAACCAGAATTCCAGAGCCGTGTTGTTGGTGGAACATCTGCCACATCTGCTGCTCAATTCCCATACCAGGCTAGTTTGAGGACTGCTGCAAATGCTCACTTCTGCGGCGCTACAATCATCGGAACACGCACTGTCCTTTCGGCTGCTCACTGCACCGTTGGTCGTGGAGTTGGAGCCGTCCGTGTGGTTGTTGGAACTCACCTTCGTCTCTCTGGTGGCCTTTCTCATGCCGTCAACAGGATTGTCAACCATCCAAGCTACAACGCCAACACCATTGCCTTTGATGTGTCCATCGTTCAGACAACTGCCACGTTCACCTTCAACAACAACGTTCGCCAAATTGGAATTGGCTCTGCTCATGTTGGTGGTGGTGTTACTGCCATTGTCTCTGGATGGGGCCAGACTGCGCACCCTGGAAGTCTTCCCAACGCTCTTCAGTGGGCTCAACTTACAGTCCTCACCAATGCTAACTGCCGCAGCCGTCACTCTGCTGGTAACGCCCAGTTGGTGTTTGATCACAAAATCTGCACATTCACCCGCGTTGGACAAGGTATCTGCATGGGAGACTCTGGTGGCCCACTTGTGATCGGTAGCAATGTTATTGGAATCCCATCCTGGGTCATCCCATGCGCTCGTGGCTTCCCCGATGTATACGATCGTGTCTCCAGCCACAGGAACTGGATCATTTCGGTCATGTAAAGAACTCCAACATGGCGACTCCTTTCAGACTCCAAGCTAACAATGTTTGAAGATTTTTTGCTAAACAGTTTTATCAATATAACATGACGAACATTTAAAATGCTCAAATAATTATTTCTCTTTCTTGCCCTATCTTCAGTAACTCATAAATCGTTTCTTTACAAAACATTCATTGGCGCACATACAAAAGGGAATCTTTGGCGTCAATAAGACGTTTTTTTTCACAAATTGGAAATTTTTATTAAATTTTAAATTATCATTAAGATTAGGAAAAGAATAAGATTTAAAACAAATTAAAATGTACGATCAAACTGCGAATCTTGATTCTCTTTATCATCCAGAGATTCTTGGTTTTTGAGAGGTGTGGGTGATCTTCTCAACCAGGAATCATCAGTACTATCTTGTTTTAAAAACTTCTTGACTTCTTCAATGGATGACCCTTCGAGGGGTTCTTCATTCGGGAGATTTGCCTTCCAGACGTGTAGATCAGCATTGGAACTTCCTGATGCAAAGAAATCCCCATCCGTGGAGAATGCAACTGCTTTGATAGAACCACTGCCACTAGTTAGTGTGTAGATGTAGCGTCCCTCGAGGAGATCACACACCTTCATTGTGCCATCATCACTTCCGGTTAGCATGTACTTCCCATTTGGATGGAAAGCAACGGAATTTACCGCCTCAGCGTGTGTCTTGTAGTACTGAATTAATTCCTGAGAACGTACATCGAAAAGCTTCACGGTTCTTGTTGAGAGACCAACAGCCACTGTGTGGGTGTCTGGATGCCATGCCAGAGTCCTCGGAATACCTTTTCGGGAATAATGAAAAGCAAAGAGAATATTATGCAGGTTCGTTTATCGTTGGAATCTTTTGATTTTTATTTCTTTTTAGGGATTATCATTAAATTTTCCTGATGTTAAATTAATTGAATTAAAAAAAAAACTAAATAAATTAAGGAAATCATTCAAAAGATCTTTGTTTGGTAATTCCGGAGAGCAGAGACTTACCTGAATTTTGTAGAAAAGCATGGATACACTTCCCGGATTCCATGTCCCAGATTTTGACCATTTTATCATCCCCACAGCTACCAATTAGATCATCATATGGAGCCATTCGGGCACATCTCAGCCAATTTGTGTGTCCCGTGAAGCTGCGCAGGAAGTTGAATTCCTTCTTGCTCCAGAGTTTAAGGCATTTATCATCTGCACCAGACACGAAGGTTCTTCCCGACCTGTGGAAGTCCACCGTGCGCACGTGAGCAGTATGCCCGTGCAGTGATCGAGTCTTGCCACAGATCTTCGGTGTCCACAAGCGGATCATTTGGTCAGAACTGACTGTGGCAAAAACACTCCCGGATGGATCCCATGCAACATCATGAACTTCCGCTGTATGCCCGGAGAACTTGAATACTTTCTCCTGCTGCCGGTAGTTCCATACAATTACATCGGAATCCTCAGATACTGTCACCAGCTGGGGCTCCTTGGAGCTAAAAGCAACTCCCGTGATTGGGCCTTTGTGCCCCTTAAAGTGTTTGATTATTTCCGGATCTTGATCTTTGAGCGCTTCAGCCATTTTAGGGGTTTTCCTTTACACAGAATCACAAACTTGGAGTATTATTTTAGGGAAAATCAAGAGAAAATTGGAAATTTCACTAAAGCCGAGGGAAAAACAGATGTGCGCAAAAATTGAAGTGACAGTTGAATATCCAACGGTTACTTTTAGTTCAATTTTATTCCACTCACATACCAATGGCGCTAAATTCTCTTTCCAGTCTTTCCAATGCTTTCCAAGGAAAAGAGAATTTATTTTTCCTCATTGATCTTGAGAAAAGAAAGCTTTTTTTGTGCTATATAGATTGTTATTTATTTATATCGAATAAAAAGAACAAAACACATCCGCGTACAATTTTCCAAGCAATTTTCTCATCAATTTTTTGAATTTCCCCTTGTTCCCCTTCAAACAACATTTGAAGTGTTTCCATTTGCAACATTTAAATGGAAGATTTTTTATCGTTAAATCATATACTTCGGGGGAACTATTTTTCACGCACAAAGTTTATAAGGAAAATAGATTTGCCATGGAATTGTTCTTGCTTCGGCAGAACATATACTAAAATTGGAACGATACAGAGAAGATTAGCATGGCCCCTGCGCAAGGATGACACGCAAAATCGTGAAGCGTTCCACATTTTTTTGCAAAAATTTTCTTTATTTTCTCTGTAATATTTGATATAAAAATTATTATTATTTTCTTTCATTAAAAATTCTTTTTTTTTTCTCCTAACCCTTTATTTTGTCACGAGTTTCTCAAAAATTCAAGCATTTGACATTTGTTGTGGAGGGGGGTTTGTTTTGGAGGGAAGTCACATGGTGTTTGTTTATGTTTTCTCAATCTCCCGGCTTTTTCTGCGCACCATGGCAAGTAAACCAGCTGGAGAGTGTCTCCTCAAGAGCATTAATGGAAAAATCAAGGATGTGAAACTCCCACAAGATCCCACATTTATCGGGAGAAGCCCTGAGACGGAAATTCAGGATCAGTGTTGTTCCAGGAAGCAAGGTAAGTTCCTGAACAATCCATTGAATGTCACCCTACCTGACCATGTTTGTCTCTCACCAGTAAAACTAACGACCAACTTTTCCAAGAGGATCGTGGAATGTGTTGCATTGGGAATGAATCCTAGCTCCCTCAATGGACAAGTCATGAGCAAAGGGATGGCGTATGAAGCAAAGGATGGGGATATCATTGAAGTAGTTCCCGGAAAGTATTCCTACAAAATCATCTTTACCTCAGAGGAAAAATCCTCAAAAGCAACACCAGGAAACTCCAAAGAATCTCATCCAAAAGCCAACGAGAGTAGCGGAAAGAGAAAGTTGTCTGGGGATCCGGAAGAATCATCGAGTTCAGCTTCTAAAATTCCCAGAACTGATGCCACAGTTGCTGAATTCCTCGAAGCTCCTGATGGGAAGCTAATTTACATCTGGACATCCAAAGGTGTGATATCGCGCTCAAAGATTGCCAGCTATGACATTGATGGCACAATAATCACCACAAAGTCCGGAAATGTCTTCCCAAAGAATCTCGATGATTGGAAGTTGGCCTTCTCAGAGGTTCCGGGAGTGCTGAAGAAGAATCACGCAGATGGATTTAAGGTTGTCTTCTTTACGAATCAAGCATCAATTGCCAAGGGGAAGCTCAAAATTGAGGATTTTATTGGGAAAGTAAAGCGAATTGTTGAGAAAATCAACATCCCCGTTCAAGTATTCATCTCAACGGGCAAGGGGATCTACCGGAAGCCAATGGTAGGAATGTGGCGACTACTAGAGGAAAGATTCAATGATGGAGTGAAGATTGATATGAAGGAGAGTTTCTTTGTGGGTGATGCAGCTGGGAGGGCAGCAACAAAAGGTTTCCAGAAGCGAAAGAAAGATCATTCATGCAGTGATCGTCTCATGGCACTCAATCTTAATCTTCGTTTTGCCACACCTGAGGAACATTTCCTCCGTGCTAAGGCACTTCCCTGGGAACGTCCGGAATTTGATCCCAAAAACTACGTGCCCCCAAAGCAACTCCTCCAACCACCGGGGGCATCTCTCCATGCTGCAAACAAGGAAATGATCGTCATGGTGGGAAGTCCAGGATCTGGGAAATCTGCCTTTGTTCAAGCAAACTACCAGGGAAAGTATGAGATTGTCAGTAGGGATAAATTGGGTACGTGGCAGAAATGCGTAGCAGCAGCGGAGGCAGCTCTTCAATGTGGTAAAAGTGTCATTGTGGACAATACAAATCCAGATATTGAGAGCAGGAAGAGGTACACGGAACTAGCGAAGAAACTAAAATGTCCCTGTAGGTGCTTTCAAATGGCAACAACTCCAGCCCAGGCGCGTCATCAAATTGCTTTTCGGGAATTGGTAGATCCATCCCATGCTCCTATTAATGATATGGTGCTCAACTCTTTCAAGTAATAATCTTGTCTCTCTCTCTTATCTCACTCGATAATCCGTCTAATCATGCTTTCAATTTTTCCAGATCTAAATTCAAAGATCCCACAACGGCGGAAGGATTTTCCGGGATTGTTAAAGTCAATGTAATTCCAAAATTTAAGGACAAGAAGCACCAGGATTTGTTCCACATGTACCTATTGGATAAATAGGACGGAATCTACACATCAGCATCGTTTCATTGAGTTGCAGACGGTTAGAAGGAAGCAAGGTAAGGTGATCTTTGTAATCAGTTTAACAAAACAGTTTAAAGATAAAATTTAAGCATCTTAGAGCGGATATTTTTTAAGATTCTTTGTTAAAATTCTTTAAAAAATACTACATTCAATGTAAAAATTTAAAAATAGAATTTTCGTTAAATTAAATATTAAAAGAAAACTAAAATTCTTTCTTTTTATCTCATAAGAAATGGGATATAGTTCGTACCTAATACTTTTCCTCATTATTTCACTGGATTTTCTTTTTCCGAATTATTTGGTTACTGTCTAGCTAGAGTATCCTGGACCAATGGGAAGTTTTCATCTAAAAGCTCGTTTTTGAAAATAAGCAATTTTGACTAATTAATTTTTATTTTTTGAGCTAAAACTAAAGCAGGACGATGTCTTTACGGTTCCTTGAAATTTTAAGAACATAAAAGGATTCATAGGATCAGAAAGGACAAAAAACCAAAAATTAAAAAGTCATACCACCCGCTGGATTCCTCTATTCCTTATTCCTCATCATCTACTCCCAGGTTACAGATTCTCAAAAAAGCGTGAAAAGAGTACACGGAAAAAAAAAGTTGTACGGTACAGAAATTGACATATCTCCAAGCCAGAAATTCTTATATGTCTCTGCCACGCATAATTTGTACTCGAGCCAGTTATAGCTCCAGTCTCGGCTACAAAAGAATTTTAACTGCCTCACAAATTTTGTCATTTTTTTTCCAATACACACATAAACATGGTCATTTTCATAAATCATCGGGAAAACTGTGAGATTTTCCGACAAATCATGAGATGTTACTGTAAATGGGTCCACAGGAAAATTGCACTTCTTCAGAGAAAGTCAACAATACCATCCTATAACCTAATTTTTGAATGTTTTGATTTCTCTCTAAAATTTCTGAGCTAGAAATTTCAAATGCCTGGGAGAGACATATTTCATTTCTACCCTGGACATTGTTATATTCTAACGCCAAATAGCTGGGAGAAATATTTTTTGTGTCTACCTTGGCTATTTATTTTTTTCCGTGTAGAGAACAGTTGAAGTAGAAGAGAAGAGAGAAAAGACGAGCAAGTGAGCAAATGAACATAGCTGAGAGTTGTCCTGAGAAGAGAGTAATGATTTAGTCGTATCTTAGCCATCCATGGGCGCAGTCGTGTACATATTTTAGTCGTTAAATGAGAGTCAAAGGTTACTGGGGGAGTTGCCCACAGCTCCAATATGGCGCTGACAGGATCGGGACGCTGCAATGTATAAATTGTAAAAGATTTGTTTTAGATTAAAAATTAAAATTTATTTAAGTTTTCTGAAGTACATTCACTACTACTATTTACCCCTAAGGTGACTTTATTTACAAAACGTGTTAAATTATTTAAGAGCTAACAAAAAGTTTTGCTTCAAACTTAAGCACTAATTATTCCGCTGATAGTCAAGATTGTAATGTTTTTCAAAGAGAATTAGAATGCTTACGAAAGATAATTTTTTTTCCTATTTTTTTAATATAAAGAATAGCATGGTCTGTATTTTTTGTGTGTAAAAAATTAGGATATTTTTCAGGATCCAAACAGTCCATTTAGGGGGCAAGTTTATCCTCTGTTCTCAATGGGCAACTTTTTCTTTTCATAGACACTGTAATATGTTTTGTTGTATAGGGATAGGTATGATAGGTATTTTGGGAGATGAACACTTAAACATCTATATATTTATGTTGTGTCTTTTGATAATGTTATGCAACCCTTAAAAAATGAAGAAAAAATCATTTTCACAAATTTATCTACTGAGCATTGAAATATAAATTGAAATTAAATTTTACAAAAATAACCTTGAAAGATTTATAAATTATGAATTTATTTTTGAATTGAATAACCCTTTGTAAAGGAGTTTACCCGATTTGTTGGAGAAAAACCACTATTTGTGTAGTCTTGAAGGAAATTAAAAACGGAAATGAGAAATTACCATACCTAAAAGGTTTTTTTTCCAAATTCCACTACGGGGATCACTTTCTTAGCTTTTTTAGAGACGGTAAAAATTTGCCTAAAAATTTAAATAATGACGTCATTGTGTTTTTTTTCTCTTTCAATGCATGAAGCATTCAGGCTAATGCTTCGTCAATTAATTTGAAATAAAATCTTTTTATACTTCATACAATTTTATGATTTATGTACTTAGAGTGACGTAGAGCTAACGAAAATGATTTAAGTGAATATGTAATGAAAAGACTCTTTGGTGACTTTTTGTTTTCTTTGTGATCCTCTACAAGACGCGAATCCCAATTATTTCCCCGATTTAGGGATTTCCCCCTAAATTATCGAGTAAACTCCTTTATCAAAATTCTTCTATGAGTCTAATCTAATGTAAATATGCACGTAAAAAAAAACTTTGTTCTCAAATAAAAACTTTATTTTAATTGGCAGCTTTTTTTTTATTATTAATCAATGACGACGATGGCAATGAAAGTTAAAAAATGTTAATGTTAGGTAAAAAAAATTTCGCACCATGCTCAATGTACAAAATAAAAAGTAATATGATTTAGAATTCAATGCTCGTAAATAGTATAAAGAATCTCTTAAGGAATAAAATTAAATTGAGAAAAATATCTTTGCAAAATAGAAGACTCCCGATAAAACATTAACACATTGACGTAACAGCACTGAGATCACAGAAATTTTCAAATTTAATCGTAATGTAAATGCTTTCTTCTTACTAAATTCTAGTAGCTCTTCACGCTTAATAATTAATGATTTTTATGTTTTATTTTTATAATATTTTTATCTGCAATATTCAAGTATTATTTATTTTCACTTTAACCCAGATTTGTCCATTTGATAAAATAGATTAGATCGAAATAGATTCGGTTAGAGGGAGAGTTTTAGGAACTCATAAAAGAAATTTCAAGAATTTTGGTTGAGAATTGACTTTTCTTGATAAGTTTGAAGTTCAGACTTCACAAAATTCCTAGACATACTGGGCTAATACTTAACATTTATTTTATTTTTATTGATTTGTTTTTAAGTTAATTATGTACATACATAGTTTGTGGAGTTTATTTAATCGCTATGCGAAAGTAAGGTCATTGTCACCGAAAAATTATAGAGATTACTTAATTTGTAGTCTCTTGTCATAATCAATAGAACGAAATCGCATTTATTCAGTAATTTTCCTATTTAAGCCAAACTATACCTATATAGAAAGACGTTTCTTCTTTTTTTTACTCAAGACTGAGTGACAGATACATATTTGATTTAATATTTAATTATATGTAAATGCATGCTTTATTCTTATCAAATAATTTTAATAGCTAATACATGCTAATCAATGACTTTTATGTTAATTTATATTCCATTAAGTTCAGCAATATGTATTTCAAATTACCTAATACTTAAAAAATATTATTGAATTAAGTAAGATTAAATAAAAATTTCAGAAGCTTACTTAATCCTTTCACTTAAATGCCAATAGCAACATACATAGAATATGTAAATATGTATGTAAAAAAAATATGTAGAAAATGTAAAATGTTTAGTGGTGATATTTAAAAGTTTTTTCTTAGATTGGTCAATGGATATGCAAAGTTGTTATAATTTTAAAAGTTTCTCAAAGTACCAGGCACAAACTCATACCACTGCGCCATAAAAACGCATAATTCCAGTAAATAGGATTTAGCTTTAAAGATTTCTTTCTCATTGAGAATTTTGAAGGCCCTAAGTTGCAGTCCATAATCTAAGGGTGTAAAGTGTGGAGTCTAATGTTTTTTTTGTTCGTAAAGGTCATCACAAATATTGTGACGAAAATTAATGAGATAATGTTGTGAAATAAATACTATCTACTTAGCGAAATACTAATTTTAACTTTAATTTTAATTATTTCAATAATTTGTTTTACTTTATGATATTTTGTAGAAGTGAAACTACAAAATAAAAATAGATCTAAATTATTTTTTTACTCAAAAAATTTCGATTGAATGTCATATATTTCTTTTTTATTCTTATCTACTCATAGGTACGTGATTTAAAAAAATGTCTTTTTCAATTAAACATTAAATCTTCACATATTCGCCTCAATTTTTTTGGAGTAGGTAGGCATTTTTGTAATACTAAAAAAATGCAGAATACTTCATTAAATTTACTCTTAAATAAATGAAAAGAAAAACAGTAAAAAAGTTCGTATGATTGTTCTTTATTCTACTAACATTCACTGAGCTTTTAAATGTGAGTATTTCTTCTACATATGAATTTTGATGAAAATTTAAAGGAAAAATGAAAATTATTTTTTATGAGGCTTTAATTTTTTTCCGGGTTACATCTAGAAAGATGTTCTTTCCCCAACTTAGTTATTAACTATTCTTACTTTGGTAAGGAAAGTATTCTAGTTAAGGGTGGAAAGTATGTAATATTTAAGGTACTTCGTTTACAATCACGAATTTTTAAAATGATTTTTGTTTTGTTGAGGACTAATGAAGAAGATTACTTTAATGGATTTCACTTTTTTTTTTAACTAACAAGATGATAAAGATTTAATTGAATTTTATTTTTATCGGCGTACAAAAAGATATATACCTAATAAAGAAATAATTAGCAATGTTTTAGCGTTATGATTCTGTGTGTTGTGTTGCTGGGCTATGTAAAAAATTTAAAATTTATTTACTAATCATTATATTTCATTGTGAAGTCCAATATAGAAGAAGTTTATAAATTAATTTAAAATTAAAGTTAATAATTGAAGAAGTTTATTCACTTCCGTATGGGCGAATCCTTCATTAGAAGGAATAATCGAAAAACACAATGGACCTATAGAAAAACAAAAAAATTATTCTTCATTTAAAAATAAATTCAGAATCATTTAAATAATACATCTCAAACATTCATTTGCAGCAATATCTTTTTTCTTAATTAATTTATTTATTTTTTATTGTATCCACCTTAATGTATCTATTTATGTTTTTTTTTTCATAGAAATCATAAAAATCAGTTTATGTTTAATCTTTTGACAAGCCTAAATTTCAGGATTTTTTTTAAATTTTACTTTTAAAGTTTCGACTGTAAAATTACAGAATTTCTAAAGAAATTTTTAGATTCGTTCTTTGTTACCCTGTGAGGTTACATTTTGTTTTTTCAATAATTTTATGACTTTTCGAATTGTATGATTTTTTTTTAATTTCGGTTTCGATCTTTAGACAAAATAGAATTAGCACAAAACTATGCTGTAGACTTTCGGAAAATTAACTTATTGCAATAATTTAAAATAAAAAATTCTTCTATATGTACGTAGTTATCTAGAATCATTGTGATTGAGAAAATTGTGACAATGATAACATTGACGCTCATATTGTCACCGCTTTTCCTGTTGTTGATAGCTAAAAAGATCCATTTTGGCAAATCACTTATTTCCTATATATTTATTTTTTTAGTGATTTTAATTTTTTCCCATAAACATTCATGTAAATTTTTGTATTTTTAAGTAAATATTTTCATCATGGATTTTTTTATATAGATTGATAAAACATTACATGAATACTATTTCTTTTAATCTCATAGTTTTATTTTTTTATTTTTCTGTGAAACGTTTAATAGTGTGTTGTATAATTTGTAGGGGATAATGTCTCAAATACGGCCCTGTAAGAGTTTTCTAAAGTTTTAAATGGGTAAAGATACATTCAGTTATCTTTTGAAATGTTCTCAGAACTTGTTGGCAATTTCTGATGTCTTTTAAGGGAATATTTGAATAGAATAATTCTTCTTTTTGCTTTCTGCAGTGGTGCTCTGTTCCATTAATTTCTATAGAGAATTCAATGAATAAGATCTTTATATTGGGGTCAATTAACTTTTTTTTTATCATCAAGCATCCAAATAAAATGATAAGCAATCTTGGGGTTGATATCTTTGAACTGGTACATAAATTATTTGTTTCATTAGACAAATAAATTATAAAATCGAATGTAGAAGGTCCGATTTGATTGTCCTCCCCTAAAAAACAACTAAAGGTCAATTGCTACACAATCGTTGAAATAACAATGCATTTAGAAGAATTAGCTGGGGTGTAGTCATAAATTTATTAAAACAGCTTTAAAAAAAAATAATAATAAAATTAAGAAAAGGTTAAGAAATTTAGGTTTATGAAGATTGAGAATCATATTATTTTTGTTTTTCTATTATTAAAGGCTGTTCCATTCAAACTAAGTTTTTGGAAAAATTGTTTGTATGTTTTTTTTTTTAATATTTGACTTTTTTCTAGCGTTTGACGTTAATATTAACGTTCGATGTTTCTTTTATAAACGTTTGAAAGTTCTTTTTTTAATTTTATCAAATTAAATATTTTCTTTGATCTTTAAAGAAAAATTAAAACATTTGGAGTGTTTAGGCATTAAACATCCCTCCCTGGCTGACTACTACATCATTATGAATCAGAAATAGACCAAAGAGTATTAATTATACAAAAATTAAATCTAACGTCAAGTAGTTAATTCGGATACCAGCAATAAAGATTTAATTCTTTCAGACGTATGCAGACAAAAGATAAAATTCAAATTTCGATTATTTTCTTCGATTGTTTGGTTTTTTTTAAAATTTATTATAACTTTACATGTCGTCTTCAATGTACCTCAATTGTGATGTAGCTACCATAGAATTTTTCGATGCCTCTATGGGAGCCTGAGTACTAAAATACTGAGTTAGCAATATTGTTACACTTTGCAGTTGATGTTGTATTGTGGTCATATTTGTGACCACTTCAGTCAGTTGTTTTTCCAATCCGCCAATTTTTTGTTCAACACTGTATAGCCTAGCACCCACTGTCATTGGTTTCACGTTCCCAACACGATCCCCACTCACCAAGTAGCTACCTGGTTTCCCCAGTGTTTGATCTAAACGTCGCTGGAGCTCCTTAATTCGTACCATCATATTTAGATGACCCTGTGAGTACTGCTCAATTACATCCCGAACATCGTAGGGTTTTCTTGCTTGCTGGAACTTCCGTCTGGCTACAAAATATTTTATTTTTCTTATAGCACGGATAGCATTCTTGTGAGTTTCGGTTAATCTAAAATAAATAGGAAAAAAACGGGAAGATAGAGGAAAATTTGCAAGTATTGTTGAAAGGAAATATGTAAATCACAATATGATGAAATTCTAAATATCTTACGAGGTCACTCGTGCTGGTTCTGCATCATCATCACCCTCTTGATCCTGTTCCATTTGCTCCGACTGTTCCACTTCATCGCTAGCAACTTCCGTGACTGAGCTCGTTTGACTTGTAAAAATTCCCCTACTCACTTCCTTTTCGCGTTTATTGCGATTTGGTGTTCCTACAAAAAAAGCAGCGTGATGTAGAATGCAGAACAATTTTAGACATATAACTTAATTTTATGTAACACTTTCACTTATCAGATATATCATAATGTTTTATTAGGTATATACATAATTCTAAAAATATTTTAGGATAAGTTTGGAAGTAATTTGACCCGGAAAAATGTTTCAAAGAAAAACCCTCGAACTTCTATCAGGAATAAAAAAATAACGTCAATCACTTCCGAAAAAACTGTTGCTTTTGGTTAAACATTACGTTAAAATGGATTATCAATATAAAATATAGCAAGCATTGTGAAGGTTAATGACTTCACTAAAACATATCAAAATTTCAACTTCATATGTAGCTCTCATATGCATAGGACGCGAGAATGGAGGTAATTTATAATTCAAAACGATGGAGGGATGAACTTGACATCATATCCCGGCTGACACAACTTTAAGATTTTTTAAAGATTTTCACAATTCGCGTCAATAGAACTCGTCAGTAGTTCCCATATAAAGTTTTCCGACTATTTGTTAGAAAATGGCACTTTTTTGTGTGTGTGTGTATTAGTGAGTAGCGCTGAGTAGCTCATCCGTGTGAGTAGCAAATTTACCGACTCCTTCATTTACGCGACAGTAGAATAGTCGCAAAACTAAACCAAATTTAATTTTAAGACCACAATAATATATTTTTTCAATGGTCCTAATACATAATATTTTAAAATTTCTTTTAAAATTATATATAAATTTATATATATGTATGTATATATACATACATATTATGTATATAAATAAAACAAATTTGACTTTGTGAATATTTATTATACTTTTATTGAAAAATTTAAGTTTCATATTCGCTCTCTGAAGATGATTCATCTACCAGGTCATTCTGTCGTCATCTTAAAGTTGCTGCTCCTTAGCGTAGGCGACTCTGAGATGCCTGAATTTGGGATGCCTGATTTTCGGGATATTCCATTGGCGTCTAGAATACAGAAAAATAAAATTTTTAATTCATTTTGATATTCAGGATTCTGTAATAATGGGTTATAGAAAACTTACCAATTCTTTTCTCAGCAAATATTTTCCTTGTTTCTTTTTAAACTCCACAATACTCACAGCAACACCTTGATTAAAAATGATTCACAAAGCACTGGATGTCAAATAACATAGACTGCAGCGATCCTAGCTAGGAAAAAGAAAACTTAAATTTTTATTTACGCGATGTAATAAAATCGTCAAGAAATCAGGACTGCTCGTAGGTGAAATAAATTTCGTAATTTTTTTAAGACTAATTTTTGAAAAATCTATATGATTTCATATGATACCGACGCTGTAGCCAATGAGTATTAAAACTATTCACATTCGCGTTATCGAAAGAGTCGGTTTTTACTTGGGTGCAAATGTATGTGTGAGCTCACTCTGAGTTTCGCCTATTTGCCACTAGGTTTGTTGACGCGAAGTGTGAAAATCTTATTGATATAGGTATTTCTCATGTGCAAAAGTAATTTCAAGATTATTTTCCGACTAATATCTTGAAACTTTTTCCTGACCCGTAAAAACCACTGACTCTGTGTCAGCCGGGATTGAACGTTTTCTATAGTCTCTAAATTAATAAGTTCCGTTTACTGGTTTCTTTCAATTAAATCGTTATTTGAAATCGTTATTATGTACATTCTAATAATAATTTATGTTACCTACATTATGCAAAATGATGGTGTGTTGTATGCGATATGAAAGTGAAAATGGTTAAACCCAGAGGAAAGACGAATGAAAATGTACTTTATCAATCCTGACATGCTATACGTAAATTTACTTTCAACGCCCCTATGATGGTGCGCAATAAAACTTGGTCTATAGGTTGGTAGTGCAATGTATAAGAAATTCAATGAAGACATACAAGAAAATTTTGTGCAAAAATACCCTTTGCAATTTGAAGAAAAAAAACCCCTTGTTTGTCCACGAAGACAGTGTTGACCTAAAATTCTAAAATATATCGAATTTTCTTTTCAGAGTGCAATTTATGTGTGTTTATACACATAATAACATATAGTAGAAGACTCGAGATATGTGTAGTGTGATGTCGTGACGAAACATATAAATATTTCCACCTTCTTTCTTTTCGGACATAAACTGATTTCACGTGAAATGATAAAAAAATCAAAATAAAAGCACCATCAACACACCCATGGTTATGTTGCAGAAGAAACTCTCGTAAACATTACGTGCTACACTGAGCAGTAAATATACACGGATTTTCATTTGCCACTTTATTTCCTTGTACTACCGTGTGGTTGCAATTATTTCTCCACAAATGGCATGTACAAGACATTAAATAAATGATTCCACCCCCGAAAAAAAATTATTCATGCGTAATTTTGGGAGACACGTATAGGTATTGTTATAATGTATGTATATAGGTATTAATATCAACGAAAAATTCCTGAAGTTTTGTATACAGTCCGCAGACAAAAAAAAATAATGCGACAGCCTTTTTGGAAAATATTTTGTGTGAAAAACTTGCAATATTTTGTTTTCTCTGAAAAATTTTTCCTATTTTTATTTTAATTCCGTTTCTCGCAAACCGATTTTGATAAATAAAAAAAAACTCTAAAGCTGCACTCTTCCTTTTTCCGAAGAACCCCGGGTGATCAAAATCGGTTAAGGTGCTGACCTATGGTAGTCAATTCAGTAGACCCTGGCAGAAAATGCCATTTTCTCTTCCACCTACTGTTAAAAGTTAATTTTTCATCCGATTTTGATCATCCTGGCAGATTTGGAAAGGGAATGAATGAGGCTTATTAAGGAGTTAACATTTCCTTAATGTAGAAAAATTTGTTACGAAAGCTTTCACTAAGCCTCTGGTTTTAGTGAAAGAGGCAAAGTTCTTCAATGGGACGAGTTTAGGTTCTCTTTGGGAAAACAAACATGCCAAAGAAAAAGAAGGAGAAGATGAATGTATTTTTCAAGGAAAAAAAAGTTCAGAGACAAAATATTTTTTAAGGACTTTGCATTATTTTTGTCGAGGGACTGTAATTGTGCGCATATATTACCTACTATGGAGATATAGCATGATACCCATGATATTTTATTTATTAATTTATTTATTAAAATAAAAAAAAATTACAAAAACTCACCAATGCGTGGTTCGTCGTTGTAAAAAGCCCCATCGCCTTCAGTTGACTCACTACGTGGTGTTGGTTGCTCGCCGGTATTTTGTGTAGTTGGTGTACTACATGTTGCCGCTGATTGCTCCATACGATTGCGACTCTTTCGACGCTTCAGGACACTCGCTCCGCGTTTCGCCACCTGCACCATTAGGGTCTGACCCGAATGTTTCAATAGAACAACATTGAACATCGAGCGTTACAAACATAAGGGGTAGCAAGGCGAAATTAATCAAATTAAATCCACAAAATGCGATGATTTATGATAAATAAATGAATTGGGCATAATATATGTAGTTTTTTCTAATTACAATGTACTATGTACATTTTTAAACATACAATAACACAGCCAATGTAATATAGCGAATATAGCCAATATAATACAACCGAAAAAAAATCAAATATTTTTTGTGAGTGTTTTTCTTTTAATTTGACAATATGCTGGTGCACAAGGATTCATTATTAAAATTCCCGTTTGGAGCAAACAATCGGGACACACGACGTAACCTTTTGAAGGTTAAAAAAAAAATACATAAAAAATTGTCAAAGAGACATTTTAATTTTAGGGCTTAAATTTTAGTTAGGGATCAGCTAATAAATATTTGTTTGAAATAAACACAGACACTAAACGTCATCATTGTTTTTCTTTAATATCTTTATAGTTTGCACATTGTACGCTTAGTATTTTTACTATGTTGACTGTGACTACCTGTATATACATATATAAAATCCATAGCAGAGAAAGATTTCATTTTCACAAAAATCAAATAGAATCGGCTTTAATTGATGCGACAATACAGCTTAATTTTTCTCTCAAAATGAAAACATTTTTCTGAATTTTCTTTTGACGAACATCAAGTAGTTAAAAAGGGGAAAAATCCGAAAAAACAGTCTAAATGAAATAAAAAGCATCATCGCAAAAAGCCATATATAGCAACGTTTCGGCAACAATTTAATTGTCCCCTTTAGGCTATTGGCAAGTACGCGACACCGTGTCACAAATCACATGAGGAAGAGGTAAAAAAGAACCATCGATAAACAACACAACATCACTGTGACGATTTTTCAGTATGAAAACATTTTAATTTATTTTGCACTAAAAAGAAAATTTTAAACAGAGAAATTCAGAGATTTCCAGCATTTTTTTTGTCGATACGTCACTTGATGAGTCACACTTCTTCTTTTCTTTTTTAGTGCAATATTTTCTTTTATTTTTTTCATCCAAAAAAATATCCACAGTAATGCTGTGATGTTTTTCATTGGTGTTTTTTGGCCTTTTCCTCATGTGATTTGTGACGCGGTGTCGCGTACTTTCCAATAACCTGAAGGGAACAATTAAATTATTGACGAAACGTTGCAATATGGTATTGAACTAGTACGTTTTTATTTCATTTGGACTGTTTTTTTTTCGATTTTTCCAACAGCGATTCCTACAGACGCAAAAAGCCTAAAGCCCTGAAGTAATTGATATTTTCACACCTTGATGTAGAATTTATCGCGATAGGCTAAAAAGATTATATTCCGCGAAAAATTTTAAAAATCTAATTGCTTACGATGCCCAGCGAGGTGTGAACATTATGAATTTTGTGAATTTCTTGTAAAAAATTTCAAGGAGAAATTCACAAGAAAGAATAATCAACATTAAATTAGAATTTATAAAAATAGAATTATAAATATAACCTATTACCGTTCACGATATTTTTTTTCTATTTTATACATGTGGTGATGCACCCTGTGCAGATTCGGTATGATTCGGTTCGGGATGATTCGGGAGATGTCAGATGAGAAATGTCAGGTGTAAAGGTGAGGTGTAGTGGAATAAACGTGTGAAATAAAAGTGGTCTTTTTATTACCTAGCACAATTGGCGACGAAGGAAAATCAAGGAAAAAGGTAAGCAGTACGGAAATTAAGTGAGAAAATGAAAAAGCACGTATGAAAAAAAAAGATACGAAAACTTTGTGCAACCATGTGCGAAAAAGTGAGGTTAGGTTATTCAACCAGCATGAAAAATTAATTTTAGTGGTATTTTTAATGTAAATTCTGACTCCTGACCCCCTAGAAGAGGATCAGGAGTGATAATTAATTGTGAATTAGAGAAATGAATACATGAATATAAAAATTTTGACAATTTTGTGCACCACGGAAAGTTTCCGGAAAGCTTGTAAGATCACAAGCTGGGCAAACAGAATGCACAAAATTGGCAGGGTTCTGTGGGAATGAACTAAAATGATACTGCCAGAAAGAGAGAAAGATTAAAAAGGCAGGATTCATTAGAAAAATGAATGAAAATGAGACTGCCAGAAGTTGAGAAAATTTAGCAACAGGATTCAGGAAAGAATGAATGGAAATGAGACTGTTGGTAGAGAAATTAAGCGATAGGATTCATGAAAGAATGAATGAAAATGAAACTATCAATACTAAGAAAATGAAAAAAGATTGGAAATTAAGTGATAGGATTCATGAAAGAATGAATGAAATGAGACTATCAATAAAATGAATTGAAAGAAAAAGCAATAAGTAGGGAAGAAATTAATGATTTTCTTCTCTTCTTTTACAGAAATTGACAAAGAAAAGATCATGGATCATGGGAATCAATACAATGTACCGCCATTCAAACGGTCATTGTTGTCCCCAAATGAGAATCGGAAGAATTGGGAGACGTTCAAGAGGGGATTCCTCAGTGTTGCACTGGCAACAGCAGAGACAGATAAGAAGAAACTAAAAGGTGAGTTTAAAGAAAGGCCTATGAGCCGAAAAAAATGTTATAAGAATGACTATTATTTAAGGGATGCTGCTTGCGTATGGTGGTCCAGACCTACGAGAGGTATTCTACCAAATCCCGGGTGCAGATATACCCGGAGATGACGATAATGATCCGTACAAAATTGCGTTGAAAAAGCTGGATGAGCATTTTGCACCAAAGAGACACGATTCCTATGAGAGGCAAATGTTTTGGTCTCTCATGCCAGAACCAGAAGAATCATTGGAACAGGTGATTCTGAGGGCAATGCATCAAGCCGAGAAGTGTGTCTTTGAATCGGAGAAGTGCGACGCAAAAACCAGCGCAAAGATAGACAAGATCATAATGTTGTGTCCGGAAGAGTTGAAGCAGAAAATCATGGCTAAACCGAATTATGATTTGGATGTGTTGCTTCAGTATATACACGCATACCAAGCAGCTAAAGCTCAAGCAAAGGAAATGAGCAAACAGTCGAGTACGATTGGTGAAGGTTCAGGCTCGAATCTGGAGAAGAGTGACCTCAATGCGGTACAAGAGAAGAAACAGAAGTATGGAGGGAGACCGAAAGCTCAGGCAGGGCATTTCAACACAAAAGATGAATGTTCTCGTTGTGGTAGATCCGGGCACACGGCGAAAGATCCAAATTGCCCAGCCATGGAGAAAACTTGTGCCAAATGTAACATCAAAGGGCATTTTGCAAGGAAATGTCGCACTCGACGAGCACAAAACCTCAAACGGTCAAATGCAGAAGACGCATCAACTCCCAAATCGAAGATTGCAAAAGTGAATCATGTGAGTGAAGAGAATGATTCAGAAGAGGAGGATGGAAACGATGGATTTATATTCAATGTGGGGGATGGTGATGAATACATCTGGTGCAAGGTTGGTGGCATTTTGATTGAGATGCTAATTGATTCTGGTTCCACTCACAACATTATTGGAGAGAACACGTGGAAGTACTTGAAGAAGAGTGGGATATTTGCCCAGAATATGACGAAATCTGTCACCAAACAGCTGAAGGCATATGCACAGTCGAGTCCCTTGGAAATTCTGGGATCGTTTGAAGCAGAAGTAGTGATTCAGGATGTTAATGGGGAGTTAAAAAGCACGGCGACATTTTATGTTGTTAAAGGGGGATCTCAGCCACTCTTGGGCAAGGCAACAGCCAAGGCCTTGGGAGTTTTGATGTTGGGATTGCCAAGTAAGCAACATAGTGGTATTTGCGCTGTGCAAGCTCAACAGGGATCCAAACCATTTCCCAAAATCCGTGGAATTAGTCTGATGATTCCCATTGATGAAGATGTCACGCCAGTAAATCAACATGCAAGACGGCCACCCATCGCTCTTCTCAGTAAAGTTGAGGAGAAGTTAGATGAATTGCTGAAGGCGGATATAATTGAGCCAGTGGAGGGTCCCAGTGATTGGGTGTCTCCTGTGGTGGTACTCCCCAAGGATAATGGTGACATTCGATTGTGCATCGACATGAGACAAGCCAACAAAGCTGTGAGGCGCGAGAACCACATCATGCCGACATTTGAGGATTTTTTGCCTCAATTGACGAAGGCAAAATTTTTCTCGAGGCTTGATGTGAAGAATGCATTCCATCAGATAGAGTTGAATCCTGCTTGCAGAAAGATTACAACATTCATCACCCACAAGGGAATGTTCAGGTATGAAGAGTAATATTAAATAATGGACAAGAGATTAATAAAAATTTGAGGAATATTTATGAGTTGTTATTTATTTGTGAGACAGGTTCAAAAGATTGATGTTTGGCATATCTTGTGCCCCGGAGATCTTCCAAAAGACGATGGAGCAAATATTGTCAGGATGTAGTAACACCCTGAATTATATTGATGACATCGTTGTCTTTGGGTCGTCGGAGGAGGAACATGATAGATCCCTACAGGAGGTTCTGAAGACACTAAAGGAACATGGAGTACTGTTGAATCAGGAGAAATGTGTTTTTAAGGTGCGCCAGTTGGAATTTTTGGGACACCAATTGTCTGAAAAGGGTATAAATCCTACTGAGAGCAAAGTTGAGGCGATTCGGAAGTTTCGATCTCCAAAGTCCAAGGAAGAACTGCGAAGCTTTCTCGGGTTGGTAACATATGTGAGTCGGTTCCTACCAGATTGCTCTACTGTCACACACACTCTGAGATTATTGCTCAATAAGGATACCTTATTTGAGTGGAAGGAGATCCACGAGAAGGCATTTCAAGCTGTGAAGGAGATGATGAGCAATGCGGAAACTCTCAGTTACTTTGACAATAGATTGCTCACCAGGGTTGTCGCGGACGCTTCTCCAGTTGCTCTTGGTGCTGTTTTGATACAAATTGACAGCAGCAATGAGGATAAAATACATATTATTGCTTACGCTAGCAAAAGTTTGTCGGATACAGAGCGGCGATATTGTCAGACTGAGCGTGAAGCATTGGCATTGGTGTGGGCAGTTGAAAAATTCAGTGTCTATTTGATTGGACGAGTGTTTGAACTGGTTACAGATCACAAACCACTTGAGATTATTTTCAAACCGACCACCAAACCCTGTGCGAGAATTGAAAGGTGGCTTCTAAGGCTGCAATCCTTCAGGTTCAAAGTAATCTACAAGAAAGGATCCATGAACATTGCTGATTCTCTTTCACGGTTGACGGAAAGCAGGGATTCGAAAGGGTTTGATAAGGAGGATAAATTCTTTATCAGAGCAGTCATTGAATCAGCAGCCATTGACATTTCGGAGATTGAGGAAGCTTCCAGGAATGACACGGAGTTCCATGTGGTACGTCAGTGTTTGGAAACGGATCAATGGCACGCGCCTGAAGTGAAATTGTACCAACATTTCAAGATGGAACTCAGCTGCATCGGAGATATTCTCATCAGAGGAACAAAAGTTGTGGTACCTACCTCTTTGAGGCAACGTATGCTGCAACTTGCTCACGAAGGACATCCAGGAGAAACCACGATGAAACGCCGATTGAGAGATAGAGTGTGGTGGCCTGGAATGGACACAGAGGTAACTAAGTTTGTGAGGAGCTGCAAAGGATGTCAGTTGGTGTCTACTCCGTCCAAACCGGAACCGATGGTACGCAGGCAGCTTCCACAAGGACCCTGGATTGATATAGCAGTAGATTTCATGGGACCTCTACCTACTGGAGAATATCTGTTCGTCATTGTCGACTACTTCAGTCGTTATAAAGAAGTAGAAGTTATGATGAAGATTACTGCTAAGGAAACAATCAGGCGGTTGGAGAGAATTTTCGTGAGAATGGGTTACCCTAGAACAATAACGCTGGACAATGCCAAACAATTCCTCAGTGAAGAGTTTGAGACCTTCTGCAAACAGCGAGCTATCACCGTGAACAGAACGATACCTTACTGGCCACAGCAGAATGGGGAAGTGGAACGCCAAAATAGATCGTTGGTGAAGCGCTTAAAAATCAGTCAGGCATTGAAACGTGATTGGAAGAGTGATTTGCAAGAATATCTTCTAATGTATTATACGACGCCTCATGCTACTACCGGAAAAACCCCAACAGAACTCTGTTTTGGACGTACCATTCGGGGTAAGATTCCTGCATTGAGTGATGTCTCTACAATGCCTCCCAGCTCTGACTTCAGAGACCAAGATCGAATTTCAAAAGGAAAAGGAAAGGAAAGGGAGGACAAAAAGAGAGGTGCGAGGCCAGCGGAGCTTGAGTTGGGAGATCGCGTACTCATGAGAAACCTGCTTCCCGGAAACAAACTGAGTACCACGTTTGACCCCACGGAATTCGTCGTTCTAGAAAAGAAGGGATCTGCGGTGGTCATCGAGGACCCGGAATCCGGACGGCGTCTCCAGCGCAACGTGGCACACTTGAAGAGAGCCACACCACCTGAGGAGGGTGACAGTGACGAAGCTGAGTCTGAATCTGTGGGGACTGGGACTCCGACATCGGTGGAATGCCATGGCAACACCGACCAGGAGATCCCCGCTCCACAAACCCAAACAGCAACACGCAACAGACCCACTAGGAAGAAGAAGAAGCCCCAGAGATTGGAATACCGGGAGCTGGGGGGATCGCATCCCAAACATGGAGAAAAGGAGGGATGTGGTGATGCACCCTGTGCAGATTCGGTATGATTCGGTTCGGGATGATTCGGGAGATGTCAGATGAGAAATGTCAGGTGTAAAGGTGAGGTGTAGTGGAATAAACGTGTGAAATAAAAGTGGTCTTTTTATTACCTAGCACAATACACAATGAAGAATTCTGAATTTATGTATGGGAACGTGGAACAATTCTGACCTCCAAAGTTCCGCGCAGAATGAGAAAAAATTTTATAAAATAAAAAGCAATATTCTTAAGTACCATTTTTAAGCTCATTTAATGCTCTTTTTACTCCCATAACTTATTACATTTAAAGTTTTATCAGTTTTAAGTAATAGTGGATCGCAAAAGATCGAAGGAGGTCGGAATTGGGCCACGTTCCCCTAAGTATTAATATGAGCTTCTAAAAAATTCAATTTAAACTCATTTTGTGAAATACACTCTAAACTGTTTCAATACGAACATCACGCTATATTCTTTTTATTTGCATTTAATTGATTAGCTTTTGTTTACGTGAGAATCATGTGTGGTAACCGTTGATTGGTTTGTGATTAGTTTAAAAATTAATGTTGATATCGATTTGCTATTTGAATAGAATTTCATTGGAATAAGATGTGAAGAATTAAATAATTGACGAAATGTACATAGTTTATGGTAGTTGAACTAAATCATATGCGTCTCGGAATTATGTAGGTCGGTACGGTATGTACCTACCTACGTATACATACATACCGTACATACATATTAAAATGGAAGAAACTTTTCTGTTTAACTACCCTCAGCTATAACTACATTTAACCTCTCTGTTCAAATTAGCTTACCCACATAGGAAAATCCGAGTTCATTTGTGGAAATAATATTCCATCAAGTTCTATGGCGCTAATTTATGCATAATTCGAACAGTGACTTTTGACACAATAGAAGGAAAATTTTTCTTACAAAAATTAATTCATATTCATTTTTACTAAATTTTGCCCTACATAGTAATTAGCATAGCTGTAATGGTGTGAATGACATGAATTTTACGGGCAATGGTGAAGGGATGAAAGTGAGAGCAAAAGCTGAGAAAGGATTGTGTTACAAATGAAGATTTTTTTTGTATGAGAGGACAGAAATAGAAGAGAGAGAAAAAAAGAAAAAAAATAAGCAAACGCAATTTAGTGAACAAGAAGCTTATATATAGTTAATTTTAATTAGTATAACAGGTGTATTGTATGTATACAAAATGTATTGTCTACTTACCTTTCCCAATTGGGTTGGGAGTACCGTTGAACCCGACGAGGGTTGTGCCTCATCTTTGTTCTGTACATGAATATCCCACGTTGCTTCACTATGGAATTTCTTATCGGCAGCATAGCAACGCCATAAACATTGTATGAGCATTGCAGCGGCGGGTATTTGACGATTAAAATGCTTCTGACGTTGCTTCTGTTGCACTTTTAGGGCAAAGCCAGAACCAAGAATACCCTGAAAAATGTATATAGCAATGTACATCAGTAGGGTTTCACTTCATTACACTATTTCTATGCTTTCTTTATGTATGAATGTAAATAGTAGATCCATTCATTGTTTGATTTCTTTTTTTTTTCTTCATTTACGTTTTTTGGACAGATCTAGTTAGAAGATAATTCGATCCTACAATAATATTTCAACTATTAATGCATTAAAATAACACAACAATGAATTTTAAAAAGAAAAAAAAACATACACAAAATGGTATGGTTAAATGACCGAGTTTACAGAAGTTCTGTTTCTTATGGAAGTCAATTTTGGAATATCTTAAGAGCTTTCTTTTTAGCCTGATTTTTGATTAAGAGGTCAGACAGACATATTGGCTTAACAACTTGCTCAAGAGTTTCAATTGTATATGTGCAATCGTTGGAAGGACAAAGAAGTTTCCTATACAGCATGTACGTACAGCATATAAAGAATTTAATAGGGGAGACCGGGGCTAATAAAGTCACTTAAGGGTTTGGAAAAAGCCAAAAATATCATATTTCCTAGCTAGATAGAACAAAATGATTTGAGAAAGAGTTATAGAGCAGTAAATTTCCTATAGAAATGAGCTATACATTACGCTTTATCTATTTGGGAAATGTGATATTTTGAGCTATTTCTAAACCCTTAAGTGACTTATTTAACCCCGGTCTCCCCTTCCTTTTTAGCTGTGATTCTTTCTTCAAAGAAGCACAGCTTCTGTGTACACTCAAAAATCCAAAGTCGTCAGATCGGGCTCAAACTTGGGATGACCACGAATTAGGGTCCCCACATTCCAAAAAACGTATGCGCCAAAAATTGGTCCGTCCGTCCGTCCGTCCGGCCGTCCGGAACCTTTCGCTAAATTACAAGAGAACGGTAATAGATAGAGACTTGCGGTCAACGGCAAAGTTCATATATCAGGTGGAAGACATCCGATTATGAAGTCAAATCTGACCCCCCACCCCCCCCATCCGCCATTTTGAATAACCTCAAAATTTTGTTTTGCCTATATCTCAGCCCCTGTAATAGCTAAAAATCTGAAATTTTTATATGTTGTAGGGGACATCAACACCTTTCCAACGATACCTCATTTTCGAAAATCGGTCAAGCCGTTTAGTCAATATGGCCGCCACAATTTTTCATCGAAAATCGATCATAACTCGAAAACGGCTTGACCGATTTTGATCAACCCAGGCTCAAATGAAAGATCTCAAGAAGCCCTACAACCTCTCGGAACATCGCAAGTTCGAAAAATGACCGCAAGTGGCGCTAAAATCGAAAACAAAATTTTCGATGAGTTTTCGATGAATATCTCGAGCACGGCTTTATAGATTTGCTTCATATTTTGATATGTTATAGTTGGCTATAATATCTTTCATCATGCCAAAAATGAAGAAAATCTATGTAACCGTTCCGGAGATATCGCGTTTTAAAGTTAACATGTCATATCTTGAGTTGCATAAGACCAACGCCCCGCGAAGCGGGGCGTTTTATATATATACACATATAAAAGTAAAGTAAAATATATATAAATGCATAGATATATACATTATATATACATATAAAAATGCCAAGATAAAGATATATAAACTGCAAATATAAAAATTAAATATAGCATGGATGGAACAGTATAAAGCGAAAGAACGGTAAGTAAAACTTACAGGCTGTGATTCTTTGTTTGTCAATGAAATGTGAAGATGGCAGAAAATTGAGGATGGGCAAATTTTGAGGAGAGACTTACTCGTGAGCCGAATCACAGCCAACGCCCTCCACGATTAAGGCTTTCTTCAAAATTTCGGCGCTTTGGCTGTGATTCGGCTCGCGAGTAAGTCTCTCCTCAAAATTTGCCCATCCTCAATTTTCTGCCATCTTCACATTTCATTGACAAACAAAGAATCACAGCCTGTAAGTTTTACTTACCGTTCTTTCGCTTTATACTGTTCCATCCATGCTATATTTAATTTTTATTTTTTTTATCTAAGTACTGTATGGCGTTTAACCCCTTATATTTCAAATAAGACATTTTTGACACAAATTTCTTTTTTTTTTTTTTTAAATTTTTGATCTTTCGTTCTTCCTGGCCCTGTGAGTTCTTATGTGATCTCAAAATCTTCAAGGACCATAAAGGTATAGTCCTGGATAGGTTTGGGGTCAATAAAGTTTAGAAAAAAAAACGCATTTCCAAAATCGAGTTATTGGACGAAAATGTTTCATTGGTCCTTAAGGTTTAAAACTGTCGTTCGTTGGGGATGGATTAGTCCTCATAATCTAATGTGTTTCAGTTCATATTTAAACTTTGTCGTTAATCGAAAGTCTCTATCTACAAAAAAATCAGATAGAAAATTCCTTCCTTTATAATATTTGTTATGTTAACGTTAACATGGTCATGATAAAAAAAATTCTCTTCATCATTCACACGAAACTTACCGCAGGTAGGGCAAAGAATGAAATGGCAAAGACGCTAAAACACGACGCTACAATTTTGCCCATCCACGTTTGCGGAACAGCATCCCCATATCCTATTGTTGTCACCGTAATAACACCCCACCATAGAGCATCTGCGTAGCTAGCAAAGTGCTTCTTGCCATCAGGACTAACAACATCTTTTTCAGCAAGATACACAAAGTACGAACTAAATATGAGTCCCAGAAATCCAATGTATAGCGTTGTAATCAATTCCTGCGAAATGGAATGGAAAAAAGCACAAGGCCATTGTCAGAAGGAAAAAAAATCAATACAATACCTCAAGTACCTTCGACACTATGCTACATATACAATACATTTAGTTCTAAATTGTTGATTGTGGTCTTTCGTTTACCTGACGATGAATGTATACGACGGAACCAAGAAGTCGCCATGTACCACCTTGCCGGTCTACATGCAGCATCCGGAGAATCTGCAGAAAGCGTATGCCACGAATGGCACTCGTTGCAAAGACCTGACCATTTGATCCCACAGACAGAACTACCATGGACGCCACGACGACAATCAAATCTGCTCATTGAAATAGAAAAATAATAAATAAGTTGATTTATAGTATTTTTCATTGCAAATAATTTCTAATTATATAGGTTTTGCCATATAATGATAATACAAATTGCGTGTTCAACATTGAGGGAAAATTGTTGAAATGGAGAGTGTTTGTGTCATGACCATTGCGAGTAAATGAATCATTAATAGCGTATGGAAAAGTTTGTTTGTCACATGGACAAAATCAATAAATTAAATCCTAATTTAAAATGTATGTACGTACATACAATGGAGAAATTTAAAGGAATCATTATACAAAGAGATATCTATAATATTGGTAATGGTAATTTAATATAACTTCAGAGGTACCTTGGAACAATTAATATGAATTTGTGTACCTGCCCACATTTAATTTATATAAAAATACTTTTTTAATGACAAATAAATACCAACTTTTTAGTGGAATCAAAAGAAGATCAACTTAATTACACAATTTCATTATAAACAATTATCAGAAAAATTAAATTATTAAAAGTATCATTAAAATGATCTGAAAGAATATGAATTCTTTTATGTTATATCATGTTGTCAATTTATTTTTAAATATTATAGTTCGATTAATTGGGCCGTCCTCTTCTACATTTTTTTTGCAATATTCTGTACCTATACACGTTAATTGATGTAAACAAAATATCTTGTTGGAAATTCAATTCAAATTCAATGATTTTCAATCGAAATTTACTCATTGAACTGTATTTAGTATACTCGGAACATCTTTGTTGACTTTGAGTGCATAAGAATGGCTTAAAAGAAGTATGGAAGAATTTTAGAACTTCTTAAACGAAACTTTAAGCAATTTTCTTGAAAATTGACTTTTCTAGACAATTTTGAAGTTACAGACTTTGCGAAAAGTTTGAAGTTATAGATTATGCGATAATTTAAGAAAAAGTCTTTGACAAAATAAGGATTAACGATTGCAGAGGTCTTTGTGCCAATAGAGTTCAATTCATCGATACATGTCATCACAATAGGAAATCTTTTTGGGAATTTGAAATGAATAAGCTCCTTTACATTTACTCAATTTTCATTTTCAATTTAATAATAAATAAAAGTAGAAAGTTAAAAATGTATCAGAAGAAAGTTAACTTAAGTAGGTACTTCAAGGATAATAATATACGGGGAATATTTAGACGCGTTGCGGTGTTGATACCTATGGGAGATATTGCTGAAACTTCATTTTATGTGGATTTAAATTTTTATGATTCTTCGCCTCCAGTAGGTATGACACATGTTCCCATGTAAAGTAGCTCAAGGGATGAATCTTCGTAGTTTTAACACACATTTATTTAAGATATTTTTTCTACTTAAGAAGTTCCTTTTAAAAATCAAGAAAAGGATTAAATTATTTTAGAAACTCTACAAGAACAGTTTGCGTAAAATGAGGATAATACCGAATTTCTATCAATATTTAGTTATTTAACGAAAGAGCATTTTTTTTTTATTTGTTCTTTACAAATTGACTCATTGATTATTTATAAAACACCTCGAGCTTCCATGTTTAAGTTTTCAACTCAAATTACTTAGTATTTGAAGAAGAAAATGGTATACCAACTAATTAAAGTACAGCTTTTATGTTATTCAAGCGACCTTTCGGTTTATTACCACATAATAGCATCCTTTGAATTTTCAATAAATACATCCTCGTCCATGTCAATATTGGAATGCACAGAGAATTGTACATCAAATAAGTTTATCTCAAAGTTATACGTGCCGATTTTTAGTGGATGCACCAAAGAAAGTTTCTAGGATATAGGATTTTTATAGACGGGAGAGATAAATAATAGTGCTTTTTTTTACCTGCACCACGCACTTGAATAACCAGTTGAATGGAATGAAATATTTTTAATTTACCTACTATGGTAAACAAAAACAATAAATTAATATTTTATCTCAAAATTCAAATATAATAATTTCTCTCTTGACATTGTTCTCTATCATAAATGGTTAAGCTGTAAATAGTTGTATAAAATTGTAAAACATTTTATTAGACTCAAACATTAACATTAGCTGTAAAGTGGCTTTTGGTTAAATATTTAATTCAACTTTTTAATTCACTCATTTCATTTCATATTTATTCACTCAGAAATTTGCAGCGACAAAATTCTAAGGATACGCAGGACTGTAGCCTGAGGCTGTTTAGTCTGCGAAACTCCCTCAAATCCCCCGTAAAAAATATACTTTAATTGCATAAAATCAATTTTTCAATTTTTTCCTCTAAATAATGTAAGAAAGCCCAACAGAAAAAGTCTATCATTACAATTTTTGAATTCCATTGTATTTAGTGCGAAGCCCTCACTGTTTGAGACTTAAAGTCAATAGATCAGTAATTTTTTGCTATTTTATTCAACTTTATATTTCAAATAATTTTATTATAAGCCGGGGTTTTTATTACAATTGACTAGCATTTTTTGTGTGATAGAGTATTGAAAATTTGCATAATTTCTTCTTACAATAGGATAATTTTAAGAAGATTAGCCGAGGGTTTTTTTTTAAATTAATTTTCATCAAAATTAAGGTTAGCTCTATAGCTTAATTTTTTATATTTCCTAAAGAGTTACAATAATTCTTTTCTTTTGTATTGGAAATGTCCCCAGCGATGGAAGAAGGGATAAACGTCCCATGATTTCATATGGCATTTACCCCCTTTGGTGATTTCAATTATCAATGTTTCGTTTTTTTTTACCAATTTCAGGGTGTTGAAAGGGAAAGTGAACATGAGGAAAAGGACTTGTGTAGTGTACAACACAGGTATGTTCTTGAGCTTTCTCATATGTACTTAATTATAATTAATTTACCTATGATACAAATGGGCTTCCGTATGAAGCGTAGTCGTCCCCACAAGCCCATGTATTTTGAACGACATCCAGCAGACCATAGACGAACGATGTATTCTAATCCGAAGAATACCACAAGCCATATTTCCATCCAAAATAGTGTTTCGTTTGTAAAATCCGCGTACTCATCAATTGTCGATAGAACACTAAAAATTAAGCATACGAGTACGAGCATAAACCTGCAAAGAGAAATTTCGTCATGTACCCATGAATTATTTACGATGCTTTATAACCAAAATGTTATATGTAATTCGACGCAACTTGTACATATTTGCTGATGGGTAATACCACATTATTTTGGGTAATCAATATATTTTCAATCATGCATATTGAAAGGAAAATTTCATTTTATTATTATATGTGTAGCAAGACACATGATTAAACTTACACAATAAAATGGTAAATGAAGCACAACCATCCACCGGGATGCTCGAGAAACACATAAACGCGCTCCTGAAAAGTCCTCCCGTGGCGTCTTTGAAATGCATATTTTGCTTTATAAGCTTGATCGATTGGAAGAGCAATAGGATAGTATGGGTCCTGAACACCTGAATCAGTTGCATCGATTTCCTCAATACCGGCATCTTCCTCATCATCCCCCTCTAATTCATCTGCACCAACGGATATTGCATTTACGTTAAAACAACCATCAAAATTTATCTAAATTTCATTCTCTTTATATTGCATTCTCATACCATTGAGGTATGTTGCTTTCAAATTTTCCCTAAGCGTCATCAAGCATAGGTATTTATGCTCTCAGGGAACCTCGTATTAGAAATAGAGGTACTTGAGACAGGGCATTTGATGTGTGTGTAATGGAAAAGGAAATTACTTTGAAAAATAATCGGTACCTACATAGTACATACATACATATCATACTAAAGAAGGATATAATGTACATAGGTATAGGTATATATAAATACCCTCAGTAAGATTCTGAATGCCCGAAATTGGAGAATTTATTTATTTAAGGGAATAATAGTTGAAAAAAGTGTGGAAATTCACACGTTTTTTTTTGTGAAACTGTGGAGAATTTTAAAGGATTGTGAATATTCGATGGATTATAATTTAAAACTTTAAAATCTCTCCGTATGGAAGCTTGGTAAAATATTCATTAAGGTTAATCCAAGTTATTTTGACCACCTTTTGTATGAGTGAGGAGTATGTAAAATGAAGCTTTAATCGATTGGAGCGAAATGCTTTAAGCCAGATGGAATTGTTGGTAAAAGTGAGAATTTCGATGTTTCTCATGATGAGGGTTTTACATATAATTTATGCGGGCTCAAAGGATTGGTGTATATTTTTATAAAGTTCCTAGTTTATAGTGTAGGTAACGAAATATTCGAGGTATGTGCGTACACGTGGGGATATCTAAGTGTCTTGCGATAAATTTACGTTTAAATTAAAATAAAAGAAAATGTCTACTGGAAGAACATTAATTTCTTACAATTTAAATTGGAATATAAATTGAAATTAAAAAAATATATAACCTAGCGTTACCTATCTATTTTATATACATAGGTAGGTAGTACATTATGTATATAAAATGGGTATGAGAATGCCAAAATAGAAAGAATTTGTAGACTTTTTTTCTTGAAATACTAATTACCATTCGTCGGAGACGATGGATCAATGATGTTGGTGTGAAGATGGGATTTTTGTCGATATTTGTGCTTGAGCGGAATCGAAGCGCGTCGAGAGCGTCCCTCAAATCGTGGTGAGGTGTTCGGACGGAAGCGTTTCAAGAAATGAAACGTTTGGCCAGCTGCAGTACCACCAGCCTGATCTTCGGAATCGGCCACAAGTTCATCCTCGGAACCCCTTAGAGCGGCATAGGCGCACCGCGTGGTGGATATGATGGGTGCCTGTGTGGCAGGTGAGTGGCGTCGTTCCTTGAGAAGGGGGCTCTTCAGCACCGACAGCATTAAATCATCACGCACCCCAGCACCCACGGAACGTGTTTCAGCCACATTCAGGCTACCAATATGACGTATATTTCCTTGGGAGTAGTGTCGTGGTCTCTCCTGACGTGCCCTTTCTTCCTGCATCAGGCGAATATCGTGCGCCTGGCGAAATAAATTTTCCTGCTCGCTCCTATTCATGTCTGCCGTGGAAAAATTTTGCGAAAACAATAGTGATAGCATATGAAGTTCCGTAGGCGTGCTATCAGTACTGCCTCGGCTCTCCACTTGGGCCGTATATGCTGAAACCACTGACCCCCATGCCAGACAATCCCATGTCTTCTGACATTTTCCTCATTTTGGCTGAAAAGCCGAATATTCCCAAAGTTGTGGATTTGCAAAGACAATTGCCTTTAGAAATTTCAAAAGTTTAGTATATTGATTCGCTTTTCTATTCAATCTTCCTGGAGAATTATGATGCTTAAAGTCAATCACATTTCACACACCACTTGCGCCATATTCATGCATAAAATTGGATTTTAAAGAAAACTTTTCTTATTAAGATGTTTTATTCAATTTTAGGAAGGAAGCACTGTACTTTCGTAATTATGTATTAAGTAAGATTAATTTTGTTTGAATACTAAGTTGGTACATATTGCAAAGTTTTCCACAAAGAGAGTTGTTAAATATAGGTAGGTACAGATTTTCTTTTCAGCCACTATACGTGGACGATATTGCTCTACCTCTTCATGGAAAAGAATAGTTTAGCAAAATAATCAATTTTTATGATTGAAGAATACAATAAAAAAAAATTCCACAAACAATTATATCTGTTATATCTAACCAATAAGTTATGCTACCTACCACTATGCTAGCATTATATGTCTAGTTTAGCTTTTGTTTGTAGAATTCGCAGAAAGATGAAAAAAGCAAAGTGAATAATTTAAACATGTTGAAAATTCTCTGCGTCCATTTGTTCTTTAAAATTCAAAAGATATTGAAGAACCCTTGTAGAATTTTAGATGAATTTTCTTCACTCAAGACTACACACCAAAGTCTTCTTTGCCAACAATCGGATTTTTCACCCCCAGGACGAAGAGAGTGGTTAAATAACATACCGTATGTATGTATTATGTATATATGGTAGGTACAATAATATAGAGAATGTGTGTAATTCACTCAGGTGGTGGCCACTTTGGAAGGTATTGTCCAATAATGCTGAACTATTTACTTCGACACATTATCTCTATTTTTTTTTTTTTGAAATTGAAGTTCCATTGAAATTTTTTGTGATAAATATTAATCAAAAAAATTTTTTTTTGCTTTATTTAGTTAACTGGGATAATGATTTCTCCCACAGAACAAAACATTGAAAATTGTATACTTAGGAGAGAGTGGGGCAAAAAAAGTCACTTAAGGGTTAGGAAAAAGCTCAAAATATTATATTTCTTTGCTAGATTGTACAAAATGACTTGAGAAAGCGTTATAGGTCGGAAAATGTCCTCTAAAGAAATTAACTATTCATTTCTCTTTATCTATCTAGGAAATATGATTTTTTTTATGTTCTTCCAAATACTTGAGTGAGTTTTTTTGCCCCTCTCTCCCCTATGTATTTATGTTTACACATGAAGACATAAGACGGCATTATTGGCAATACTTTCTGTATAGGAAGTAATTTGTAAATTCCACCATGAGCAAAGGATTGCAAATTACAAAATTCCATGCTGGAAATTCAGCAATATGGATGTAAGTGTAATTAATTTATTTTTCTCTTTAAAAATTAATCAAGCACCGAGAGTGCCAAACTACTGAGTGGATAATATGATTTTGATTAAAATGTTGGTTAAGTCGGTAGGTGAACCAGGTAAAATATTGACTTTCCGTTGGAGAAATGATTCGAAAAAGTAAACTCCCGATGACACCGAGGACACTCCTTAGCCAAAGGTTGAAAGAAACTCAATTAAGTCTAGATATTATAGCATTATATAGAACATTATATAGATAGGACATTATCTATATAGATATATATTATGTGATCCGATCGATAACTTTTAAAAGTAGGTACAGTACGTATACTTAAATCAACCATAGGCCACAGTGGCTGTGTTATATTTTAACTTATTTGAAGATTGAATTTAAAAGGGTTTATGTAAGAGATAGAATTCAATGAAGTGAAATCGCATATACAAGAGAAAATGTGGGAAAATATGTATATTTTAGTGGACGGTAAAGTGAATCGAAGGAAAAATAGGAAAATGTCCCAAATACACGTGCACTATGCTGTTTCTGAGTTACAGTGCTATTTTCGGAAAATCCATCCACATTTTCAACAATAAAACCACTAAAATATTAATGGCAGAAGAAAATGAAGAAATCTTTATTCGATTTTAAAAAAAATAATTCCAATATTTTATTTAAAAAAACATCCTTTAAGTTAAAATTCGAAATGAAGAAAAAAAAATTCCTATGTATATTCTTCTGTAATTAATGAAAATACGAAGCAATGGTATTACATGTTTTCTCTTCTACTCAATATAATATAAATACATACTTATATGTACATTTATGAGGTAGCACCATGATCTTGAATTCATGTGTTAGGTCTCTGATACCATAAGACATTTTTATACACCATTGACGGCAGGCAATAAACTTGCCAAACTGGATGTAAGAAAATGGAAATAAATTTAGGTATTCACGGCTTTCCATTCGCATTTTCCGATTGTATTTTGTGCCATACATAGTATTACATTATGTACATTGTGAATGAATAACGAATCATTCTCTCAATAATGAATTTGAAATTTTCTTTTAGGAACAGTGTGGAGGGACACATATACATGTGACATTTATAATGAATTCGTCCTCCTCGGGGCATATAAAATAATTATATACTTATTGATAATGAATGTATGCGATTACTCATATATCAAGTTCGCAGGACATTTTTTTAAAAATTAGTTATCCATAATGTAAAAAATTGGTATATTTCCAATAAACATTTTAATTAGGATATTTTTATAAAATTATTTGATATTCAGTAGTTATCTTTAGATATTTGATTTTCACAGTAAAATTGAATTTTGTAGTTATGCATTTCCAAAATTAAATGGGAATGAGTTTATTGCGTGCATTTATTAAAAAATAGTAACTTATATTTATTTTTGGAGCTTTGATGAATTTGTTGAACTGATTTCGATTATAATACCAATTTTGAAGCATGTAGAGGGGAGACATGGTGCTTTTAAAGTTAAGCTTGAGTTTGGGAAATATTTGGAATCCAGTAAGGCGAAAAGAACGTTAATTTTGCCAATTTTTTTTTATTCTTATTTTCTTTAATTTTGAACAAATTATTATGTAGGTACTCCTTAGAGCATGATGATGGTATGACAATAAATTACCAAAATGTCCCAATTCAGCGAAATTAAAGCCTTTTTCTCATCCTGTCGTCAGCAGTCTGTTGGACATTTCTCTTTCACACTCAACAGTCATTGAAAAATCTTCATCAAAGTTTAGGAAAAGCTTAAAGTATCATTATTTCCCAATGAGAAAATGCAGAAGAAAGTTAGAGAATTTTTAAAGTAATAATAGTTTATCCAGATTGTACGGGAAACGTTCAATTCCAATTACCGGTATTTGAAATAATTTACGGATTTAAAAAAATCCGCAACACAAACTATTTCACTCTGTATTGTAATACCCACATATAATGTGTATTTGAAAGATAATAATGAATGAAAATGGCCTTGAAGTTATTTCACCAAGGAAACAACAATTGGTCAATAAAAAAAACTTTTAGATGAAAGATCAAGATAATCTGGACATGGTTAAATTTTCTTATATACAGCATGACGTGTTATTTTAGGAGTGGACGCTATAACATCTTTATAAAGTTTGAATTAACTCAATAGAAAAAACAAAACTCTTCTAGATCAAAAATCAATATATACATATGTATATAGAGAATATCAACAGTTTTTCTCGCTATCAAATTCTTTTATGTTGGTATAATTTTCCTATTGGAAATTATTGAATTTTATGGATATACCTTTTCTTTGGTATATAACAATATTCCATTTGACATAAACTATAGGTCTACATGTCTAGCTATAAGTTGACATAAAAAAAGGAAAACAAGATGTATATTATGTATATATCCCAAACGATCCATAAACTTTTCATTTCGTGGCATTTACAGCAATTACATGGCATGCAAAAGCTTCGTCCAATTTTGAATATCATTTCTCATTTGGATTTTCCCCTTTTCAGATATAAAATCGTACATTATGTATTTTTTCTTACAAGGAGATGACCAAGCTGATGGGTCTTCGATTTGGCCCATCTTCGGGCAGGTGGTAGCTATGGGCCAAGGTGAATACCTCCCAAGAGGGTTGGTGCCAATGCGCCCTCCTTCTGCAGATATGCGTGGGTGTTGTGCTTTTGGCATGTCTTGGGTTTTTGACCAATATCTCGGTCTAGGGTTGATGGATTGCAATGAGCTTGGGATCGTTGGAAAGCTAGATAGATGGGCTACAAGTGGTCCGAAGAGACCAAAATTGTGGGGGCACCCCATGGGGCTCAAAAAGGGGCTTCTTTCGAACATTTGCATTTTTCTCCAAGAATAAATATATATATGCGGATGGTTCATATACCATAAGATGGGGTTCATGGAGTTGTACAACTCGTCCATACATGACTTTCTTGTGCGACAACGTTAAATACGAGTTTTCTTGCATTTTGTGAAAAATCAGTGATTTTTGTTCATTTGTTGCCATTTTGCGATGACAGCTCACAGGGTGCACCGGCTGATGTGTCTCCGTACAGTGGAAAAATCCCTTTGGGGAGAATTTTGGGATTTTCATGTTTTCTTCGTGGCAGTATTCAATGGATTTGGGTGCTCCACGATGATGACCATGCAATTGGACATTCTTTGGTGGTTGATGATGGCACATGCAATTATGCTATGTACATTTTTTCAACAAAACACATTTATTTTCTTTCACAACACTCTCCAATGCTCCCGTACGTGTCTCATTCGGTGCAAATTCATGCAAAATTGTTAAATATGAGTGGTCAAGTGGTTGCCGATGGACATTGCTATATATATTTTTCAACATTTACCATTCTTTTTCCTCTTCAAAAAATTGAAGAAAATACAAATTAAAGGGAAATTTTATGTGTGCGGTGGGTGATTGCTGCTGATGGTAATTTTCTTTCTTCTACTTTTTCTTCTTTAAATAAATAAATAAAATTATTATTTATTTAATTGGAAAAAATAATAAAATTGTTAATTCTATTTTCTTCACCAACATTTTAATTGAAAGAAAATTGAGGAAATACGCATTTGATAAGGGAAATTGGTAAATGTGGTGGTCTGTTGCTGATGGAAATTTTTCTCTTTTTCTCTTTTAATATACATAATTACCATTTTCTTTACCAATTTCTTCATATTACTTTGAGGTGATTTTTCTTTGTTCATCTTCAACTATTTGAAGAAATTGGAGAAAATAATGAAATTTTGTTAATTGTGGTGGGTGGTAAATTTTTCTCTTCTTTTGCTCCAATTTATATTTTTCAATATTTCCCTTTCTTCACCAACTTCTTCGTATTACTTTGAGGTGATTTTTTTCTTCTTCTTCAATGACAACAATTTTTGAAGGAATTTAAAAGAAATTTCATAAATAAATTGGTAAATGTGGTGGGTGGTAATTTTTCCTCTTCTTTTACATCAATTTATTGCCATTTTTCACCAATTTCATAATAACACTTTGAGGTGATTTTAAAGTGATTTTTTAAAGAAATTTAATTTATTTTATATTGAAAATAATAAAATTGGTAAATGTAGGTTCTTCAACAATTTTTAAGAAAATACAAATTAATTCTTCATCAACTTCTTTCATATTACTATGAGGTGAATTTTTTCTTCTTCATCAACTATTTGAAGAAAATACAAATTAAAGGGAATTTGTAAATGTGCGGTGGGTGGTTGCTGATGGAAAATATTCCTCCACTTTTTTTTTATAAAATTAAAAATATTTTTTGCCATTTTTCACCAATTTCATAATAACACTTTGAGGTGGTTTTTTTTCTTCTTCATCAACAACAATTTTGAAGACATTAAAATTGAAAGATGTAGTGGTTGATTGCCGATGAATAATATTAAATAAGAAAGGAAACATATTGACAATTTACAGACATTTTCCAATCTTATATTGGGGAAATTTCTCTTCTTCAACAACAACAACCATGATGAATCTTATGGTAAAAAATATTTATTGAAAACTATTTTTGCCTTTGTGATTTCTGCGGTTCTAACGGAAGTATTTTTTAAATAAACACAATACGACCATGGTTTTTTTTGGGTATTTGCAGATGGCACAATTGAACATTTTTTTTTAAAAATTTATTTGGTGAAAGTTGAAGATGGTAACAATTTTAACACTTGAGGAAGAATTGTTTTCTGACTTCCTTGGGTGTAAATTCAAGGATCTGTAGCTTCTTCACTGCAATTTGGTCACTTTTACTGTTGCAATTGGAAATGTTTTTATTTAAATTTTTGTGTCAGCAATAATTTTTATTTTAACATCCTTTTCATGGCTGCAGAGAGCATTGAAAGTTCCGAAATTTAATTCTTTCACAACAATTAACATTGATTCTTCCATCCCCTCATAGGGTCCATGAAGTGAAATTTCACATTACATTTACCTCAAGCTCAAAAATACAATCGAAAAGTATTTTTGAAAAAGGGCTCTCAAACCAAATGTATTGCTGACAAAATATTATCAACACTTCCATCTGCAACACTCCTTAAAATTACCATTGACAAAAAGGAAAATAAATCAACTCACAAATGATCCCAAAGTGAAATTAAATTTAATTAATTCAATTAAAAAAAATAAATTCTTGCCAAATACCATCTTCAACGTGAACCAAAGATCTGCATGACCTCACTAACCATCGAGGTACATGCCCTAGAGTGCCACAAATCCATTGCAAACCAAATACCATGGTCATTTCTAGCTCAAATACAAATTTGCAAGCGTCTGGGTCGAAAGCTTTAATGAATCTGGCACTGGGTATATTGTATGACAAAATAGCCCTGTGGATGGTGTACTGGATTCCCTATTTTACAGTCCGGGGATCTAATCCCGCTGCCGAATTTTCTTTTTTCCCCAAAATTACCCTTTTTACCAATAAATTCCCATTGGAATGTCTCACAAATTGCCACGGGGAGTGTTCTGATGGTGGACAGAGTGGATGATGGACATGCAATGTCTTTTCTTTGATATTTTCTCAACATTTCTTATACGTCATTGCTGAATATCATCAAAATATTAATAAAATCGCAATTGATAATTATTGCAGAGCTCCCATTGGGTTATTGAGATCCTTGGCATGAGCCTCAAGTGTTTTGCAGACCATGGTCACATGTTGAAGATGGCCACAATTGTTAATTTTTATTCTTTCACATGGAAAATAAGTACAAAAATCATTCTTTCTACCTAAATATTTTACGGTGTGTATTATTACTATCATTTTACCATTCTTGTAGGTGATCATAATGGTAAAATTATACATTGCAGATGGCAACATTTTTTCAACAATGCTATTTTTTCCAAATGTTTCCTAAAAATTCCTTTTAATTTGCAATGTCTCTCTTGCAAGAGTTTGAGGTGCGCTATATCTATATTCATCTTAAAAAATGGACCTTTAGGGGAGGGGGGGGGGATGTGTTGAATAAAGAAAGGTATTTTTTGACAAAAAAAAAAGTTATTCTGAAATTTTAATTTTATTAGTATTGGTAAATAATTCTTTGTTAGGAAAATTTTGGATTAGATTGATAAAAGAAGGTTTTTACAATCTAACGATAAAATGTTAATCTTCAAGAGTAATATTGTTAGAAAGGAAAGATTAAAAAAATTTTATTTATAATTGATTTTTTAGCATTCGTTGCTGACCATAGGTCACAAGAGAGGGCAATTGGTCTTAAATAAGACTTAATTTTAATGCAGTTCTAATATTAAATTCATTATAAAAGAGGTTTTTATGATTTTATTGTGAAGATTATTAGTACACTATTAAACTAATTAGCTAAACATCGTAAAAATCATAAAAAAACTGTCATTATATTATTCATTAGGAGAATATAAGAAATAATTGTCATCATGTCAGATTTCAAGTCTTTTTAATCACACATTCAATTTCTACAAATGAAATTGGTATTTTAAATTGTTTTGCTTCCTCATATGCTAAAAGATATAAATATGGTTCTCAACAATTGAAGCATATGAAATGGAAGTTAAACAAAAATAAAGTGAAACCTACTCTCTTTATTATTATTCGTATTAAAAATAAATACAAGAGAGGTACTTTAACATAAAATACTATTTTTAAATGAAGAAAAAATCAATTCAGTTTTTTTGCTATGGGATTTTTTGTGACATTCCGAATGTGAAGAAATGATTCATGTTCACTTTTTTAAAAATACAATTTCAGAAAATAATATGCTTCAATGTTAAATGTATTTCAAGAGTTAAAAAATGCAGTGTCTGGAAGAAACACAGCTAAAAAAAATAACAATTATGATTGTGCGTAATTTTACTTTCTATTCTGTTAGATATCTTGAGAGTCGAGACTGTGTAATAGTACAGAATCGAGAGGGCAAACTGTGAGAACGTTTTAAAATTAAATGATTTCTATTCCTTTAAAAAACATGAAAAAAATTCAAAACTTTTTGTCTTACTATTTTTTGGGAAAACTTTGTTTAAAAAAATCATGATGCTTATTATATATTTTTTTTCTTAAAAATAACTGAACTTTTAAAACCAATAGTTTAAAGGAATATTCCCTTTTCTCATTCTTTTTATAATGATGTTAAGATATACAGTAGATAAATAAAATTATTTATTCATTTATTAGTTGCCATCCCTGTTCCATAGAACAAAAATACAATGTATATGGAGAAATATATTCACCCATTGAAAGAGACAGAGCTGTAATGGCTGTATGGTTCTTCAGAACTCTTACTTTTTTCACATAAATACTTTACTGCATACACATTCATTAAAAAATATTTTTAATACAGGGCCTCTACGGTATCTTAATAGTAGTATATTAATGGTTCTGAACCTTCATCATTTTTCTTTTATTTTCATTAATTCATTATTTACATATTTTCATTTTTTTTTAATTTCTCATCTATCTCTTGCAAGAATTTAAGTTTGGATATAAAGAACGAAATTTTAAGGAGGGGATGTTTAATAAAAGAAGTAATTTTTTTTATAATGAAATATTTTAAATCATTCTTATTAGTTGGTATACCACAATCGTGGCATACCAAGTATTTTCTCTGGTAATTTTGAAGTTTTGGTGGACCATTTTCATTTTTTACAAGCCAAAAGGACAACGTTTTCACATGAAATAATGTAGAAAGGATATTGGTAAATATGGAATTTGTATTTGGTTAAGTTATCCTCTCTCTCTCTCTCTCTCTCTTTCTCTTATGGATTACCTCATTCTTCTAATACACATGTAAATTAATGTAATAGGGGGTTGGAAAACCTTCATGAGATGAGTAAAATAATCTATCTATCCATCTTAACATCTTTGTAAATAATAAGAATGGGAAAAATGCAATAATTTGAAGAATAATATATCATAAGAGTCATGATTTTTTAAAATAAAGTTTTCCTAAAAAGTAGTAAAAAAAATCTTGATACATTATCTTTGGTTTTTAAATCATTAGAAATCCTTTTCTTTCGTCAAGTAAAAAACGAAGTCGCACAGAGAATTTTCTCTTTTTCTTACCACGGCTCGAGAATTTCATTTCATTTAATAGGAAGTAAAATAACGTTCAATCTGAAGTTTTTAATTTCTTGAATGTATTTAAGCTTATAATTTTTAAAGAAATATGGGTCGGTTTTGATAAAAATCTTTTCTTTTCTAACAACTTAAAAGATGTTATGTATAAGATTTTAATAGATAGTGGTGTTTTTAGACCGTTTTCTTTTTTTGTTCTATGAAAAGGAAAACAAAGATTTTTTGTTCTGAAAACGATAAGAAAGAGCTTTAAAGAGCAATGGAAAATTAATGTTCATCCAAAGATCTGATTAAAAAAAGAAATAAAATGTCAAAATTTCCTAATATATTTCCCATAATACCAAAAATCTTATGACTTACCTACATATTATTACTGCTTTTATTAAAAAACAAAGTAAACATGAATATCTTCTTCACATTCGGAATATCACTCACAAGAACTCCTTTTGCAAATAATTAAAATTGATTAAATTAGATTTTCATTTAACAGTAATATTTTATGTTAAAATACTCTTTTCAATTAATGGCAAGTAAAAAATATATTATTAAAAATAAATATGTACCTATATATGTATTTATTTCCTTTTTATTAATTATGCTTCGATATCAGTTAAAAGAAAGTAAACAATCAATAAAGATTTATATGATATATCTATATAATAAATAAGCACTTTGACTGTGGAGTAGATGTCTAAAAGTTATAATTTCTCGACAAAAATAATGCAAAGGTCTTTAGATAAAATATTTTCTGTGGAAAAATTCAATTTTGGTCATCCTAGCAGATTTAGAAAGGCGATGAATGCAGTTTTCAAGGAAAAGAAATTCAATAGGAAAGATTTTTCAGAGACAAAATATTTTCACTTTGTTCCCAGTGTTACAACCCCTAGCTGTTGAAAGCAACTCTTTCAAATATCATTCAATTAATTGAAAACTTTTTTGAAAAATAACAAATATGTGAATAATCTCGAAGTCAAAGCTAAAACATTGTCTCCTTTATTTTTCTTTATTGTCATCTTTTCTTAATTTAACATGTTTCAAGTGTTGAGAACATTAAGACCGTTGAGAACCATATTTATATCTTATGAGATTGGTTCATTTCATAAAACTGAAGCCAGACGATTTTATAATAACATTATGAAAGTATTTCATCTGTAGATAATGGATGTCTTATTCAAAAGTCTTGATAAAATACATATGCAAGAATTATTTCTTATATCTCCCTGATTAGTAATCCAATGATAATTATTTGATGATTTGTAGATATAGAAGACGAGGTAAATTGTCGCTTCGCTCCAATTTACCTCGCCCCGCTTCGCGGGGATTTGTTGCGCTTCGCGCAAATTTTAGAGAGAAAATAAATTGTGATGGTTTAAAGGCAGATTTGGGCCACTTATCGATCCCAAAAGAAAAAATTTGCAAAGAGAAGAAATCAATTTCATACAACACTTTAGGCGCCAAATTCAAAAATTTGCAAAAACTGCATGAAATCTCTATGGGGGCTACCTGAAGGGGGGCTTTGGGGGGAAAATGAATACGGCCACCTGAAACCGCCTGTTATAAGGGGCCTCTGTACCAAATTTCATCGCGATTGGTCAAACGGTGTGGATTTGTATAGAAAAGTCGGAACGACGATTACCAACAAACAGGCCTTTCTTTATTATATAGATTATATAGCGCTAATAAATAATCTTTACTTTTAAATTATAAAAAAACATATTTATGAAATTCATGAATTTTATGTCAAAATTAGAGAATGTTTCTAACAAAGAAATATTGATAACATTTTCTGTTTTTTTCTTCTCCAATAAAAATTACACCTTGATAGCTCCATTCCAGCAACCAAATAATTCATTTTTATTTATTTTTTTATAAGAAAAAATATATATTGTTTGTTCATCCTCAGGGTCGTGAATAGAAATTTCAGACAGCAAAAAAATCTTTTACAACAAACCTCGTACTATCAATCTGAAATCTGCATATCTCAAGAATTAATTATCAAATTGTTTTTTTAAGTCATTTCCACTTAATTTTTTTTTACCCAAACTTCTTGTTTTACACCAAAAATATCAAGGCATTGAAAAAGGGCCAATAAAACCAAAAGAACATTGTGAGAAAAAAGAAAATTGTCCTCTGCAATTTTCCAATTACCAGAAAAAAAAATAGAATAATGTATTATCACGGATTGCATTACATAAGCCATATACATGTGTATTGTACAGCAATGAAATTCCTTTGTTTAACCCCCTTGTATTATAAAATAGAAATTAAATGTTATTTTTTTTTAAAAAAAAGCAAAAGAAATTTCTTAAGACAAACCTCATAGTATAAAACTAAAATCTTCCTGAAAGGTAATTTAATTACCAATACAAATAAAATTAAAATTCCAGATTAACATTTTTGTCAAAAATTATCTCTATTCAATCCATCCCCCCCCCATCCCCTAAAGGTCCATTTTTTAAGATGAATTAGCGCACCTCAAACTCTTGCAAGAGAGACATTGCAAATGAAAAGGAATTTTTAGGAAATATTAGAAAAAATGGCATTGTTGAAAAAATGTTGCCATCTGCAATGTATAATTTTACCATTACGATCACCTACAAGAATGGTAAAATGATAATAATAATACATACCGTGAAAGATTTAGGTAGAAAGAATAATTTTTGTACTTATTTTCCATGTGAAAGAATAAAAATTAACAATTGTGGCCATCTTCAACATGTGACCATGGTCTGCAAAACCCTCGAGGCTCATGCCAAGGATCTCAATAACCCAATGGGAGCTCTGCAATAATTATCAATTGCGATTTTATTAATATTTTGATGATATTCAGCAATGACGTATAAGAAATGTTGAGAAAATATCAAAGAAAAGACATTGCATGTCCATCATCCACTCTGTCCACCATCAGAACACTCCCCGTGGCAATTTGTGAGACATTCCAATGGGAATTTATTGGTAAAAAGGGTAATTTTGGGGAAAAAAGAAAATTCGGCAGCGGGATTAGATCCCCGGACTGTAAAATAGGGAATCCAGTACACCATCCACAGGGCTATTTTGTCATACAATATACCCAGTGCCAGATTCATTAAAGCTTTCGACCCAGACGCTTGCAAATTTGTATTTGAGCTAGAAATGACCATGGTATTTGGTTTGCAATGGATTTGTGGCACTCTAGGGCATGTACCTCGATGGTTAGTGAGGTCATGCAGATCTTTGGTTCACGTTGAAGATGGTATTTGGCAAGAATTTATTTTTTTTAATTGAATTAATTAAATTTAATTTCACTTTGGGATCATTTGTGAGTTGATTTATTTTCCTTTTTGTCAATGGTAATTTTAAGGAGTGTTGCAGATGGAAGTGTTGATAATATTTTGTCAGCAATACATTTGGTTTGAGAGCCCTTTTTCAAAAATACTTTTCGATTGTATTTTTGAGCTTGAGGTAAATGTAATGTGAAATTTCACTTCATGGACCCTATGAGGGGATGGAAGAATCAATGTTAATTGTTGTGAAAGAATTAAATTTCGGAACTTTCAATGCTCTCTGCAGCCATGAAAAGGATGTTAAAATAAAAATTATTGCTGACACAAAAATTTAAATAAAAACATTTCCAATTGCAACAGTAAAAGTGACCAAATTGCAGTGAAGAAGCTACAGATCCTTGAATTTACACCCAAGGAAGTCAGAAAACAATTCTTCCTCAAGTGTTAAAATTGTTACCATCTTCAACTTTCACCAAATAAATTTTCAAAAAAAAATGTTCAATTGTGCCATCTGCAAATACCCAAAAAAAACCATGGTCGTATTGTGTTTATTTAAAAAATACTTCCGTTAGAACCGCAGAAATCACAAAGGCAAAAATAGTTTTCAATAAATATTTTTTACCATAAGATTCATCATGGTTGTTGTTGTTGAAGAAGAGAAATTTCCCCAATATAAGATTGGAAAATGTCTGTAAATTGTCAATATGTTTCCTTTCTTATTTAATATTATTCATCGGCAATCAACCACTACATCTTTCAATTTTAATGTCTTCAAAATTGTTGTTGATGAAGAAGAAAAAAAACCACCTCAAAGTGTTATTATGAAATTGGTGAAAAATGGCAAAAAATATTTTTAATTTTATAAAAAAAAAGTGGAGGAATATTTTCCATCAGCAACCACCCACCGCACATTTACAAATTCCCTTTAATTTGTATTTTCTTCAAATAGTTGATGAAGAAGAAAAAATTCACCTCATAGTAATATGAAAGAAGTTGATGAAGAATTAATTTGTATTTTCTTAAAAATTGTTGAAGAACCTACATTTACCAATTTTATTATTTTCAATATAAAATAAATTAAATTTCTTTAAAAAATCACTTTAAAATCACCTCAAAGTGTTATTATGAAATTGGTGAAAAATGGCAATAAATTGATGTAAAAGAAGAGGAAAAATTACCACCCACCACATTTACCAATTTATTTATGAAATTTCTTTTAAATTCCTTCAAAAATTGTTGTCATTGAAGAAGAAGAAAAAAATCACCTCAAAGTAATACGAAGAAGTTGGTGAAGAAAGGGAAATATTGAAAAATATAAATTGGAGCAAAAGAAGAGAAAAATTTACCACCCACCACAATTAACAAAATTTCATTATTTTCTCCAATTTCTTCAAATAGTTGAAGATGAACAAAGAAAAATCACCTCAAAGTAATATGAAGAAATTGGTAAAGAAAATGGTAATTATGTATATTAAAAGAGAAAAAGAGAAAAATTTCCATCAGCAACAGACCACCACATTTACCAATTTCCCTTATCAAATGCGTATTTCCTCAATTTTCTTTCAATTAAAATGTTGGTGAAGAAAATAGAATTAACAATTTTATTATTTTTTCCAATTAAATAAATAATAATTTTATTTATTTATTTAAAGAAGAAAAAGTAGAAGAAAGAAAATTACCATCAGCAGCAATCACCCACCGCACACATAAAATTTCCCTTTAATTTGTATTTTCTTCAATTTTTTGAAGAGGAAAAAGAATGGTAAATGTTGAAAAATATATATAGCAATGTCCATCGGCAACCACTTGACCACTCATATTTAACAATTTTGCATGAATTTGCACCGAATGAGACACGTACGGGAGCATTGGAGAGTGTTGTGAAAGAAAATAAATGTGTTTTGTTGAAAAAATGTACATAGCATAATTGCATGTGCCATCATCAACCACCAAAGAATGTCCAATTGCATGGTCATCATCGTGGAGCACCCAAATCCATTGAATACTGCCACGAAGAAAACATGAAAATCCCAAAATTCTCCCCAAAGGGATTTTTCCACTGTACGGAGACACATCAGCCGGTGCACCCTGTGAGCTGTCATCGCAAAATGGCAACAAATGAACAAAAATCACTGATTTTTCACAAAATGCAAGAAAACTCGTATTTAACGTTGTCGCACAAGAAAGTCATGTATGGACGAGTTGTACAACTCCATGAACCCCATCTTATGGTATATGAACCATCCGCATATATATATTTATTCTTGGAGAAAAATGCAAATGTTCGAAAGAAGCCCCTTTTTGAGCCCCATGGGGTGCCCCCACAATTTTGGTCTCTTCGGACCACTTGTAGCCCATCTATCTAGCTTTCCAACGATCCCAAGCTCATTGCAATCCATCAACCCTAGACCGAGATATTGGTCAAAAACCCAAGACATGCCAAAAGCACAACACCCACGCATATCTGCAGAAGGAGGGCGCATTGGCACCAACCCTCTTGGGAGGTATTCACCTTGGCCCATAGCTACCACCTGCCCGAAGATGGGCCAAATCGAAGACCCATCAGCTTGGTCATCTCCTTGTTAGTTGCTTTCAGTCATTGAAAAGAAATTTTTAGCTACATGTGTATATAACTGATTTTTTTTGTTTGCTCTGTGTCATACTTTTCTTTTTATTCTTCTCCCCACATGCTTTTCCTTTATTTTCACACAAATTCAAAAATCGATTCACACAAATTATACCACACATTATACTATACAACATGTGAATCGTAATAGGTAGAACTTACTGGGGGTTAGTAAATGACCAAATGAAGATCTAAGTGTAATCGGAATAAATTACATTCAATTACTTTTCTTGAGCTCTCTGGAAATTAAAAAAAAAACGACCATTTGGTAGTTTAGGATTTTTTTCTTTGCTGAAATCGTATTTTTTCAATGAATTTATCATCCCTTTGAGAAGTTTGGAAGTTTGCTAAAGTTCCGTCTTACATATCTCTTCAATTACATTCAAGATTCTACTGATTGAATGAAAAGAAAGTGAAAATGGTAATCAAAAGAGAAAACTATATTCCTTTTGTACATCTACTTCCCTTGAAATACCTTTTCACTTGATGTGAAATTCAATAGAACATTGAATATGTATTTATCATCACATTCTGTGGTTATGTGGTGTAGAATTTACTAAATTCAATTAGAATTGAGGAATTTGGTTGTGGACATTCTTGGCTTAAGAAAACATCTTTGCAATTTAAAAGGATAACTTTCTATATATTATAGCAAAATATTACTAACTAAATTATATTGAAATTCAAACTTGTGCTGGTTATCTGTAGGATAAACCCTTTCTTTAATTCACCCTTAAGCAATATTTCTCTGTTCCATAGTCAGAAAACATATAACAAAGCGACTAAATCACATAATCCTGGTCCCAAATGAGCTTTTACTTTCAAGCTCAAAAATTGTTGAGTCATTTGGCGTATAAGAGGACTTTCTTGACTTTCTTATTACATATTTGTTGAAGAAATGGTAAACGTTAGAAGTCATTAATATGAGTTTTCTATATAAACAGTTAATTAGAATTTTCCTTCTCATAACAACTTTCTTTGTGGTTACGCAACTTATTCGAATAATAACCAACTAAATTATTCCACCAGTGCTATATAGAACTTTCACTTTCAAACTTTCGATCGATATCACCAAATTATTTCGCAAAACTTCTTATATTTCTTTTTCTCTTTAAAGCAATTTCAATAAATTCACATCCTTTTATATCACAAACAAAGAAATTTCTTCTTTTTTTCTGCAGATGACAAATTAATTTTGTTTTAGTAAAAACATTCACTTTCTGTTGTTTCACAAGAAACCCACTTCACGCAGAATATTCACTGGAAATTATCATTTACGTGACGAACAATTCAATTTCAACCCTTAAGAATTCTTTCTCTATTCTTCCCACCGAGCACACAACGTTGACTACAACGAATGAATGCCAACAACCAACTGTTGAGAAATTGAAAATTTCAGAGGTACATTACACGAAAAGGGGAAATTTAGTTGGTAGCTTCTGTTAAATTCACGTGTGGCCATGCGCAGAGAAAGGGGAAAGTTTCTTGGGGAAGTGATAGGGTTGTCAATGACAAAGAAAAGATATTATTTCAATAAAATGATCAAATAATTATATACACATACATGCATGTTTATTTATGTATGTACATAATTTAGTAAGTAACGCACAATATATAGCGATCATGTCATTCTGAAGATCCTTGTTACAGTCGCTTTAAAAAGGAATCTGAATCTATAAGAAAGCTCTTCTGTTAATCACGACAGCTTCTTAATGTTGTGACAAGCACACAAGAGAACAAACTTAACGAAAATTTTTATTTTTTTCTTCTCTTTTTGAGAGGGGGAGACGAGTCATTTAAAACATAATATTATGTTGTACGTTATTTTTACCCAATTTTGTGGCATCAGCAACTATGGTCAAGTAGATTAAACTTAAGAGCTGATCAAATTTAATTAATTTCAAATGCTCAAACTTAAACTGAAAAGAAAAGAATAATTTGATTTCTAATTGCTAAGATTGAATTTTGAATTGTGAAGATAAATCATTATAGAAGAATAATTTTCCATATTTCAATGCAAATAAATTACTCCTCTGAGTAGAATTTTCGTAAAAATAAATTAAAAGAATAAAAATACTCTCTGAGCCTTGAATGAGAGCAACACTATACCTTAAAAATTTTCCTATATTTTTTGGATATAATTCAAGAAGTTTTCTTTATCTCGCTAAAATTAAATATTGATTTATTATAGTATTCTTCTTCTTCTGCACTTTAAATTTGTACGGCTGTTGGATTCCTTCCGGATCCATATAGTCATTATAATATTCAATGTATCCAATTTTCTTTATAATAACTTATATTTTAATAAAAAAAAACTTCATTTTCCAGTAGATTATGTACGCCACATTTTGAAAAGTCCAAGAGACAGGCGCAGTTTAGTATTCTAGGGTGTGTTTTAAAAAAATAAATAAATAATTGATACCTACCTACTTTTAAAAAAGGCACTAAAAATGCATTAAAAAGCACGGACAAAAAGAAGTTTTGGAAGATTGAAATAATTTAGAATGTTAACGAGAGTAAAATTATCAATTTTTAACATTCGCTTATGCAATTTTGATGTTTGACGTTTATTAGCACGTTTGACGGATGTTTTTTTACGTTTAAATTTTTTAATGTTCTTTGTTTTTATTCCTCTAACGTTTTGCGTCTCTTATAACATTTGAAAATCCCCTATTTCAAAATTTTATTACACATAATATGCTATTCGTAGCCTGAAAGTTAAATCAATAGGATTTGCATCAAATAATATTTTAATTTTTTTTCCATATATTCACCCCAAAGATTTTCCATTAATTTATGTTTTTTTATGTAATACTTTTAAATCATTATTCTTGAAAGATGTACAGTACATTACATGATAGATTCTCTTCTCTTTGTTGGTCTTTACGAAAATACGGACACAGTGCACCTCGAATGGTGGTCCTGAACTAACCAACAACAAAGCCAACAACTCTCAATAAAAGCTGGTCTACTTCGAAACCCATGAAAGTTATTTCCAACTCAAAGCATCAAAGTATTGGGTATCTGAGAAACTTATAGAAGCTTCATTTGGTTTAATTCTGAAGCATAAATGCAATTTAATTATTCTACCTATAATGTTTGAGCACGAGAAATTTAAAAACTTGATCAGCATCTTGAGTGAATATTCGATAGGTATGCTAAACTTACACTGAAATGTGATAGATTATGCATTTCCATCCCGATGGGCGTTCTAGGAAGTTATAGACTTGTCCTCTAAATGTTGTTCTACCGGCATGCCTCCTTTGTGCCTTAACATAACTCCTTGTTGTCTCACCCCAATCATGTGGTCCACGATCCATGGATAATTGAATGGATCCTGTACCTATAATTCAAAAGGTGATGGATTAAATAAATGAAAATCATTAAGCATTTTGAATAACTAAATTAAATGGAAGATGAGAAATATTTTACGGATGTTTTTACTTCTTTTACCGGAATTGACAAAATTTGTCAATGAGGCAACTTCTGTGAAGTGAGACGTACCCGATGAGGAGAGTCTCTTTTGTCGCATTGCTAAATTTGGTACGGACGACAGGGGTACGTCTAAATCCATTTTTCCCTGAGTTGCTCCATTTATTATTGACGCATCACTATGGTGGGTCGACGCTTCGTCAATTTTAACCGTCGGAGAGAGGTATTTGGTGTTTGTGCTATTCCTCTCGGAGGTCACCAGCCTCGGGTAGTGATCCATATGCGTCAGCAGCGTTTCTGATTCATCCAAACACAGAACTTCCGTTGGCGTGGCACTGGGACTCCGGGGGATATAGCTGAGTCGTGGTGGTTTCTTTTCCACCCCTACTTTTCTCTTTGCCATTGTTTTTTTTTAAGTAGGAAAATGCCAAATTGTATATAATATATTTTTTTTTAGTTCCCAAATCCTTTATCCATCTTCCACTTCATCGAATGCCATACTTGTGTCAACGTATTTCCTGTAATTAGAAACGTATATGTATATGAGTATGGATTTAATTAAAAACATCAAATAATGACAAGGCGCAAATGAAAGAACTTTTGTTCCTCTTTATCCTTTATAGTGATTATTAAAATTCTTGGGAAATGTGAATTTCCATTATTTCCATTTTGGGATATAATCCCTTTAGCACTAGTTACCACAGGCATTATTTTTTTGCATTTACTTGTATATGGCTCACTGTTAGTTTGAATAATATTACGTCTTCTATAAAACGTAATTTTAATAATAATTTTGTCCGTAAGAGAAATTTTTGAGCATGTTATCAAAAGATGACGGCTAATGGGTTAACTAAATAAAATTCAATTATGAAATAAATAAAATATATGTATGTATACCTATACTATGTTCACATTCATACATTATATGCACATAGTATACTAGGTATATGAATTATTATGCTTAATGAAAGAATTTTTTTCATGTTCATCCACAGAGAGATTTAAAAGGCGTCCAACATGCTATTAGTGCCTGGGTGGGGAAATGACAGAATGATAAATCCTTTTCAGCTGGAAAAGAACATATTTCATAAATTCTCGACATTCTTAGTAAACTTTCAGTGGCATTTTTGCTATTTCTCCTCTCACATGGACTGCTTTCTGGATCAAGAAATCTCTGTGAGACCAAATCCTTTATAGCAGGAGCGAACAATCTATACAATGACATTACAACAAGTTATAAAAGGTCAACAAAAAGCCGAAGATCTTTTTATAGTTACCCTGACTGTGTTGTCGCTATAATTCTATATATGAGCGGTATAAGAGTAGATTTTTTTTCTCCCAAGTTTTGGACACCTTTTTGTATGCCTCTTTCGTTTATGCTTTCTTATTAGCCATAACCAATATGGTGAAAATCACTCGTCATCCTCAGGGATGATAAAAAAAAGTCTTAGCTCTTCTGAATTGTTTTTAGATAACCATTTCATCACTTTTTTGAAAGTTTTCATTCCCAGAAATTTACAGTTAGACTAAATATTTGAAAAAATAACCAACCCCTTTTTCTTATACCCCCTATGACAAAAAGGGGTTGAAATCATATTAAAAAAAATATTTTGGGAAAGCTAATTTTTTATGCATATTTTTCACGTAATTAACAAACAAGATAAGTTTCTAACAAAAAAATCAATAAATGTATACGTAAAACTATTCATTTGGATATCCTTGTGTGACTAACAATCCACGGGAGTACTACACGACAGTTTTCCCACACAGAAGCAATACCGCGGGAGGATGTTACAACGCCCCAATGTGAAGCCCAACGTGAGCACGGTGCTACCCCTTAAAATTAGTCACCACCAAAGCCACATATAGCTGGTTGGACCAGCCCAGGACGCTCCTTTGAATCCTCACACCTGACGTGCGGCGTTTTAGCTTTATATTTAGGTAGACTTATATATACAACTATTGTATGAATATTTTTTTGTTACTATTTGTACTACATATTGTCCAGTTCAGAGATTTTACGATAAGTAAGTTGTGGAAGGATTTATTAGATTATTTCGATTATTTATTAAAGTGTTATCTCGCCTTAATCTGATAGAGCCGTCAGATGCTTTTACATCCATCTCAGTTTCGTGGAAGATCTCATATAAAATTATTTTTTAAGAGGATTTTTTAGTGGAATTTATATATTCTGTAAATAGCAAGAGCTTTTTTTCAGAACTGACCTAAATAGTCATCCCTATTATTGTATAAGGCTTTCACTTTCTCGTCATATTACATTCGTTACATGCAATTGATTTTTCTTTTAGGAATAGTGGGAGAAAGTAAAGGGAAAAGCAACACCCTGTACCTAATGAATACAACGGCAATTTTCAAGACTACAAATTCGATAATTTCCAAAATATGATTACTCACAGTAATGAACATGGTCTAATGGTAGTCTCTATGTAATTTTTCTTTCAGACTCATTAATCATGCGTACACGAGTGCTCGAATAGGGCTAACATTCGTATATAGGTGTAGTATTGTCATGTCAACAGGCAGACAATGAGATTGATACCGCACACTTTCATTTCCGCTTTGTACAAAAGGTATGCGAAATCCTTTGTCAGAGTGGAAATACCTTAATTTCTCAATATATGAATTGCATTATTGCTTCTCTATTTGAGGGGGTGCACCAAAAATGTGACTGCCAACCAGCAGGAATCTTTAATATATGACATTTATGTATATGCAATTCTTCCCTTGGCTAAAAGAAGAGTCTAAACAAACCTATACAAAAGACCTTATATATAATATGTATAGTTTCAATACGTACAAGAAGGTCAGCAAGTTGAAAAGGGGGATGATACAAAAAAGCATATTCATATTTTCCCAGAATCGATCGATGAGTTTTGCCAATAATGGTGGTGTGTGATTTGTGTTTTTATACATACATAAATATAGACATAGGTAAAAAAATACATACATACATATATGAATATTCGAGACGTGGAGAAAGGTGATAAATTAAAATCTATACATGTATGCATGTGAAAACCAATAAAATACTCCCACTATCGCTCTCTGTATCAGGGAATTTTGGGGGTTTAGGATGGTTCCGTCACTCACTGCAATCTCTCTGTGGGTACTCAATAGCCACCATAACCATATAACAATGTTTTTCTATCTTCCTTTTTTTCTAGTAAAACGATTAAGTACATACATATATTAATCCAATCAGGTAAGCGGAGTTTCCGATTGAATAATTGTATGAAATTCTTACTCCTGTTTTTCCCCAATCTCTGTGGAAAATCAATGAATTGAAGAGAAATACATACTCATGTGTGCATTGGCATATGCATATGAATACCGCTGAAGAAAATACGGATTAAAAATAAATCGTATTTACTGATTCTCACTAAATATATTTCAAAAATTCATTGGATTTTTTTTTACTTTGAGAACTTGTTATTCAGAACTGGACCAGGGGATGTTTTAGGAAATTTAATGAGAATGAAAATAAAAATTTGTGCATGAACCGTTTTACGAATAGGGAAGAATGACATGATCTGTAGGTATATTTAACGTTTGAGAAAAAAAAATAAATTTAAAATCAATACCTACATACTATATATTCTAAAATTTGGGATTGGGACTACATATTTAAATATCTATTTAATAGACCCTAGTTATGTTAAAATTGTCCATATTTGGTTCATGTTTACCCATTTTGGGTAGGTAATTGTTTTTTTTTAAAAGGTTCGAATTGAGTTGCCCTCCTTTTAAACGTTAGATTTGTATTCTAATTTGGGAAAGTGACAAATTTCGAGTCAACGAGTTTCATAAAAATATTTGTTTTGAAATGTAAATATTAAACATAATGTACATATACATGTACATACCTATGTATGTAGGTAGGTATATAACACCGAATTTGAACAAATTACTTATACAAAATATTGATTTTTCATTGAAAAAATAGAAAAAAATGGCTCATTGGGAATTTCCTCTTGAATAAACAAACATTTGGTGGTTCACCGCAAGCTTGCTTAATGGGTGTCCCTTGAAATCATTTAAAAAACGCTAAACTATTTATAATAAGTATTTGCTTATACAAATTATCCACAAAACGACCAATCATTACCCTCATTATAACCAAAACTTCACAATAAACTTTATGAGATATTTAGCCACTCTATACGTGTACATACCACGCAATGGTTCATAAGGAGTGATAAAATCAAAATCAATTTAGGTTGTAAAAGGAAAAATGTGTTCATAAATGGTTCACAGAAGTATGCTATACTCATCTAAAAAAGAAATATCAATTCCCAACCACACATTTCTGTATTTTATAAATATCTTACACTTTGCATGTGAATTTATTTATTTTATTTTCTATTTATACTGCTCATGTGACAGTAAAAGTTTAAATATAAAGAACAATTTCATCTCATCGATCACATCATTGAGATATAATTTTTTTATGTAGAAAACCATAACGCTAATTGAATCCTCTAAGCTTTTTTTTTTTTTGAATTCTTCCTCTTTTTTTTAAAGTCTCTTTGAATGGTATTATAAGGTGTAGAAGTAGGTATAGTGATGATACAATTCATTCATTGAAATGAAGAAAGTGAAGAAGAACAAAGTAAAGTGTAACAAAGTATAAGATTCGATTTAGGCCACATATCTCCTTACACTTCAGTAAGGCAGAGTGCACTATTTAAAAGAAGTTGAGTTAGAAATATCAAGATATTGCAATGTGATAGGTTGTTGGTCTACTTATTTTCATTCAGGGGGATGACAAACTACATAAATAGTGAAGCAGCGACAGCAGCGATCAATTCCGGTGAGACAAAAGTGATTAAACTACATAGTTCCACCCTTATTCGAAAGTTCATTTAATTAGCTTTCGTTTAACCTCTATTTCAATACCGGGAGCCACGTAATTATGTACGAAAAGTGAAAGCAAATTTCGCGAATAGGTAAAAAATGGAAAATTCTCCATACATTTGCTTTGCTGAACTGTCAAATTGCCTCACGAAGCTACATGCATTTTAACGGATGCCATCCACTTGTTTTTATTTGATGACGTAGAAGAAAATTGAATGTCTCATACAGATTGAGTCGGTTGAAAATAGTTTCTTAAGCAAAAAAAGAAAATCCGCAAAAAAAAATTTATTGAAAAAAGAAAATTGATATTTAAAGAAGAACAATTGACACAAAATCTCAAAAGAATGCGTTGCGATGCTATATTGTGTTAATCTATTCAGCGACGTTAGACGTGTCCAAATAATTTACTAACAATAAGAGTAAGAAAATTATTGTTAAAATATTTTTTGAATAAAAGTTTTTTGAAAATAAAGAAATTCATCCAATTCGAGCCACTAAGGAAGGCTTGGATGAGGGTTGGAAGCGTTGAGTAACTTTTTGGACGAAATTTTTTATCCCTCAGTGAAATTCAATGAAAAATCAGTGATCGAAAATTTCACTAATATTATATTTTTCTTCCAAATTTCGAATTTATCTGGAAATTTAAACCCAGTGATTGTTTAATAAAAAATAATTATTATTTGCTAATGGTCTTGATAGGCTTTTCTTTTATTTTCTAACTTTTATCCTTTCTTCAATAGTGGCGAAACAACTGACCAAAAAGAACTACCAAAATTATTTTCATTTATAAACGTAGCCCCTGATGTATCCTAACTCAATGACCCAAAAAATAGTTCTAAAGTTAACAATTTTGTTCATATAAATTAAATTTTAAATAATGTTCTTAGCGTGACCGTAAATTTCCTGCCAAGATTTCATTTTTTTTTGTATAATGTACTAAAAAAATATATACAGGAAGTTGCCATATGATAAATTTTTATTTATCGATGTATACGATATATATCTTCTTTGTTTCTTCCTCTTGTTTGCCCATTACTCACATGGGGGGAAAGCCTAAATAATTCAATGCCTTGTAATGCTTTTTAAGTTACAACCCCCAGAGTAAGCAATATTTTAGCAGGGAGTTTGAGAAATAAAATATCAAATAAAAAGGTTTGATGTGTGTTAACTTTTTTGTATTAAATTGTAAATGTATATTTTATTTTCAAAATAGCACTCTGTTGAGTTGGAAACGCAAAAGGATTAAAAGCCTTTGCGTTGAGGGATTGAGAAAATTTTTTGGTGTAATATACATTGTGTATTTTTATTGTACATTGTACATACACACACATAAATATTAAATTACAAAACATTCATTAATCATTAGACATTCATTAAATGACAATTTACGCACTTATAGGACATGAGAAAATTGTAGGGAAAATTGAAATTATTTAATTAAATTTCTTAAATTTTCATTTATTACATATTATACATTCTATTTACCGTTTTGTCACTAGACAAGATAAGCTTCGAGTGTAGACATAAGAGGCCCTCTTACAGCTTGAACCTCGCGCCTCCTCCAAAGCACATATGTCACATTTCTATATTTGTTTGTACATTGGCTTATTTACTTTAGCAAAATAGAATTGGACATTCAGAGATATTCTTTGGCACAGTTTCATTCAAATGTATATTGCACTTTGAATCCATTTGATATATTAATATTTAAACATAGAGAGAGAGTCTTCTCATGAGATCATAAATAATTTGTCGTATAGAAACACCATATGGTATGCACTGTATTATAGCTTGAAATTTCAACACACTATTTTATGCTCCATTGAACTATGCTCATGTTTTACAACTTATATCGTTCAAATTACATTTAACACATTAAAATTGTTCAATTAGAATATAATAATTCTGTTAAATAGTAAATCGCATTGTCTGCATTCTCCACTTGCGTTTTACTCAAGGACAAATCACTGAGCACAATGTGTATGAAAAGAAGTTTATTAAAGAGATCTGTAGAATGTGTTTGAATGTGAGCTGAGTTAACTTTAAAAAAACGCTAAAGAATGCGGGATAATTTAATATTTTATTATATTATAAATTCTGTGCAGTTGAGTATATATAACTTTTTTAATTCAACCATATATAGCACTGTTCTGTGGTTCTTTGTTTCACCATTCATTATAATATGTATATTCCGGATGCATTCATCCATTTTAACATTTACTGATTGTTAATTTTGTTCCCCGAAAATTTCGCGTTGTTCTTATCCGTCTCTGTGCAAAATTTCAAAATTAATTGGCCAAAAATACACCATATACAAAAAAAAATCAATCGACCATTCTCTATTCACTTTAACACACAACACGAGTATACTGGAAATAAGTTTGTAATTTGAAGCTTTTGTATTTGGTGTCGGGGTTTTGTAGAGGGAAAAAAGAAATTGGCGTCGTTGCGATACCGAGTTTCGATATAAACTAAAGAGCCGCGGGTACGATTCCTCGTCAATTGCCATACCATTAGGGAAGGCAGCAACACAATGCGGTCACGATGGTAGGGAGCAAAATAATCTTTATAGTATTCCACCTCCACATGTGGTATGTTTGAACACATGCAAAGATCATATGTTTGTTTGCGGGTGGCATATAACTATATACCTACATATATATTCAAATAATTCTAATATAAAAGCATTTTATATAACACCACCATAAGTGAGTTCCAAGCCATCGCAAAATTGCGTGGATTTTCTTTTCTCCACACACATACCTTTTTCCTTTAGCAGAGACCCTTTTGCCGTTGAAAGGGAAGCAATTTTGTCACATACAGTGTGGCTAAATTTCACTTTGCTTGGGTGAAACATAAACCCCCATACTGTACAAGTTTTTCTTCAGCTAAAACAACACTATACCTTATAGAAAGGAAGTGATGCATAAAGATAAAAGGTAAGAGAAATAAGGGCACCCATATTTCTCAATAAACCATTTCTTGTTATTGTCTTCGACATTTTCAGTTAGAACATAAAGGATATATAGTTTTGTGGTATATATTATGTGAAACTGCGTGGTTTCTATTTCCAAAAGTAGCAAAGAAATATATAATTTCTTACCGTGTTCCTAATTGCAAAAGTAGCATAAATAATACCGATGTTTTCTCACTTTCTTAATTCTACATTAAGTTTAGGGATCAAAAGGACATGCACGCAATTTCAAAAGTAATTCTTTTACATAAAAAAGATGAAATAGTATTTGTGCGGGGGATTGTTACGAAGTTTAAATGTGTGGAAAATTTAGCCACAAACTTGCTGTCTCATTGGAAACATTTTGTTATGTTGCTTTTACTTACAAAACTGTAACGAAAATTAATTAATTTTCCTGAATTACTAAAAGGAAATTACAAAATGTTACGGGGATGTCATTCTTGGCATTTGTTCTTAACAACAAATTGATGTAGAAGCTTCCAAATAAGGTAAATTACCGGAAATAGTGCTACAATAATAACTTTGTGATATTTTATACGTTAAATTGTTTAAATAAAAGGCTCTCGAAGTACGTTAATTATAAACAAAATTAAATTAAAATGAAATTTTAACATTTTTCATGGAAGAAAAAATTCCAGGAATTCGAAAATTTAAAATGAAATATACATATATCACAAATGATGTCGTCTTTTTGTTTAATTTTTTTTTAAATGTGTTTATTGTTTCATATTAGTTTCACTTCACATTCGAGAAAATAATCATGATTCGCCTTAGATTTTTTTATTTGGAAAAGAAACAAAATAAATCGCCAAAAACACTTCGCATTCTAATGAGATCAACTGAGAGCGAGCCGGTAAAGATTTGTCAAAAATACAAAAGATGACGTTATTGTAATTTTTTTATCTCTTTGAAATACGTGATGTTCTCTTTGTTGTTTGATGTCAATTTAGTTTTTAGAGGGTTAATAATATTTCTTGTATGTACACTGAAATAGATTAAAAAAAAACAAAATGGTGACGTCATAGATTGAATTTCTATGTCAATTTTTGCCGACTTTTCCCCGCTGTTTTTAATTTGAAAATTACAATTTGGCGATATTCAAAAATTCTTTTTCGCTTCTCTACAAAATTCCTTGTGCTGAGGTTGTTTCCTCGAATTAGGCATTTCGTCATACAGAAACGAATAAAATCCTTTGCTCATAATTAAATGCATACTCAAGTAATTTATATTTAATTTTTTTTTAAATAATTCATGCTAAAAATTATACCAAATTATTTGAGTTCGATTTGTGAATTTAGAGTAATTTTACAATAGTAACACAATATTTATTATCTGTAGGGGAGAGCGGAGCAAAAAAGTGTGATAAAACGAAATGAAAAATGAAATTTTGAGCTTTTTCCAAACTCTTTATAGACTGTTTTTGCCCGCTCTCCTCTATATTTTATACTTAATACTTAAAATTATGAGAACAACCTCCTAAAAGTACCTTCCTCCAAAGAACACAGTAATTATAGGTACCTACATAAATATTCATATCCTATCAAGTGTTGTATAATGAAACTAGAACAAATCAATACTAACAGTGCCATTTTGAAAATCGATGTTCAATTATGTAGCAATTTATTTGGAAAACCCAAAATATTTTTCCCATTATTATTCCAAAGCTACATATATGTATATGTGGTACCTTTGTGATTGCCAATGTTGCCAATAAGGGATATAATGTCTAATTCACGACGAGAAAAAAATATTTCACCGGATGTAGTCAATTTTGGTGATTTTTTCGTATTCAAAAAATATTATAAGAAAATGCAATCATCCACACAAAAGAGACAAAATGAATGGTTTTTCTTTCTTTCATTCAACAAAATATTTATTTTCCGGATATGGAAATTTCTTCATTGCAAATGCAAGAGAAATTGGGGCAATTTTATATTAAAAGCTGTGTCACCCTCAAGTTGGGTAAGTGATCAACAACACGGATAAAATCATTCCATTCGCATGCATAAGAAAATCCAAGGGAAAGTCTCTCCCTGTCCCAGTTTAGCCAATTAACTCGGTCACCGATATCACTGCACAACATGTAGTCGTTGGTGATTTCCTGCCATGTTGCATAAGGATTATTCACCCCAATGAAGACAATGGCTGAGGTGGTGCGTGGTTCATAGACGACTTTGTAGTAGAACTTTGGCACAGGAATACGGGGATTGTTGTTATCTGGGACAAGGAAGAGTGGCTGTGGGTTGCCATTGATGTCGTTTTTGTGTAGGATACCCCAGGTGCCGGTGTAGACTTCCACCTCAATACCACGATCTGCCACCCAACGTCGAACACCATCTTCAATTCTTTCCCAATTGCCACCGTTGAACGTCTGCCACTGTGGGGCGGCATTAATGAAGTAGAATGATGCCCTTTGGTGATTGCCAAAGATAAAGTCAGCTCTAGCTGCTAAGTGCCCACGGGCGAGGAAGTAGTCATTAGTTGGGTGGATTAGATCATCGGCAAGGCGTTGATCCTGCAGAATTTGCGCAATAGTCTGTCGTTGGCGGTTTCTTGTGTACATGAGGTTCACATTGATGTTGCTTGGGAAGTGGTCGTACTGAATAAAGGGTGGTCTTGGGAATCCCCGCTGGAAGCCTTGATTGCCAGGACGCAGCCAAAAGTGGCTGTAGTAGGTTGTTGATGTATCCGTATTGTGGCACACATCGTACAAATGGAAGAATCGATCGCGCACCGGAAAACCAATTTCAGTTATGCGACTTCCACTTCCATGGCACTGCCTTCCGGTATTTCTACCCGTATGGATTGGATAATCTGCACAGGTGAGGCTTGATATTTGATGGTGAACTCCATTAACGGAAAACGTATCAGCACTCACGCACGTGGCAAAGATGGTTTGAACATTAGTGCCAAAGAGTGGGAAATGCGATGAGCAGAAGAGCTCAATTTGTTCCCCAGCTGTGAGTCTCATTATGCCATTGGGATGGGTAGGAACGAAGAATTCGGTAGTATTCGGTATGAGAAAGAGTGGTTGTGGATCACCAACATTGAACCACAAAATTGAGCATTGAGCGTGAGTGGATGGTTTCTCAGCATCTTCCTCAATGGGTGGTTCCTCCATTTCCACATCTAAATCGTTTTCTTCTTCACAATGCAACCCATTGGTGAGCACCAAGACCAACAAGGTGCACAAGAAAATATTTTTTCTCCACATTTTTTTCACTTAACTCCCACACTTTCTTCAAGAATACAGACAATTTTACATTGGGCATTGCTTCCTTATATAGTCTTATCGCAAATCGCAAGCACGTTAACCTATCCTAGACAATTTTAGATTTTATTTTCAAAAAAATAAAGAGGAATTCCTGTACAAATGAATCAATTATTAGCAAACATGGGTTAATAGAGTTGTCAATGAGAATTGAAATATTTGAAATAGATGCAAAAAAATGATTAATATACCTTCAATTAGCTCATATCTCACCGATATGTTATAAATCACTAAATGACTGTGTTTGATTGCAAATAGAAAAATCATTTGTCTTATTTTAATTTTCAGAACAACCTGAACCAAAGTCATCAACCTCTGATTATATTTTTTTTATTATTGGTTTATTTCGTTGACAACCTAAACTTTTAAAAATACATATATCTGAAATTGAAGTTTTTGCAACAAGAGTAATTTGAAAAAATATGAGCAATTGAATCTATAATTTAGTACGGTATTTTGTGATTTTTCTTGAAAGAGTTTTATAAACAAATTAAAGAAAATTTTCTCCTTAAGGACAGACGCAAATTCGGATATACCAGATAGATAGATGCAAGAATCAGTCTTTTATATATTCTCAAGCATATTTTACACGAGAAAAATCATTTCCTTTGAGGTAGGTAGAAAAAGTTCTATAGAGAAGTTCAATATAAAAATAAATCTACAAAGTGCTAAAGGCCAAAGATTTTCTTTAAAGGATATTCGGAAAATGGTTATGTATAATATGTACGTCTAAACCGTTTCAAGCACAAAGGGGTAAAGTTGTAAAAGGAATAGTTCGTAAAGCTCTAAAAATCTTGAGCTTTGTTTACCTACTTTTTGTGCTTTTGGTGTAAAATAATTGTAGACTTTTATACATATTCTATCAAAAGCTCTCTGGTTTTTAAGAGTGCTTAAGAATTCATAAAATTATGCGGGTGCTATGGGTTAGTTTGAAAAGTATTTAAAAAAAATCAACTAATATCTTGACGACAAAATGAAAAGCAGGTGTGATTAATTTGTGTTTTTCTTTTATTAGCTGTGATTCTTTCGTTTTTAATTAGTGTTATCAGTGTGTCAAAAATTTTTTAACAATCAATATTAACCTTGATAGCAAAAATGCTTTCTCTCTAACATTAAGAAACCAAAAATAAAATTATGGTCAAGAAATTGAATTTTCTTAAAAGTAAAAAGAAAATGAAATGCCGGTTTTTGAGTTAAATGAACAACCCACTAATTTCCATTTTTGGAAGATGATCAACAACTTTTGCAAATTCCTCAACTTCGCATGCATACGAATACCCAAGATCTAAATTGAATCTGTCCCAATTGACCCAATTAATTTTATCTGCAACATCTTCGCAAATAATGTAGCCTTGTTCTTCAATTTCATCCACTGTTATGTGAATATTATTAACACCAATAAGGACAATACCACGCTTTGTGCTTTCTTCATAGATAACACGATAGTAGAGCTTTGGCACGGGAATTTGGCCATTGTTGTTCTCATCGAAGTGCAAATAGATCTCCTGCTGTTCTCCATTAATATCGGGAAGGGTCATAACGCCATAAGTTCCCGTGTAGAGCTTGAGATTGGTATTCCTCTGTGACACCATCCGTCTTACGCTACTCTCAACTCGTTCCCAATTGCCAGCATTGAACTTTTGCCACTGTGGGGCGACATTTATGAGCCAGAATGTGGCACGTTGTTGAGCACCGAAGATAAAGTCAACCTTGGCAGCCATATGACCACGTGCAAGGTAAATGTTCGTTGCTGTTGGTTGAATAAACTTATCAGCAAGTTCCTATGGGAAATAGAAAAAAAATAATAATAATTAGGATTTATATTTAGGATTAATATTTTTTTATATAATTCTTCTGCGTCTACTTGAAACATTATACATATAATGTAGAAGAATCGCAGGTAATTGAACCATTCGATTTTTGTATAGGTATCTTTGGGTAGATGCTCTTAACTTTTTGAGGGCCATTTTATTTTTTTTAATTGAACCAAAATTTATCTAAGACTGTGGGTGAAATTATTTTAAGTTTTCTAAGGCAAAACTCAAGATTTTTATAGAATGTCTAAATTTTTCTTCAATTTTCTTAAGAGAAATTTGAATTTTCATAGTCAGGCTGAATAAGGCTAAGTGCATATTGTTCCAAGATTTTTTTTGTATTAATTTTGATGCCTGGAGGTGATCAGGAAAAATCTTCAAAAATTTTGCATTTAACGCGATTCTGACTGAATTAAGAAAACTTAATTTTCGAATAAGACAACTAATTTTTTTTTAGTTTTACTCAAGAACACTTAAGATATTCTTGAGAAGCCTTAAGAAATCTTAAGTGAATTTAACATTTTGTCTCAAAGTTGAGGCAAAGAGTTCAGCGCGCAAAGGTTTGAGGGAGAATAGACTTAAAATTCATTTTCTCCTTGATATAGAAAAAAATCTTCTGAATCAAAATTGTAGCCCGGAAAATTTGCCATAAGATAGTCCACGTGGAAAAAATCAAATATTTTCCCGGAATTTATGTACCAATTTGTCTCAAACACATAACTTTCTACGGTTTTTACCCTTCCAGTTCTGAAAATATCTATTTTACCTGTGATCCTAGAATTTGCGCCACCATTGCCTTCTGGTTAACGTTTGTATATAGTTGATCGGCATTTTTACCGCTAAAAAATCCCGAACTGAGCCACGGTGGTCGTGGAAAAGATCTCTGATATCCTTCATTGCCCGGTCCCATGGTATGTTCAACGTACATTGTGCTCTCGATAATATCGTCGTGGCAAATGTGGAAGAGCTCAATAAAACTCCCTTTAACAATGAATCCCACTTCAATATCTACGCCTGCACCATTACCACACATTTTCCCGGATTTTCTTGCTGTATGATATGGATAAGCTGTGCAGGTAATATCAGAGAAAGCTATTTCATCCATCTTGTTATCAATGGTGAAGATGTTGCCCGTTGTACACGTGGCTCGTACGAGGTCCATCGTTGTAGATGGAGTGGCGAAGCCATTTGTACAGAAGAGTGATATAACATCACCTGGATTGAGTCGAATGATACCTGCAGCATCTTTTGGTTCAACAAACTCCGTAGCATCACGATTGAGAATTAACGGTTGTGGCTCACCGAGACCACCTCCACTCACGCGAATTTCGCAAGCTATTTTGTGTGTAATACAAAATTGATTTATCAATGAAATCAAATGGAGTTATTACTCTACTATAAAATGACAATCAAACTCACGTTCCATCAATGGATTAACTACATATTGGTCACTGATGGCAATCCTTGCATCGGACAATTGCCAGTGTAATAGCACAATCACAAAATGCACCACCTTCATGATTTTTTTTTACCCAACACCCACTTTCAGTGCCACGAAACACAACTGACTTGCAGAAGTAAGAACACAGGAGATGTCTTTATAAGCATTTTGAACCATTAATACTCAAAAAGCTCGTATGTACAATTTCTTTCAAATACACGAGAAGGAGCACGCTATCGATCACTCAACGGCACTTTAAGCTCCCTCATTGATGATTACACACAATATTGTACTTGAAATAACAACGATATCACAGAAAAATCCATCAAGAAGTTGTATCAATGGGAATTGAAATTGAAGATTATGTGCATAATATCTTATATTAAATCGTCTGAAGAAAATGACTCAAAAGAAGTCTGTTTGTACAGCTTTTCTGTTTACTTTTCAAATACCAATTCAGTGTTAAAATTATGCTAAATATGATTGAGAAAAGCCAAGAACTTTTGAGATTAGGTTTAACGACCGTAGAGAATTTTGTATTGGAAATACTTCTATTGAATAAAGCTATTAGGAGAAAGAGGAAACGAGGAAACTCAATGCAAATTTTTATGAATTCATTCCAGCAATGCATGAAAAATTGATTGGTTTTGTTTCTCCTTTTACATAGCTATACTTTTCCGAAGATTTTGTTAAAATAAGTTTTTATTTATAGTTCGTTAAAGAACTTTTTAGGATAATCTTTTAACGATTGTCTTATCATTTTCTAAAGATTCAACTGAATTAGGAAAAAAGTAAAAATACACAAAAATATCAGAACCGGAAAATTCTAAATTATCAATTAGAAAAAAAAGAATAGTAAGAAAATGTTGTAGAAATATTACAAATCATAGAAATATTTTTATGTGGAAAATATTTTCAAAATTTTAGTTTTTCATTGAACCAAATTACAATGAACTTTGTGTCTATGAAAAAAAAAAACATTATATTGAATTAATTGAGAATTTCTTTTAATCCATCCTTTCAATGAGAGAATTCTTGAAAAAAGTTCTGCTCATCTTATTCTCAACATATTACCTATGTAGTTGCGTAATATTAAAATTAATTTATTGTATGCTCGTAAACAAAGACCTAAAAAATCTTATAACGACCGTTTTTCGATTCGTCTAGAGAACAATAAACGGAAGCGATAAAAAAGGAAAAACCACTGTGAAATGCTTTATGAGTTTATTGATGAGAAATCACTCTTTTTGCTATCAACGAAACTTAAGCCAATATTGATTATTATGGACTTGTGCTTGTACCTACTTAAAAACATGTTATTGTATGTACTATGATTAGTATCTCATCTAGAGTGGATCTAGAGAGTCTCAAAATTCATTTTTTATACACATAATAGAACTCTCAAAAAAAAACCCGCTACACTCATAAAAAATTAACATTCTTTATGAATATGTTTTAATTCATGGAGTATTGAAGAATATTTTGTCTAATACAGGGTGTTTACTAGTTTTTAATATTTCTTAATATATATATTTTTTTTAAATTTTCTTCAGAGTTTCTTCAGTTTTGTTAAGCAAAAGTCGAGATTTCCTAAATTCTTATAAGACTTCTTAAGAACAACTTAAAATTTTCGAAGTATTCTTAAGCGAAAGTTAAGATTTCTTAAGTCTAGCTGAATTGGGCGAAATGCATATTTTACGATGATTTTTACGAATTTAGATGTCCGAGACAATCAGTACAAATCTTTGAAAAATATGAATTCAAATTGAACATTCAGCCCGAGAAATCTTAAGTTTCGATATGAGAAAATTTAAAAAAAAAATGATATTTTTCTTAATAATTCATTTTCTTTAAAAGAACTTGAGAAATTCCTAGGATAATTTAAAAAAAAAAAATATCTAGATATCTTATATATTTGCCTTAAGATTTGATGATTTTCACCCACAGGACAACAGTTTCACATATGTAATACAGTGGGACCCCAGTACAACGACCGCTTGGTTATACTACTCTCGCGCATTAAAAATAATGAGCGTGAAGAGTACATCCGAGTGGTCGTTGTACTGGGGTCCCACTGTATTCTTCATTTTCGGATTCTCTGAAATAGTGTCTGCTGAAAGATATATGTACCTATGCTCAAATAGTTAAGACGCGTAATGGAACTTTGCCTATGTATGATCAAAATCATCAACATGAGAATATGTAAATTTTTGAACTATATAGGTATGTATATCGCACAGAAATTCATGGATTATTTATTTGAAAATTAATGAAAATTCGCAAGAAACCATGCTATATTCAAACCTCAATTTCACTCTCAAACTGCTTCAGCAACACGAATTTATAAGCTATAAAGAAACTTTAATAATTTCCCTCGCTTCATCATTTTACGTTACATATAAAGAATTATTAAATTTATTAGCAAGAAAAATTTACAAATGGCCATAGAATTATTAGTTTCTAATCAAAAATAAATTATCCTCCTTTAAAAATTCTTGAATACTTTGAATAGTTGGCAATTTAATTAAAGGCCATTAAAAGATCATTAAAACTTATTTAAGGTTACGAAAAAAAATACCTGTCCTATTTTTTTAATCTTTAATTAATGATTTTTTTTCCTAATTGTACCTGCTTCGGTAATCCTTTATCCCTATTCCTTTTTGAACTTTTGGATCCTTCCCAGCTTGCCTATAAATAGGTGATCCTGTCGATCTAAAAATCATTCACATTGTGTCTTTCGTCCTTACAACAACTGACTTGCTTTGGCTTTTAAAGTAAAAAAAAAATCAAAAATCATCATGAAAGTTTTGAATAGTTCAAGTAGCAGCTACGAACGTGACTGTAAGTACATTTACGATACAAGCTGTGTCGTAAAGAGTGTCCTTGAGTCAATCATTGATGGAGATTGTGATCCATTAATGTGTTTTGGATTTACAATGCCCAAAAAAGAAACTGTTGATATTAATCCCGAACAACCAACCTTCACAACAATTTGGACAATGACGGACAGTGAGCGACAAATGCTTGAAGAGAAGCGTTCCACCCAGAAGCTAAAGATACCGGAGATAATTCAGCATCAGCAAAAGTCTTTCAACGAGTGCTCAAATCTGCCCCAAGAAGCCATACATAACTTGGAAGTGGTCCAGCAGAGTAAGAAAATAAAGCAAACTTATGCAGAAGTTTGCTCCCGAGGTTTGAGTTCAACAAAAGAAGGTATTCAGCAGATGAAGACAACATTGTCGGTTCAGTTGAATGAACCACGAGCCGTAAAGGAAAATCGCAACATTACCGGAAATTACAGAAGAAAATCAAGACAGACGAGGATTCCAACAACGAAAAACTACATCCAGAAGACGAGAATCTTTTGGAGATCAAGACAACATTAAAATTTTTAATTATCTTTAACTTTATTTGATTTTTTTTTTAATTTTTGTAAATATAGCTTTGTAAAGAATTCATAATGATTTTATGTATTTTTGTAAAAATCTTATTGACTTTTAGAAGAATTAAAATTTATTTTATAACAGAAAATTTCTGATCTTTTTAAAAAAAAATCTCTCTGTTGTGTTCTTTCGGTTGACGCCAAGAATTTTCTCTTTTTCAGAATTTTGAGAAAAATATTTTTTTGCATTAGGTGTTCAAGGTAAAAAAAAATATTGAAAAAAAAATTTAAATAATTCTCTTTCAAACGAAAAGAGAATAAAAAAAAACTGAAAAAACGAGAGCTGAAAAAAAATTAAGATGTGGAAGAATTTGTCAAAATTAAGAAAGCTATAAAATAAAATAAAAAAAAAACAAAAAAAAGAAATGAAAAAAAAACCAAAGACAAAACAATAAAAAAAAGTCATTAAAAATTAAGACAAGAAAAAACAGCTAAAAGATTATGAGATAAAAAAGGAAAAGCAAAGAAATAAGGATTTAATAAAAAGAAATACCAGATTAAAAAAAAAAATAAATAAAACTACAATTAGAATTCATTTTTAAATGATTTTTATTGACCTGATCTCGTGGCAATGGAACTATGCACGCAGGATGCATGCACCACCAGCTTGTTTGATCTTCCTCTCAGCCTTGGCTGAGAAGAATTTCGCCTTAACAATGATTGGCTGCTTGGGAAGATGTCCACGTCCCAGGAGTTTGTAGTATCCAAATTTAACCAGATCCACAACGGGGACTTTCACGCCATCCATGGCAAATCCTTCCTTGCCCGCAGCCTTAGCAGCAGCTCGCTTTGCATCGGCATCTTTTGCGCAATCCTCGCGCACTTTGTCACCCACAAGAGTCCACAGCTTGTCCAGGTTGATTGTGGGACAGTAGTAGTGGTTTCTGCGCAGGTGGAAAACCCTCATGCCGACCTTTCCGAAGTATCCCGGATGGTATTTGTCGAAATTAATACGGTGGTGGTGCATGCCACCGGCATTACCACGACCTCCCGGATGCTTCCTGTGCTTTCCTGAAATGCGACAAAACATAACCTCACTAATCATCCGGGAAACCAACAAAATCAATATTTGAGCAATTTTTAGTAATCTTGCGCTTACCGATACGTCCGTGTCCATGGCTCACGTGTCCACGGAGCTTCCTGGTCTTTCTCCTCTTCTGATTCGACTGAAAAATGAAAAAGAAAACACCACGATTAGGACAACATGCAGATTTGCCATTTTCTCTAACATTTTACAGGGATATCCCTATTTTTGTGCTATGATACCACACTATGGGCATTAAACAACATTTCAGACATTAATTTGTAGCAGAAAACAAGACTCACCATTGATATTTTTTAGAAAATTCACAGAAACGCGTCCACGTTTCTCACAAACTCCAAAAGAAAAGACTTTGGCAGCAGGCGGAAGTTGTCGTGACAGCTAAAATATGGTTTTGAAATTTTCGTGAAATTTTTGTGTCTTTTCTGTTCATAAATGTTATAACTAAAAAAATCATCAATAATGTTACAAGAAACACATTGAACTATCTTTACAATTTTTATTTATTTAACATTGAATTAAAAAATAAAACAAAAAATGAGTATGAAAGATTGAAACTTATAGAATATGAATCGGATTTAAATTTCAATGAAAAGAATGAAAAGTTTGCAAGTCACCAAGCACCTTTGTCGTTTGTTTCGCCATCTATTATCCAACATTTTCATTTTGTTTAATGAGAGTGAGATGGATATTTTTTAGGCGCATTCCATCTCGCTCACCACAATAATAAAATTTGAACTTTAAAGAACTTTTTATTTTATTTTCCAAAAATGCGATTTTTCTTATTTTTACCCCAATTTTTTCTCACAAAACGCATTTTTGGGGCTCCTGGGGCACTTAAGGGTGCTCCGGGGCCCCCGGGGAGCCGCTCTGTGCGGAAATTGTGTCTGGCAGAAATTTTGACGGTTGGGGATTTTACACGCACTTTTTTTCCCGGAAATGGGGTTTCGTGACTTTTGGAAATTTTGATGCCAAAAATTCAAAAGTGTTTCTCTGGTCACAAAAAACACAATTTCCCCGGAAAATTCGGTGGAAAACGCGAGAAAATTGCGAAAAAGTGAATGTGTGAGAGAGACGGATATCGGTGAAATGCATCCATCTCATTTTCTCTTGAGCAAACAGTGCCGAAAATAGCCAGTGGCTGTCTTTGGAACTACATTTATGGCGCCAAATTCAAAACTTCGCAAAAACTGCGTAAAAAATATTTTCGCGGTGCTACAAAGGGGGGCTTTGGGGGGGGAGGGAGGAATGAATACGGCCATTTGAAACCAAACTTGCCTTTCATCGGACGATTACCACAACAAACCGACCTTTCTTTATTATATAGAGATGATTTATTGTTTAAAACAACATGATAAAAAATAATTCATCAATTAAATTCGTTAAAAATTACAATTTCTACTAAAGTCTAGTTCGGTTACACTGGCACTGTAAGATTGAAAAAATAAAGATTTTCTAGTCAAAGACCCGTAGAGTTCTTTTTTAAAAAAAAAGTAATTAGTAGATTTTACTAAATATTGAACATCGCATGGTTTAGTCCACTTCACTGGAAATTCTCTGAGTGTGCTGCTCATTAGTTGATAAATGAGGTTCACTTTTATATCGCCTTAGAGGATATGAATTAAATTGTTGACTAATATTTTTTAAACTAATACTGACATTTTCATTCTCTTCCTCTTTGTTTCCAACTGATTGTTGCATATTTGTGATGGAATTTTCCTTCGTGTCTCCAAGACAAATTTCAGGCACAAGATCTTCATCACTCTTGCAGCAATATTTATCCATGCACGAATTATCGCGGCATCCAAAAAGACAATTTGCTGGGGATCTCCTTTCCATTGATTGGGATTTTACTTTAAATTCTGGCTGAACAGTTACAATGGTTATTCCTTGATCACGGAAAAATGCCAAGACGTCCTCCATTACGCGGGCATACGTCTTGGGATCTTGAAAGATTACGTGAGCCGTTGAGACGTATTTACTGCGTGTTAGTTGCCAAATATGGAGATCATGGACACTCTCAATGTCTGGAAATGTCTTCAGGAGGGTATTCTTGAAGTTCTCAATATCAATGGATCCCGGAATTGTTTGTAGTAGTATCAGTCCTGATTCTTTCACTGAAATAAAAATTTTAGAGAAAAATCAGTTTTGAAGAACATTAAAATATAAAATATTTGAGTTACAATAAAGATAAGAAAATCATGTTGATTTTGTGGAAGGAAGCATTGACCATTAACAGAAAATATTATTTACTTGCAAAAGAAACCTCAAAACTTGTGGTTGGACAATATTCTCAAAAGATAACGAGACCAGCAACTTTAGTAGTATTGATAAAGCACTAAAATTTTCACTATCTTTCAATGAGTTTTTATTGGCAGATTATGGCAAAATTTAATTCATAGAGCATTTTAAGCTCTTTCCAAAGCTCCATAATGTATAAACATTTAATTGCTAAAGTATGGCTGTGAAAGGCCACAAATAGAATATTCGTGTCGTCATTTAGTATAAGATAGTTAATATGGAATGCTGCGTCGCAAATGACAATCACATATTTTCAAATACAGGCATCATACTTGAAAATTGAAGGTAAATTAATTGAAATTCAAAGCTATAAAAAAATAATTAATTTATTAATTTTACATTGATTATAATAAAATTACTCTAAGATCAGGGATGAATGAGCCCATAGAGATCAATTTGGGCCTTTTTTTTAAGAAAAGAAAATTTCTTTAAGTTCTTCGATAATAATTTCAAGTAAATTAGCTTATTATTTACCGTAAAATCTGGTGAATTTTGAGAAATTGATTTTTTTCTTATTCCTTTGCCTTAGTCTAAAAATTTCCTTTTAAAGGTAGGTTTGTTGGTTTCTCATTTAATTTTTTAACCTTCCAAAGTCCATATGGGGTAGGTGACCGACCCCAAAGCTCTACCACCTATTTGATTTTTTTTGGTTTTTACGACGATTTTGCAGAAATACATCGATTCGATTAACAAAGATAAAGTTGTTAAGCCTTGGAGGATTTTGCTGGCCAATGTGGCCAATTCGACTTTTTTTTTCAATCGCCTCAGAATTAAAATCCATTTAACATATTGTGATAAATTCTACATCTGCGTATAGGAAAGTTTCAATACTTCAATATCGTCGAAAGAAAACCCGGAAAAATATTTTCTATTGAGAGAAAATTAAGGTCGAACTTTTTAGGTTAGAAACCTCGATCTTCCAAGTGTTAACAAAAATGTAAAAAAAATTGAAATTAAAAAACTATATATGAAAAACCCTTAAAAAATCCAAAAGATTTTTTTGTTGTAAAATTGTCAGGAGACTTTTCATTGAAGAAATTTATTAAGGGAAAACCCTCATTTGTCTGTACTTTGCTTAGTTTCCGTTAAAAAATAGGGTCAATCACTAACCCCCATGACGTGGGGCATGAGTTAGCTTAGCCTACAAAGGGTTAAAAAATTTAATAAGATAATTTTATACTACTCACTGTATGGATAGCTAAGTACAATGAGAACTATGCAGGAGATGATGGAGATCACGGGATCGATGAATTTGGTGATTTTTTCATTATCAATGAAGAACACAATAAGTGAGCATCCAATCACAAAGATGCAACTGCACACATCCCGAGAGATTTCCATGTAGCTCTGTCTATGACGGCTTTCCTGGACAATGTTAACTGGATGCTTCTTTGTCCGCGACAGGCGTCTCTCGCCTTTCTGAATGGACCTTTCCGACACAACACGATCTAGCACAACATTCCCACTTGATGTGATGTGCAAGAAGCTCCCCTGATGGAATGTATAGCCACCAATGAGGAGGTAGCAGAGCCCATTGAGAATAAGTCCTGCAGCACCGATAATTAACACGGGGATGGGATGGTGCATTGTGTCAGCATAGTTAATGTGGATGAGCGTTTGCAGAGCCTCAACGAGGAGGGAAAAGCAGAATGCCGCCAGGAAGATGCAAACAATCATCATTGTGAGTAGATCAATTCGGGTCCAACCAAAGGTATTCCGCAGCATCCCACTCTCATTGATATGCTGCAATCTCTGTTCACCGGAACTCGTGTACACCTCAATGTGATTGGCATTTTCATTGTCCTTTGTGGGCTTTTCCGTTTTACACGTTGCATTTGGATGGGATGCTTTTGTGCTGTACTGCAAAAGAAATCAATCAGAAACAACACCACCCACACGTTAAAAACACATCTGTTCACACATTCCAGGAAGAATTGCATTTTTCTTTCCACTGCAATGCTACACTTGAACTATTTCACGTGAGAAGCATGCTAGCGATTAGTAAAAATCGTTAAAATCTCCTCTACTGATGTATTAAATAATCGCGTAATTTGTAATTAAAATTAATTTTATTATGAAACAAGAAAAAATTCCATAATCGAAATCAAATGAATCATGTACACCAGAGAAGACAGTCTGGGGGCTCATTTACTATTCCAATAATGCAACTACATACCTACTAAATGAATTTCATTAACACGATTTCACTGTGATCGCAATGAGGGAACCCTGGTCTATATTTTTTCTTTGACATGGGGCGCGATTTGACCAAGATTCATTTAAAAAAAATGAGTGGATTTTTTTTAAAGGAGTTTTCCCGAATTTATATGGGAAAAGTCCTCATTCGAGGAAACAATCAGGACATGCGTAATTTTAAAGAAAATTCAAAAAATGAAAAATGTCGCAAAGGATTGTTCCCCATTTTTTGGGACAAACCGGTAAAAATTAACTCTAAAATGCAATTAATGACGTCACAATTGTGTTTTTTAATCATTTTTATACATGTAATATTGGCAAATTATGAAAAACTCAAAGTTAGAGGATTTTTCATGGGAATCAGAAATACAAATGAAAATTTACAATTTAATGTTTTGTTTGAAAAATTTGGAGAAATGCTTCCGAACTCAAAAAATTTTCCAATGAATCAAAAGGATTTTAAGAAAAATTAATAATTCCGAAATACCTTATCAGTTTATGCTTTTTTGTGAATTAAAAAATACAGTAGTGACGTCATTGTTTGTATTTTTAGACAAATCTTTGCCAGCCTTTCTCAGCTGATCCCAGAGGAAAATGGAAAATTCCTTTTGTGATTTCGAATCATTTGTTTTTTTTTAATTCTGTAAAAAATTGCATGAGCCCCTAACGTTTCATCGGACGAGGGGTTTTTCCATACAGAAACAAAGAAACTCCTTTTGGGAATAGTAAATTTTTGGAATACTCGTAAGTCAATTATTTCCTCTATTGAGATCATGATCAATATTGGATTTAATAAACTCCATTTACAGACTTCATTTACAAAAAATTAAAATTCCCCCAAGATTTTCTTCAATAAAAAGGGCTCTATTGGCTCCAAGTACGGGCCTGTGTGCTTTTGAGAATAAATTCAGTGCACTATCAGTGCGAGCATGTTTTTTACATAATAATCACGGTGTTTATACCTCTAATGCTGTGTGATTGGAATAATTTACAAATCATCACATGCAATTAGTCAAACATGTTTTTATGTAGCACTGACCCACAGTGTTGTATACCAAATATAGGTATGTAGAGGTTACAAGAATTACCTTAAGAGAGAGAGAGAGAGTGACATGGCAAAAAAGGGAAAATAGGTTTAGGTATTGTAATGCATTATTCGCTTTTTTCTTGAATTGTTAAATTTTTTTAAGTACTTTTCTCCCCCTCCTCACAAGATTCAGTCCTCATTTTCTCTTTCCACTGACTTGATTGTAAATTACACGTGAAGTGTGCAAATGAAATATGTACGTACGTCTACTCAGCGAGTTACATTTGACTATATAGAGTCTATCACATACTCTTTATTTGTTGTTGGCTGGAACAACAGTAGTGATAAGCTACTGAGGGACTGAATTTTATTATTAAATAAAATGAAAATGATTATTTATTTTGCAACAGGTGTAGACATCTCTTTAAGAGGTACCTATGGGATGAATTGACCGTCAAAGTAAAGGATAAAAATCGATAATGATATCATTATTCTGTGCAACAATGTTAAGGTAAGAGATTAGATAAATGGGGCGTTAATAGGCTGTTCTTGTGAGAGCTTTAGACTATTCTCCTGTATCTAATCGACATATTGTACAAAAAAGTTTGCTTATCATCCCAATATTACCTTCCACTCACCTTAATTGTAATTATGCATCCAGTAAGAGCGATAATATTACACAGCATATGATAAGAGTTCACAAGGAGAGTGAGGGCATGTGTTATGTGGCTGAAGAATAGCTGGATGAGAAAGTATATGATTGATAATATGAGTACAATGTACAACTGAACTGGCTCAAGTGCGTGCACAAAGTCTTTCAGACCCATTTTAGTGTAATTTCCACAACACTTTAAAATTGGGATAGTTGATCACAAATTAGGAAGTCTGCAAAAAATAAAAAAATTCCAATCAAAAAAAGTTAAATTAATTTGATTTAAATTAATCCAGATTCGCCCAACGGTTTGAAAATTTTCTTTATCGACTTAAACTTGATTTAGAACTTTTCAGGCAAAAATTCAAGAGATTTTATTGAAAATTGTCTTTTCTAGGAAATTTTGAAATAATAATTTTAATGAAGGTTTTAAAATAATTCCTGGGCATATCTGGGTTAAGACATCTTCCTCTACATCTTATTTTCACTCAAAAGAGACTTGAATTTATTAGTATCACACATCCTATAAATCACTCTTAATGCATTCATTCTTATTCAAATTGAGTATTTTATTGAATTTTATTGGAAACAAAGTGAAACACTACAGAGTGTCGTCTTTTTCCAATCCTCCCACGCATATGACACAGAATAGTGTGTAAAAATGTAATAAATTAAACGTGAAAAAATCTGTTTGGTGCGGACTTTTTTTTGGTTCAGCAAAAGATTGTAATATTTTATAGCTCTCACTTGCAAATTTGTGGGAGCTACAGTCAAATGAATTTATACAATAATATCTCCCGCCGTGTTTCTCCATTTGACAGTTTCTCTGTGTCTGCGTTTTTCTTTCAATGTAATCTACAGTTTCATTGTCATTCTGACAGGCAAGTGTCATTACTTGGAAATTTAAAGCTCCTGGTAAATAAGCGAAAAATCTAAGAATCCTTTTTGCTTGAGCCTCCCGGGCACATATATTTTAGGTGACTGGGACCACGGAGTTGGTCAAAGCGAAATATTGGCAACTTTTTCCGTGGTTTCTGGAAACCAAAGAAGACACGAATCTCTCTCTCAATTAACCTATATCCTGGTGGTGTGTCGGACTGGCTTTTGGTAGTCCTGACGGCCCCAATATGGATGAAAATGGTCAAGGCGAAGAGAATGATGAGGAGACAATGGATGTTACTGAAGATTCTCCCGGCCCGAAGAACTCTTCGCCTGGTTCAGGATCGCCTGGTGCTTCACGTGATGGCCACGTTGAGATTACTGCCCCGCCCTCGATCATCACTGGTGCTGATATCTACAAAAATTTTGTGGCTGTTAAAAGGAAAAGAAGCCCTAATTCGAAGAGCAAGAACCAATCTTTTGCCCCGAGGACCCCTGCGCCGGTTCCCACAAGTAATCGCTTTGATGCTCTTGGTAACCCAATTCCGGGAACATCAAAACAAAACACTGACTCTAGAGGAAGCACTAATCATGAGAAACCCACCCCCATGTACATTAGAGGCCTTAGCCACATTACTGCTATCCCTAAGCATATGTTGAAATATGGGATTCAGAATTATGATGTTAAAATCCTGAAGAAAGGCCAGGAAGCTAAGATTCAGTTGGCAACTGTTGATGACTACCGCAAAGTACAGAGTGGCTTTAAAAAAAGTGAAGTTCCTTTCTTCACTTTTCAACTAAAAAGCGAGAGAGCATTTCGTGTGGCACTGAAGGGGCTACACCCAGACACGAATACCGATGAGATCTCCAAAGAATTAACAAGATTAAAATTCATACCTCGCAAAGTCTCTAACCTGGCCAATCGACTTGGGGAGAAGACAGGCATCTTTATCCTCGAGTTGGACAAGTCCCAAGAAGGCTCTGGCCCGCACCCTATTTATAAACTGACACGATTTATGCACTATGTGGTCAATGTAGAAGAGCTCCGGAAGAAAAAGCAACCCGTGAGATGCTACAACTGCCAGGAGTATGGGCACACGAGAAATCGTTGCAATTTAACGACAATTTGTTCTGTTTGCTCGGAAAAACATGCCACGGAAAGCTGTAAGAAGCGCGATGAGGGTCAAATTGCCAGGAAATGCAATAACTGTGGAGGTAATCACACCACGAGCTGGAAAGGTTGCAGTGTTTATCAAGAATCCTTAGAAAGGGCGAATCCCCGGCAAAGGCGCGAATTGCGAAGTGAGAGACACAAAAGAAATTTGGCAATTGAGGAGAGACTTACCCGAAATGCTCCCAACAATGACTTAACGTGGAATGATGAAGTTACTCTCGCAGAAATTCTTAAGAATCAGAAGAATTCTAACCATAATGGCCCTGTCGGCAGTGGCTCCGTAGATGTCGGTGGCAAACCACAGAAGGAAAATGATGACGTCATCAAGTTAATGATTCTAATGCAGTCGCAAATGCACGAAATGATGAGAAAGCAAAACGCGCTGGAAGAGAGCGTTGCGTCACTGAGTAAGCAATTGTCTCTCTTGCTACGTAAATCAAACTAACAGCCAAAATGAATGAGCTAAGGATAGCGGTATGGAATGCAAATGGGCTTTGTCAACACAAACTAGAACTTCAAAAATTCTTAATAGATCAAAATATCGACATTATGGCTATCTCGGAAACTCATTTCACATCACTCAACTTTTTTGTCATTCGAAACTATATAACCTACGATACTAAGCACCCTGATGGCCGCGCACACGGAGGTACGGCTGTTTTGGTCCGCAGAGGAATTATTCACAGCGAAATGAACAAATGGGCACAGAAAGAATTACAGGCAACAAACATTGAAATACTCACTGATGGCGGGCCCTTTACTCTATCAGCTGTGTATTGCCCGCCGAGGTTTGCGGTGAGCGAAGAGAAATTCTCTCAATTTTACTCTACACTGGGCAACAAATTTATTGCGGCCGGAGATTATAATGCAAAACACACATTTTGGGGGTCAAGACTAATTTCTCCTAAAGGAAGGCAGCTAATGCAGGCGGTACACAAAAACAATCTCACTTGTATTTCTACTGGTCAGCCTACATACTGGCCCAGTGATAGACGAAAAACTCCTGACCTTATCGATTTCGCTGTCGCCAAAGGTTTCAATCACAAATGTGTCTCCGTTACCTCTTGCTTCGACTTATCCTCAGATCACTCGCCTATTATAATTACGTTAGCAAAAAAACCTATTTTTGTTGAGAAACCATGGTTCCTCACTAACTCCTCTACAAATTGGAAAAAATATCGTGAGCACCTCGAAAGAAATTGTAACATGAAAATTTCCCTGAAGTCAAATGATGAAATTGAAACTGCTGTTGAGGAGTTTACAGGGCTGTTGGTTGGAGCGGCTAAAGCTTCTACAGTCGCGAAAACAGAAAAAAGTCCTAGAAGGGCATTTGATGGTTCCTCCAGGAGAATTAATGATTTGCTCAAGAGTAAAAAAATGCTACGTAAAGAATACCAAAGTACCAGGTCCCCTAGGGCGAAAGCTGAGTTCAACAAAATGTGCAAGTTGATCAAAAAAGAACTCAGGATTATGAACCAGCAAAACTTTGATCATTACCTCGAGGGCTTGTCACCATTTGCTGACACCGATTATTCTCTCTGGAAGGCCGTAAAGTCTGCCAAGAAACCTCAATTATGCCAGCCACCCCTTCGAAAATCTGATGGTTCATGGGCGAGAATGCCGCAGGATAAAGCCGAGCTGCTTGCTGATCATTTGAGTAGAGTCTTCACTCCGCATAGCATTGAAAACCCCGTAGCAATTCCTCTTGTCACCTATGCTGAAAATGCCCTACCTAAATCATTCATTACGCCCAAACAAGTCTTAGCAGTAGTCAAGTCCATAAACCCGAAAAAGGCCCCGGGTCGGGATTTGATAAATGGCAGGATGTTAAAGGAGATGCCTAAACGTTGCATGATGGTACTCACTTTTATTGTTAATGCTGTCTTGAGGGTTGGCTACTTCCCCAGTCCCTGGAAGATCTCTACCATAACCATGATCCCCAAACCGGGAAAAGATGTAACCCTCGCTGAGTCATATCGTCCTATAAGCTTATTGCCCATCCTGTCCAAGATTTGCGAGAAGTTAATCTTGCTAAAGATGTCCCCTTTTCTGGAGCAAAATGGGGTTGTGCCGGACCATCAGTTTGGCTGTAGGAAGGGACATGCAACAATAGAGCAGGTCCACAGGATAGCTGCGGAGATTCAATGTGCTTTAGACAGCAAAAAATACTGCTCGGCGGTGTTTCTTGACGTGGCCCAGGCGTTTGATAAGGTGTGGTTTGAGGGGCTGCTCCACAAGATTAGGCTCTCTGTCCCATCCCAGTTTGCCAAAATCATGGAATCCTACCTGGCTGACCGCTTCTTCAGGGTTAGATACCAATCAGCGCTCTCTGAACGTCACAAAGTACTGTCCGGGGTGCCCCAGGGCAGTGTATTAGGCCCAGTCTTGTACCAGATTTTCACAGCTGACCTGCCCACATCACCCTACGTTATGACTGCCACCTTCGTCGACGACACCGCCATTTTGTGTTCCCATGTAAACCCAAACACAGCGTCCCGAGAATTGCAGGAGCACATTCTTTCTATCCAGGATTGGCTCCATAGATGGAGGATTAAAGCTAATGAATCAAAATCCACACACGTGACATTCACACTCAAGAAAAAATCCTGCCCATCCATCACCCTCAATGGGTCTGTGATTCCTCGGGAAGCCCACGTCAAATACCTGGGTATTCATCTTGACAGGAAACTGTCATGGAAGCAACACATTTCTGCCAAGTTGACGCAATTAAAACTTCGTGCATCGAAACTTTACTGGCTCATTGGGCGTCATTCCAAACTGTCTTTGCAATCTAAAGTTTTGATTTACAAAGCAGCAATCAAACCGATTTGGTCTTACGGATGTCAAATCTATGGATCCGCCAGCAAGTCCAACCTGAGTATGCTACAACGCTTTCAATCAAAAATCTTGAGAATGATCTCTGGGATGCCATGGTATGTCAGTAATGAGGTGATCGAGAGGGAGCTAGGTATCCCCTCCGTGTTTGAAGAAATCTCAACAATCAGCGAACGTTATAAATCCAGATTAGCCCTGCACTCGAATATGTTAGCAAACCGACTCTTCGCTGATGTCAGATATAAGCGGCTCAAAAGGGCCGACCCCGTTAACCTCCCACACCGATGGAAGACCAGTCTCTGTGAATAGTTTCTGAGGACAAGTGATGTTTTCGAAGGGGGAGGCACTGGCCAATCCCTTCTCTGCTTCTTGGTTTTGTTTTCTTTATAAATATTATTTTGTATTATTCATTGTCCAAATTGTAATTTAGCGACAGGAAATAATTAAAAGCCCCTTGGCAGTAAAAAAAAAAAAAAAAATCTACAGTTTAAAGTTTAAATGATCAGAAGTAGAGATATAGCTCTTACAACGTAAGATTGATCTTACTAAAGTCCGAAGATGTGAATGATGGCCTGCTTTTTTTTAATTTCATTTTTATTGCATTTCTTGTGTTCTGCAGAATTACTTGTTTAAAGATAGAATTAAAATATCCTTATAAGACTTATGGGAACTTAAGGAATATTTGAACATTTTTTATGCAATTTTGAATGTATGCTTGTGACAAGGGGTGTTTATCTGGCGAATTATTTCGATATTTTGGCGAATCTTAGCGAATCATCTGAATCTTTGGTGAATAATACGAAGATCCTAAGATTTTCATTCAGATAGGCACCCCTTGATATATTAGTTGGTTCCCACAAAGTATTGTAAGACGAAGTATATGATCAAAATGTAAAAAAGTAACAAACCTTATATAGGTTCTTACAAAAGGTTGTAAGGCGAAGTATATGACCAAAATGTAAAAAAGTAAGAAACCTTTTTGGTGTGGTGTTTGCTTTAACTCACTACACCACCAAGGTAGGTACCCTCATAACGAATATTCCGAATCTTGGTGAAAAATCCGAATCTTTTTCGAATAATCCGAAGATTTTCATTCAGATAAACACCACTGATCTTGTGATTTTTCTTGATTAAAAGTCACGATTCTGATAATAATCTTCATATTTTATTTTCCTAAACTTAACTTAAATCCAACCCAACTTTTAACTATAACTTTCTTTTATAAATATAATTATTTAAATTTTAAATTCTTTGAGGATCTGAATTTATTAAACTATCCCTTTGGAAATAGAACCCTATTCGTTTTGAGACTATGTACTTAAAACGATATTAATTCACATAACATCTGAACTGAACACTATATGATTAACTCTTATTACTCAAATTACCCATAAAATGTATTATTCCCACAAAATGTTAATTAATTTGGGTATAATCTTTTTCCGTTATATATAAGGCAAAATATCTGTGATGTATACATGATATATAATTTCCAAGTATAGAATTCTTCTGACAATTTTTCAGGTATTTAATGCGAATAAAAAATTCTTCACTCAAACACTTCAACTATCTCAAACATTAAAAAAAAGTATTATCAGTATAGGTATTTTAATTTAATTCATGTTCTTCGTATTGTAAAACTTTCGTGTGTCTAATTCAAGATGAGTAAACAACACTCAATGAATAGTGAATAAAAATGAAACACAAACATGTGCTTGTTTAATCAGGCGCAGTGCGAACTTTTTTGAGTTTGTTACAAAAATAACTATCTCATTATGCAATATGAGACAACAATTAATAAATCTCACACAACAATTCTATATAAGAAGCTCCTTTATTTTGTCGTTGGAGGTGCTCCTCATTTCCCACACATATAATTGATTGAATTAGGTGAGCATTCACGAGGGTAATTCATTCAATTACATTGTATTGGAACCAATTTCAAATGATCATCGCCGCGCCACCACAATCACTCTTCCACAAATTCCCTCTCATATTGTCACATTGACGATGACCACTATCACATTATTTGGATTTGCCCACTTTAAACACACATTAATATAATTTTTATTAAACCATACAGACCCTTTTTTGCAGTCTAAATAAATTCACAAATAAGTCAATAAACTTCCTGTGCAAATGAACAAAAAGTGATCTTTCTTCATGAAGAGCTCAAAACAGACTGATCATCACGAATATATATAGCAGAGTGCTTAGCGCATGTGCTTACACTGCGAGCTCTTTGAGTCAACTAAAAGCCCCAACGACTGCACGAAGCTGATAGGCACACTCTCCAATACTCAGTCGGATTTTATTATCAGTTAACAAAAAAAAAAGCAGAACAAATTATTTAATTTTGTAATAAATTCACTGATAAATACATATTTTGATGTCCATTCATATATTTCTTTTTCACCCACGCATATTGACCGAAAGCTATAGTTTTTGATGAGACAGTAAAATATAATTTATACGTTAATAATTCAAATACTGTGGATTTGTGGATTGAAATGAATTCCTAAACGTCTATAGTTAATTGAGACATAAACCATGTAGTGTTATACTACAGTTTAGTTAAGACTACAAAATCATTAACCCATTTTTGGTGTTTTCTTTTTAAATTTTGAACAATTTTAATAAACAAAAATTCTATTCTCCACATTTTATTATTCGTGTCATGACTTCATTTACAGAAAATTGGCAAGTAAAATTTTTGAGAGACTTTATTAGTAAGAGCTAGAAAAACGTTCTAATATTTACCATAGGATCAGAGCTAAGGAAAATTGGGAAAAAATGTTTGTTTGACTTTTCAAGATTTAGCCGTAATTCTTCTTTTTTTTTACCCATCTACAAAATTTTATTTGTTTAGTTTGTAACTTGGAAAGAGCTTTTAATTCCAGCAAAAGTGAAGAGACTCCTTTTATTTAATTTAGGAGCGTCGCTTAATTTTTTTTTAATTAAGAAATGAATGAATTTTTACGAATTTTCCTCTACATTTCCAAATTATTCTAGCCAGGTGTTATTACTTCATAAATGAGTAGTTTTTCCGTAAAACGATGAATGAATGAACGCCTTTGTGAAATGAATTTCTCATAAGAAAGAAAATAAAGAAACAAAAATGAATTTATGTCAACAATATATTTTGGAAGTAAGGTGCTCATTTCTCAACGTTGATTTTTAACATTGGTTTTTTTTTAAGTAAGTGTTTCACTTTTGTGAAATGCCGACTAATTGTTTACAAGACAAAATTAAGATTTTATTTTATTAAAAGTAAATTTATGTGGAATTAGTTAAAAAAAGTAATTTATTTATTTTATTTAATTTTAAATTGCTCTAAAAGTAATTTAATGGACCTGTGAATGTTTTGTGGATTTTATGTTAACAGCGTATAAAGAATTTTTGCAATAAGGTTGTTTACAAATTATTTTAGTTCTGTTTTGTTATTGTTAAATTTAAATCTTTCTAAAAATAACTAAACTTTTTTTTTTAAAATTGTCCTCAAATAAAACTTTTTATTCAATAATATTATCTTTTTATTGTAAAAAAAGTGATAAGTCTATTTTTAAACAAATAATTTTTAGCACGTAAATAAGAATAGGAAAGCTTAAAAATTAAATTAAAAAAGACAACTTTGGGAAAAAACAATGCTGCGTAATTAACCCTGATATACCTACTTAAGCATAACTTAAAAATTTTTTAGATAAGCCAATTCTCAACGGTAATGTTCTTAAAATTTTCGTAAACTTAACTGATTTTATTTGACTTTTAAGCAAGAGCTTATAAAGTTAGGGAAGACCGGATGTCAATTTCTCCTAAATTATAATTCGGAAATTGTAGACCAGGAAATTTCCCATAAGAATGACCTATCGAAGAAATATTTTGGCCCTTGGGGAATCCTGCAGATAAGCATTTTTACAAATTGACTTTTTTCACTCCAGTATCCCCTACCTACTTATAACAAGAATTTTATCAAAACAATTTGTAATAACGTACACAATATACTACAACGCAAAATACTTGTTTTTAAAATAATTTTCCTAATAAAGACAATAAAATATTTTTATACACTAAAAACATTAAAACTTTTTTACCCTTCGCAACATTACCAAAATAAATTTTTATTAGCTTTAGATAAACTATATATAAATAGAAGCTGCTGCTGAAAGAATTTCAGTTTGTGTTCCAACACGGAATTGGAGTGAAGATAATCTTGAAGGAATATTTTTTGCCAAAATTGTGTTCTCTGTTAAAATGTTAGCCAGTAAAGTGTTTTCTATGGCTCAAAAAACTTGTGGTAGAATAAGTTTTTTGAAGTCAAACATTAGTTTTGAGGAAGTTTCTAGAGGAAGGCGTACATTTAGAATAATGTCCGTCAACTATTTGGAATATTTGGATCCGAAAGATAATTACGCAATTTTACCCAATAAGGATACCACCAAATCATACGAGTTAGTGAATCTTTGTAGAAAAATAGCGTAAATGGGAAATATTGGCTATATGGATTCGGAAGGAATCCAACAGCCGTACAAATTTAAAGTGCAGAGGAAGAAGAAGAAATGGGAAATTCTCACACGATTGGATCATTCAATGGGTCCAGAAAATTTTTGAAAATTTAATAGTGATTTTAGTTCTCGTTAAATGGTCAAGGAATCTTTTAGTACATATTGAACCCTAAAATGCCCAGGAATTTTTGGAATTCATTCAATCTGTTTTTAGAATTGTTTAGAAAAGCCAATTTTCAAATAATATTTTTAAAAATAAATCTTACCTATTTATTTTTTATTTATTTATTCATTTTTTCTTTTATTAAACAGTAAATCTTACATAAGGGGTACAGAAATACCTTCTGATACGTTGCTCTCACAGGCTAAAAGAGAAGAATTTATGTCCTATTTTCCAGGTATGTACTTTTCTTAGTACATTGAAATTTATAAAAAAAGAAATAAAAATGTACGGGTAAACTGACCAAGCTTACGGGAGCTGTGTTTCTTTCAGTGTACCAATTTTGTGAGAGCAAACTAGAACGCGAATTAATTCAAATACGCGCAAAGTAGGGAAAATTAGAACAGTCATACCCTAATAAATCTTTAGAAGGCTATATCTCGAGAACGGATCCATAGATTTTCATAATTTTTTTTTTGATTTAAAGGTCTCGAAGTCAGCTATAACATATCGAAAACTGAAAAAAATTTATGTCGCCATTTTCGAAAAATTCGAGTTCGAAAACTTTGTTTTCGATTTTAGCGCCTCTTGCGGTCATTTTTCGAAGTTGCAATGTTCTAGACATTTGTAGGGTTTCTCGAAACCTTTCATTTGCACTTGAGTTGATCAAGATCGGACTTGTAGAACCCGAGATATGACATGCCAACTTTGGAAGGCTATATCTCAAGAACGGATCCATAGATTTTCTTCATTTTCGGCATGAAGCTAGATAATATGGTCAGCTATAACATATCAAAAAATGAAAAAAATTTATGTCGTCGTTTTCGAGATATTCATCGAAAACTAATCGAAAATTTTGTTTTTGATTTTTGGCCCCATAGCGGTCACTTTTGAAACTTCGGATGTTCTAGAGAGTTGTAGGGTTTGTTGAGATCTTTCATTTGACCCCGGGTTGATCAAAATCGGTCAAGCCGTTTTCGAGTTATGGTCGATTTTCGATGAAAAATTGTGGCGGCCATATTGACTAAACGGCTTGACCGATTTTCGAAAATGAGGTATCGTTGGAAAGCTCTTGATGGCCCCTACAACATATCAAAATTTCAGCCCTCTAGCTATAATAGCGGCTGAGATATAGCGAAAACAAAATTTTGTGGTTATTCAAAATGGCGGACGGAGGGGTTTGGGGTAAAATTTGACATCATAATCGGATGTCTTCCAGTCGATATTTAAACTTTGCCGTTTACCGCAAGTCTCTATCTATTACCGTTCTCTCGCAATTTAGCGTTATACTACGGACGGACGGACGGACGGCCGGCCGGCCGGAAAAAAATTTTTTTGGCGCATACGTTTTTTGGAATGTGGGGACCCTAATTCGTGCTCATCCCAAGTTTGAGCCCGATCTGACGACTTTCGATTTTGCTCGGTACACAAAAGCTGTGTCTGAAAGAAACACAGCTAATACATAAAAACCTGAATAACTTTGGTACAGTCCAACAAATTAATAAGATTAATTTTTATGAACTTTTTCAAGATATCCTAAAGGAACTTGAAGCTAAAGCTGCGACTGTTGATCACATAGAGAATGGAAAACACATGACAAGGGTAAAATTTAAAATTTTATTTAATTATTAAGAAATTGAATTTATCTTATACACTTTAATTTTATTTTTATACTTTCCTACAATAGATTTTGCAATACGTTGTTCCTGGCGGTAAGAAGTATGGGGGTGTTGTAACGGCTGAAACTTACAAAATGCTCGTACCAAAGTCCCAATTAACACCTGAAAATTTAAAACTCGCTTATTATCTTGGATGGTGCTTGGAACTGGTAAGAACTGAATTAAATCTATTAAATCAGGAAGAATGGGAAGAATAGAAATTAGTGAATTATTAGGAAAGTTAAGTTTATGAACTTGTTGAGCTTTTCGAAAGTTTTCATTTAAATCCGATTTGATCAAAATCAGACGAGTAGAATCAGAATTATGGTAGATTTTCGATGAAACAATCTGGCCGCCATATTGGTTAAACGTCTTTACTGATTTGTTTCTTGAAATTTATGTGATCCTTCCGAATGTGGACATCTTAGAATTCTTCATAATGTTAAGAAAAATTCTTTAATATTGTATGATTAAGCTCATTTCGTGGTTTTTTTAAATCATCTTCACATTTCTGGGTATTTTTTGGTAATAAATCCCCTAAATTGAACTTGGCAAAAAATTAATTTTCCCATTATTTTTTTTTTAGCTTGTGGATAGTATAAATATGGTTGATGATATTATGGATGGCGGAAAAACACGCCGAAATAGACCTTGTTGGTATCGCCTGGAAGATGTTTCATTAACTGCAATTAACGATTCATTCATAATTGAGCATGGTGTGTACTACCTTCTGAGGAAGCATTTTGGACATTTGGATTGTTTTATGCGCCTCTTGGAACTCTTCAATGAAACCTCATTCATAACTTACATGGGCCAGCATGTGGATCTGAAGTCGTCACTAAATTTCCTTAATATTTCCATGAAAAACTACGAAGCAATAGTTATGAATATCAGTTCGTACATCATCAGTTACTTCCCCGTTGTACTTGGGATGACCTTAGCTGGGTACAAGGATCCGGAAATTATTCAAAAAGCTGGGCCAATTTTAACGGAACTTGGGTATTTCTATATAATTGAGAACGACTATATGGACTGTTTTGGTGATCCAAAGATTACTGGGAAGGTGGGAACCGATATTCAGGAGGGCAAATGTCGCTGGCCAGCTGTGGCTTTCCTCGAGAGGGCATCTCCTGCCCAAAGGGAGATCATGAAGATGCACTATGGTCGCGATGATCTTAATAGTGTGGCCATTATCAAACAACTATATATGGATGTAAATATTCCAAAGCTCTATGAAGAATATTCAGCTGAACTCTATCATCGTCTCTTGAAGAATGTTGAAGAAAACTCCTATGGAGATTTGAAAAAAGTCTATATGAAATTAATTGAAACAATGTCCTATTCAACGCCAGCTGGTGGTTTGTATCCGTAGCAATTCTCACACCATTTCTGCAAAAGGACAGATAGGGGAATCAGGAGTTCGAAAATTTAATTCTGTAGCGTTTCTTTTTCTTAATAAAGTTTGTTGAAGAAAGTTAATTTTTTTTTCCAAAATGCACAGATAAACTGAAAAAAAATCTTTTGGTGGGATAGAAGATTACTTTCTGGATTTCTTTAGAAAAAAAAATTCTTTAGAAAACCGGATTCTCCGTCGGATGCTTGATTAATTATATTTTATTAAAAGTCGACGTTTCGAACTATTTAAGTCCTTCCTCAGGACATTCAATGAACAAATTTAATCACGTCAAAAAATAAATAATGTGTTGTGAATGTAGTGATTTGTTATTATTTTTTAACGTGATGTTTGTTTATTGAATGCCCTGAGGAAGGACTTAAAAAGTCCAAATCGTCGACTTTTAACCATTTTATTGGGTTATTGGGTCTATTAGGTTATACGCTGACCCAAATGTTAGATTTTGAAATTGTTAGTTTTGTATACCTAGTTTTTTTTTAAATATTGAGTCCAAATTAGTACAAGACTATGTCTTTACAATCCCAGATCATTTTATGATCTCAAAAGAACACAGAAGGACGAAAAACTGATTTTTTTTTTGCAAAAAATGTCTTATTTGAGCACAAAGAAACCCACAAAAAGTATTTTTTTAGTTCAATTAGCTCCCTAGTTTGATCGTGGTCCTGAAAGGGTTAATAAATTATAATTAACCAAGTATCTGACCAAAAATCTTTTTATTTTTTAAGTTTAAAAAAAGGTAAAACGTTAAAAGGTTAAAGTTAAAAGGTAATATCCAAAAGATCTTCAAAAGAAAACACTTATCTTATGTATATAACTGAAATATAGAACTTTCTTTTTATTGATTAAAAACAAAATCTATACACATGAAATGTTCATCATGAATACAACATTCCCAATAAAATTGTATATAAATTGAATGAATGAATTGAAAACGAAAAAAAAAGAAAAAGTGAATTGTGTGGAATTTTTGGTGGGAATTTACCCACCACTACCACCACCCAATTCCTCTTCATATTGCTTCCTGAAACAATCACCAACGGGGAAGAAGTCCCAGCATCTCTGTTGATACATATTCCACACGTAGGTCTCCTGACCCGTATACTCCGTGTCGGGTTTATTAATTAGATGCATAAGGAAGAACATGTAATTGGCTAGATTGTGTTCCTTCTGGACGTGCGTATCGAAGCCATGCGGTACTATGTCAAAGTAATCCTTCCCTATGCCACATATGAAGCAATTTGACTCCATATTCTCCTTAACTGACTCCAATTGATCACGGAGCTCACCGAAGGCATCAATAATGAGACCCTGAATGATGGCCAGAAGGATGACAATGACAAAGAAGAAGAATGTGATGTCGAAGATGATGCGATAGACTTCGTAGTCATCACCATCTGGATCACCAATTTCATCACCTATCCCACCACCAGCTCGTACACCCTTGTACAGATGGAAGACGAAACAAGTGAGCATATCGTGGCACTTCTTGTCCACTTCCTCATCTTCTTCCTGCACGTAGAATTTGCGGAAGAAATTGAAGGCAATAACCGTGTAAATGTACACGATGATCGTAAGCAGCATCACCGTTAGCACCAATTGTTTGCCATTGTGGGTGACAGATTGCAAGATTGTGCGCAGGGTCTTGAAGCCAACGGCAACATCCAATAGGTGAGCAGCGAAGAAGAAATTGTTGAAATTACCAAAGATTGAGAAGGTAAAGTACCAAAGGGAGTACAAGAAGGCATTGTCAGTTATTGTTACACCCGCCTTCCAAATCTGATAGCGCCAATCAATGGTGACGATGTAGTGAACGAGACCACCTCCTTCAGCTTCTTGTGCCGTAAATGCTGACTTCTCCATCCCCAGAAGATTCGATATGCAATCAAAATCATACGTTTCACTATACTTCTGCCGCACCTTCTTCTTCACAAACTTATCCCAGTAGTTGACGGGGAAGGATTTAGCTGATATAACAAGTTTATCCCAATGCGACTTTATATCATCATCTTCTGGTTGCTCAGCTATGAAGAGTCCATCGAATTCCAGGCGTCGTGCAATCTCCTTTTCACGCTTAAAAATAGCCAAAGGAACCTTTAGGTGATAGTAGGCAATCAACATTGCAAGGGAGACTGTACTATGGAGGAAAGCAGCTATTCGCAGGACATGTTCCATGTAGTAAAAGTCTTCATCAACATGCACCGATTCCAATGGATCTTCCTCTTCACCCCCTTCGCCGTCCATATCGAGACCACTACCTTCCAGTAGAGCCCCAAGTCCAGATCCCGAACCCCCTGAGCCGAATTCCATATCAAGTTCACCTTCCCCAGAACCACCTTCATCTTCCCCGAATGTCGTGACTTTGTAGAAGAGTAGCATGAAGTTGATGCAGAACGCCAACACCAGTGCCACATACTTGAGATTGTAGAAATTCCGTGCGAGAAAGCTCACTATCTTGTGGGTGTACTGTGAGAAGTCAATTTGCGTAACTGCAGCCGGTTCTTTGGGTTCTGCTGAGGATTTCTTACTTTCCGCCTCAATGGTTGCCATTGCAGCTTCTTGAAGTTTCTGTGCTTCCGAACGTTCCTGAGCAGCTCTCTTAGCTGCCTCACCACCAAGGAGATCTACAAGGGTAATCGGTGGCTCTTGACCCTCTTCCGTAGCATGTTCACCTGCTGCAGCTGCATCCTCTGGACTACTCTCCCCAGTTTCCTCCATTGATGACGATGGACTTGCTGCGGGAGACTCATGCGGTGCCAATTTGTATTGCCCATTCTCTTCCTTACTTATATCTAATCCGAATGCTTGTACCGTCCCCGGGGGCTCCTCTTGCGGTAGTGCCGGTAGTGCTCGCATTAATCCCGTTGCCTCAGGTACGGGTTCGGGTTCAGCCTCCTCAGTACCCGATCCACGCATTAGAGACATCAAAACATTGAGGAAGTACTTCACAATAAGAGCAACACCATAGCCTGAGTAGTAGAAAGCATAGAAAATCATCTTGAAGAATCCCACAAACAGCTCCGGGATGGATTTTGTTTGTGCAACAGCTATTTGGTGCTTTATGTTGGAAACACTGAAGAAATGCAAAATGAACCAGAAGCCGTCTTTGAAACCTTGTACTGTTCTCTTGATTGGATCCTTGGCAGCTCTAGAAAAATAATTCAGAGAATAAATTAATAATTTTTCATTGATTTGTGTTTAGAAATTCAAATAAAATTTTTACTTCTCTTCCTCCTCTTCGCTGATGTAGGTACTGAATGATGCTTCCCTTCGGACACTTGCACCACCCTCATCAGTTGCCATTAGTGCAGAAGCATGGGTCATTTCAAAGATGGCATCTTCGCAGAAATTCACAAATGCCTCCAGCTTCTCCTTGTCACCACCTTCTGTTACAATTGAATAGAAGAAAGCTCTCTTTGATTCCTTAATTTGCGGTTTTTCCCATTGCTCAATGTTGGATTCCTTAATTTCAAAGTAGACTCTCTCAATCCTCTTTGAACTACCCATAATCTCAATTCTACCAAGGAACGCCTCAAAGTAATTCAGAACAGATCCAGCGGTTTCCAGGAATCGAGCAAGCCTGTTAGAGATTTAATCAAATGTTAAGGATGGACTGAATCACAGAGCAAATTAAGTCTTACCTTGGTTCATTGGGCATGTGCTCCGATAGATTTGTCAGAAGAACAGCCAAATTAAAACCAATCTCTTTAGCTGGGTCATGGAAGCGATCGACAAAGTCAATATAATCAATTTTCCCGTCATGATTTGTCTCACAGCAAGCCAATAAGAATTCAATTTCCTCACTGAAGGAAATTTAAAAAGAAAAACAAATTAGAAAAAGAAAATAAATTTAAAAAATTCATAAAAATCTTACGGGGTGTAGCTCTTTTGTTGTTCCATTTTATCCTGAAAATCTTTTGGATTAATCCACCCATCACCATTGGGATCAATCTCCTGGAAACTGGGTGTTGATGTGAGATCCTTGAGTTTGAGGAACATATCGAAGTATTTGAGGATCAATTCAACATTCGACGCTGACTCCACGAGTGTGTCCACCATTTGCTTTCCAATGGTACCATTGACAACATTTCCCTCAAGCATGGACAACATCATGGTGATCATGTCCTTCTGCAGATTGAGTAGCTCCTTCAGCAAATCCACTTGACTTGAATGCTTCGACAACTTGTCTTGCATGTGCGAAAAGAGAAAGAGGAAACCACCAACGGCATCCCACAATCTCGAATGTGCTAATGCCTGCTGATTGAGGGTACACGGACCCTGAATGACCTCAGTGAGTGTATTGAAAACTTGACTTGCTACCCCAATTGCTTTGAAGAAGTTTGCTTTCCCGGCGGGATCAATAATTTCCTGGAAGATGATTTAAAAAAAATCAAGAATTCATAAAAATAAATTTAAATTTGGGGCGAAATTCACTACTCAGTCGGGCTTAAAATTTTAAATCTGTTTTAAAGACGGCTTTAAGGTTTTAAGTCATTTTTTTTTAAGTCTGACTTAAAATTTTTAAGTCAGGATTGGATTTTCCTGAGTTGTCCTGGAAAATATGTAAGATTTTCTGATTAAAGAACTTGAATTTGATTAAAAATAAATCTTAAATTGTATTGAATAGAGAGCAAGAAAAAAAGTTAGGTTTATGACTTCTTTATAATATTTTTATTTTATTTTTTTTTTAATTTAATTTAACTTTTTTAATTTATTTTTTTTTAATTTTAGTAAAAGGAAAAATCGTGACTTTTCAGTAAAATGTGCACAATTTCACCGTAAACTAATTTCCCAGATTAAGCCCCTGAGATGAAGTCTTAATGAATGGCTTTAGGGAAAATAAAATAAAAAATAATGAAGTCATAGACTTAACTTTTATAAATTTCTTGCTCTCTATTCAATGCAATTTAAGATTTCTTTTTAATCAAATTCAAGTTCTTTAATCAAAAAATCTTACATATTTTCCAGGACAACTCAGGAAAATCCAATCCTGACTTAAAAATTTTTAGTCAGACTTAAAAAAACTGACCTAAAACCTTAAGGCCGACTTTAAAACAGATTTAAAATTTTAAGCCCGACTAAGGAGTGAATTCCGCTTTTGGACTATGCGGTAGCAAACCTTGCTGGAATAGTGCCAATAGAAGTCCATAATTGATTCCTGAAGTCGCAATAGGTAGTCCACAGTACAGATAACCACATTGACTGTTGTAGTATTACCTGCCTGGGTTCTAAGGTAGTTTTGCCATTCTGCAAAAAGTTCGTTAAAAAGTTAAAGTTTTAAAAAAAATGAAATCGAAAACTGTTGCAATCGCAAATAATTCTTTTAAACAAACCTAAATTATGCCCTTCACATGTCAATTGGATGAATCTAAAGAGGGCACACGTAAATTCAGCATCGTGCATATTTTTTTCTCCTGCTGCACCTTCAGCTCCAACTCCCAAACCTAAAGGAAAATTTTCAAGAATTTGAACGTTACAACTAAACTTCCAATCTAATTTATTGTTGTTGTTGTAGTACCTTCTGCCTTAGTGTTCCTCTCAAATGCATCTAAATCCAATACACTACAGGAATTCATTAGACCAGCAATGGACGTAAAGAAGCCAACATCCTTTTTCTCCTTGAGATGATTTAACATTCCCTATTTGGATAGATATAAGTAGATATATTGAGAGTTTCTTGTCTACCCTAATTACGTTATCTAACCATTTGAATGTCGATGTTACCACCGCGGAGAATGGCTATTCCCAATTCAAGGGTCTTCATGACCATTTCCGATGGTACACCCTTTGATGCCGAAATATGAAGAAGAACCATCTCAGCTACACCACGATTTGAAAGTCTAGCTTGATGGAAAAGAAGCTTCTGCTTCTCCATTTCTTGCTCCTAAACGACGTAGAAATCCACGAATTAGCTCAAAATTTGTTCAATGGTCAAATGAAAATCTTCATCTCATATAGATGGAGATTCTGCTGCATGTAACAATAGAACAACAAGCAGAGCAATTTAATAGCATGCGCCTTACCATAAGGGTTTCCATTGTGTTTTTCTAAGAGAAACGCATTTCGGATTTTGAGTAGGTATAAATATCTAATTTAGTAGAGATGAAGGTATATGACTTTTTTTTTCTTCTGAAATTTCTTTGATTTTTTGTAAGTGATGGAATTGGAGGGAATGGATGGGGAGGAAAGAAACTTTAAAAAAAGAATAAACTTTCAAGTTAAAGTGATGAAAAAAACAACTCAATAATGTGAAGGTGAACACGTAGCGAAAGCACATTGCGACTTACATGAATACTTGCCCCACTTGATTCACCCTCTTCACCACCGCCTTCTTCTTCGCCACCCTCCTCTTCTTCTTCTCCGCATGATTTTGCGGCAATTTGTGCATAAGACATGTAGAGGGCATCCTCCTGAAGAGCCCCACTGCGTTCTGTCATGGCACCACGACAGAAGGTTGTAACAAGTTGAGTTAGTGGATCGGGCTTGCTTTCTTCCTCCTCTGCATCCTTCTTCGCCTTCTCAGCATCCTCAAATGATTGCTGTAAAATAATTTAATTTTTATGTTAATTTCATTGTTAATTGTTTTTGTGCTGAGATTGCGAATTTTCTTCTAATTGCCTTCAAAGACAGAATTTTCTTAAAATTTTGTTGGGTGAAATTTTAAGTCAGATACAGACTTAAGTATTCTTCATTTTCTTTAAGTTTTCATAAGTTTTCTTAAGATTCCTTAAGAAAAATTGAAGATTTTTAAATTTTCTTAAGGGAAGCTTAATATTTATTCAGTCATGCTGAATTGAGCTAGATGCATATTTTTCGATGATTTTTCTGATCGCTTTCGGGTATCGAAATTCGTAAGAATCTTCAAAAATATACATTTCGCTCATTTTTAGCTGTGTTTCTTTCAGACACAGCTTTTGTGTACCGAGCAAAATCGAAAGTCGTCAGATCGGGCTCAAACTTGGGATGAGCACGAATTAGGGTCCCCACATTTCAAAAAACGTATGCGCCAAAAAATTTTTTTTCCGGCCGGCCGGCCGTCCGGCCGTCCGGCCGGATTATAAACTTAAATTGCAAGAGAACGGTGATAGATAGAGACTTGCGGTAAACGGCAAAGTTTAAATATCGACCTGAAGAAATCCGATTATGAGGTCAAATCCACCCCCCCACCCCCCCGTCCGCCATTTTGAATAACCTCAAAATTTTGTTTTCGCTATATCTCAGCCGCTATTATAGCTAGAGGGCTGAAATTTTGATATGTTGTAGAGGCCATCAAGAGCTTTCCAACGATACCTCATTTTTGAAAATCGGTCAAGCCGTTTAGTCAATATGGCCGCCACAATTTTTCATCGAAAATCGACCATAACTCGAAAACGGCTTGACCGATTTTGATCAACCCGGGGTCAAATGAAAGATCTCAACAAACCCTACAACTCTCTAGAACATACGAAGTTTCAAAAGTGACCGCTAGGGGGCCAAAAATCAAAAACAAAATTTTCGATGAGTTTTCGATGAATATCTCGAAAACGACGACATAAATTTTTTTCATTTTTTGATATGTTGTAGCTGACCATATTATCTAGCTCCATGCCAAAAATGAAGAAAATCTATGGATCCGTTCTCGAGATATAGCCTTCCAAAGTTGGCATGTCATATCTCGGGTTCTACAAGTCCGATCTTGATCAACTCAAGCGCAAATGAAAGGTTTCGAGAAACCCTACAAATGTCTAGAACATTGCAACTTCGAGAAATGAGCGCAAGAGGCGCTAAAGTCAAAAACAAAGTTTTCGAAAATTTCGAACTCGAATTTTTCGAAAATGGCGACATAAATTTTTTTTTCATTTTTCGATATGTTATAGCTGACTTCAAGACCTTTCAAACAAAAAAAAATTTAAGAAAATCTATGGATCCGTTCTCGAGATATGGCCTTCCAAACATTTCTTAGGGTATGACTTTTCAACTTTTCCCGACTTTGAGCGTATTTAAATTAATTCGCGTTCTAGTTTGCTCTCACAAAATTGGTACACTGAAAGAAACACAGCTCCCGTAAGCTTGGTCAGCTTACCAGTACATTTAGTTACGAATTCCAACTTTTCCCTTGAGAATCTTAAATTTTTCCATAGAAATCTTAAGAAAACTTTATGAATCTTGAGATTTTGAGGAGCGTTAAGTTTCTCCCACTAAAGAATTTGACTCCATAGACTCCAAAAGAATAAAAAAAATCTAAAAATCTTGTTTATTAGTTAAAAAAAATATATTTTGAAAAAATTGCTAAAGCATAGAATAATTCCATACCGTTAGATCCTCAATCATAATTTCTTGACCAGCATTTTCATCCTGTAGCCATAGCTCATGGTAGGTTCGTGCAAAAATATTACAAGCCCGGTGTCTGTTGGAAAAAAAATTAAATTTCCCTTTTTCAATAAAATCCTTTTCATATAATAAAAAAAACAAGAAAAGTATAAAAAAAAACGTTGTTAAAAAGAATTAATAAGTCTTTTTTTAATGAAATATTAAAAAAAAATAGATAACAGAATATGCGCATAAGTATAGGGATGTTTGATTAGATTTTTGGTTTACCTGCTCAGCTTATACAAAGGTTTAGCTTTAAGGCAAGCAAGGGCGGATTTTCTTCTGGCCAGTGACACAATACGTTGCCATTTATCAGATCGCTGCTTTGGGCGATTTGCCTATAGGTTTCAAAAAATTTCCAATAACAAGCATTTTATTAATGTTAGAATTAGTAGAGGATAATTCTTGAAAATTTGGGGAAATTGTTACAACTTTATAACACACAAAATTCACACAATGTTATTAAAAAAAAACGTAATTATCACGAGATATTAGTGAAAATAACAAAGTGAAAAATCAATGAAAATTCATCTTTTAGAAACCTTGGAAGAGAATGAAGAGAAATTTGTCGGAAACAAGCTATTACAGCTCTCTTCCTCTGGATTGATACACAACTTTGGTAAACGTTTTTGCTTTGTTGCTGCGGGTGATCAATCTATTTTCGGTTGAATAAGATATCATGTGAATACGTGTGCTTAATAAAATATTTAAAAATAAATAAATTTTATGTTAATTAAAAATTCCTCACTTACCATATGTAGTCCAAAGAGAACTTTAGCCATTGCTACAATCCTATCAACTGTATCATCAATCTTATTTTCGGGCTTCTTATCGTCTGAAGCTTTGGATTTTTCTACAATTTCATCAATTTCCGTTTCTTTCTTCCCAAGTTTTGAGTACAAATAGTGCTGCCAAGACATTTCATCAGCTGGATCGAGTTTATCCGGTAGTGTTAGCTGCGTACGAGCAAACTCAATTACATCGTACTCTTGCATTTTCTTCAAATACCGATCCTTGCAATGCTGCACCAATTCTTGCTCACGCCCGGCAAACAAATTCAAGCCAACCGGGAGGAGACGCTTCAAGCAGGCAACCATTAAGCTTGCCTGAACCTCCTTATCCTTGTCACGTTTCTTACTTCGATCCTTCTTTTTCTTCTTTATCTTCCCCCCAGTATTCTGTTGCCCCTCAGAAATAACCTGCGTTCGTCTCGTTGCCGTTGGCATGATGAGTGCCATATTATCAATTTCATTGGCTGATATGAAATTTTGTTCCTCCTTCAGGAAGTACTGACTCTTGGACCAAATATTGAAAATCTCCGCTACGTGATTGTACAACTCCTCAGCTTCCGGGATGTTATTCTTTAGCCAGTGATTCCTCTGCAAATCCACGTATTTTATAAGTAACGGGTAAAAAGAGTAAATATCTCGTACAAGAAGTTGCCAATCTTCCTGAATTTGTGCTTCAACTTGCGATGTATCATCCGTTGCGGATTTTATAAAACCCCGAAGACTTTCTTCCTTGTGGAACATATTATCGGTACGTTTACGTACACGTTCAGCTAGCGGTAAGAAGGGATCCTTTAGCAATTCTTCCGAGCTATTAATAATGATCTGCTGTGTATAGGCTGCAATCCTCGTCATCCATGGGGAATTGTCATTCCCAATATTTTTCTTAATCATCTTCAGGACATTCTTAAGTAGCTGATTCATATGATCTGCCGTTACCATAGTCACGTGATTCCTAATGATTTAAAAAAAAAAGTTGAATTTACACATTTTTAATGTTTTCATTTTTCTTAAACTTGATTTTCCGATGTTGGTTTTGTAGCCTAATTTTTGAAGAAAAAGAAAATAATTTTTCGCCATCTTAGGTGCGACGCCATCTTGTGATTTTCCGGATTTTCCGACTTTTTCACAGAACTGCACTAAAACACAAAGGTAGGTTTTTCTCAGGATCTACTGGATGGATTTTGATGGGGTAAAAAGCAAATGAAAGAGGAAGTATTAGCGGAGAATGTATCGGAACTAAATTTTGAATTTCGACCCAGAAGCTCAGAAAAGTAGACAAATATTCTTATTGACTTTTCTCAATTTCTGAGTCGAAATTCAAAAATCTGTTCTGGTACATTCTCCGCTAATCTTTCCTCTTTCATTTACTTTTCACCTCATTAAAATCCATCCAGTAGATCCTGAGAAAAACCTACCTTTGTGTTTCGAGGGAAATTACAAGATGGCGGAAAATGATTTTCTTACTCTTCAATAATAAGTCTTTAAATGTGGCTAACACCAGAAAACTACATAAGTTTAAGAAAAACGCCAAGAAAAATAAAAACATTTAATTTCACCAGCTCTCAAAAGAGACCCCCTTAAAAATAGTCTTACCCTGTAGTTGGTGTAAGATTGTCAGGTCCTTGAGCCCACCAGAAAGGTAGGTAAGCGCAGAGAAGTGGCAGTATAACATCAATAATATGTTGAGCATCATTGTATGTCTTGTCAGATTCAACAAATTGATCAACTTCTTGAAGAATTGCTTCAAGATTGGGCATAGAAGCCTCCATCTTCACCATTATATCTGCAAATATTTATGAAAATAAGAAAAAAATGTAAAAAAAAATATTTTGCTCTTACCTTGAGCTTCTAAAGAATGGTCTGCAATTCGATTGAGTAGAGAAAATTGATTGTGCTTATTGAGATGAGGCTCTAAGAATGCAACTGGGAACGTTGAACTGAAAGCTCCTAAACACGATCCGAGACTTGGTTTATGTCGTTCAATTTCCGTTTTTAGGTACTTCCTATCATGAGTAAGGCTAGCATCTGTTCCCAAAGTATACAGTGATGCTAAAATCTTGTAGGAAGCAACTTGAATTTCATCCACTAAAAAGAGTTAAAAAAAAACCATTTTTTAATAGAATTTGTAAAGATTTTTGCGGAAAAGCCTTACATAGTAGATCTGATCCATATTCACAGGCAGATAAGTGATCAAACATTGCAGTTAAAACGGGTAAGATCACCGTATTCACATAAGCTAGAGATGTTGATGTCTTCAAGTGTGTTCCTCGCAAGTGACTATATCTTCCCTGAAATTAGAAAATTTTTGCATAAAGACCTCGAAAAAAGTAAATCCCATTTAAATGACAAAACTAACTTCTTGCAAATTAACAATGGTTTGTCCAAGATCGTCTGCGGTGTTATTGAAGAATGTCAGCATTGATGTACGAATAAATTCGGGACAATTCTTCACCAAAGACTTCGCATCAATACCCTTAACCAAGACTTGAAGGCATCGGACTGTGATGCGAACATCTGGACCAAAAGCTGCCAATCGATAGCGCAACAAGCTCGCTAACTTGCAGAACAGGGCAGCTACCATTTCTTTCTCTTTGAGAGATGCTGCTCCAACATTATTGGTTGCCGTTGCAACGGCTATAAAGTAGTTTCGATGAGTAGAAAAGTATTTTTCCATCAAAGGTAGAACAACCTAAATAAGGAAAAAAAATCATTTTTTTTTAAACTTTTAAAACACTTTTAAAGACATTTCTAATTTTTACTTTTGAAAAGAATTTAATATCTCTGCTACTTGTCTTGAAGGAATTCCTACGACTGAAAGTTGTTGATGGTTTCAGTAGTTTCATGTTGATTGTAGCTCTGTCCAAGTATTGAATTAACTTTTCCAGAAGCGAGTAGGCAAATCTGAGTTCAATAGCTGGACCACCACCAGCCTGTTCTCCATCAACGGACAAACCACGAGATGGTCTGAAAAAAATTTAATTTTTGTTTGAAGATAAACTAAATTAACAACCTAAAAAAACTTTGATTTACTTGTGCAACTTGTATCCCTGATATTGCATATATTTGAGGAATTCCTGAGATCTCTCTCGATCCTTGCGCTTCTCCTTGTCCGTTAGTAAATCATATGGTACAAGTTGTGAATGAATTGCCCCACCACATGTATTCAACTCTTCACGCTTCTTCTTTGCCCAGATATCGTGAGAATTCTCTGCAAGTCTCTCTGCCATATTTTGCATTTCACGACTTAGCGTTAAGTTAGTCATATCAATTGGTTGAGGATTGTAATTAAATGGTGATGATGAGTCACCCTGAAATTCCTTCATAGTATCAATTTTCAATAAAACATAAATCACAAAATTTATTTATGAAATCATGAACCAGGATCATCAGGAATCAACGGCACAGGGGGGTGGTTTTGAGTTGTAGAACAGTGAGTTTTGCGAGCATGAAAAGGGGTAGAAAAAAAAAGAGATTAAGGTCAGCGTGAGTTTGGTTTTAAAAATTTTGAATTTTAAATAAACGAACTAAAGGGTCGGTTTTGTACTCACAAGATTAGGTTTTGATGTTCTCCTTGTTGAACCACGATGCGATAGTGGAACATCTCCTTCGGCATGTTCAACAGTCCATCCTAGTGCAAGGAGTGCTTTGAGAGCCTCCCTAACTGGTTCCTTATACCGTTCACGCTCATAGTCAGTCAACATATTGTAGGGCTTTAGGCGAGGATGAGACTTTTGGCTGTCTGACCATTGCTCACCATATGACCATCCAGCCTCAAGTTTCCGACTCGCCCAAGCATCGTGGTAGTGCTCACTGAATTTCTGTACAATGGAATTCAGATCATTGTCAAGTACTACGGCACTCGTATTGATTGGCTGTGGGTTGTATTGTGGCTGATCTGGAGCCGATGTTGAAGCGGGTTTCCCATAGAAATCCTCATCGGTATTCTTTGATAAACTATAGTCAGGCGGTAGAGCACACCCAATGGCAATTAGGCATGGTAGCGCCTTACCAAACAGCTCAGGATCATAATCCATATTGCTCAAGGAGTCAAAGATATTTGAGAACAGAAGCATTGTGAGTCTTTTTTCCTCATCAGAAGAAGACCCATAAGCACCCTGCCCTCCACTTGACCCATAGTACTTGGCACACCGATCATAGTGCAGTGTTAGAAGGCGAAGTGCCACAGTTGTGTACTCCGAAAGGCGAGACACATCAACAGTGAGCTTACGTAATAACTTGAGGAGCATAGATGGTTGCATTTGTGCTGTGAGGGCAACAAGAAAATCAGAAACAGCTTCACGTTGTCCCTTTGTAAGCATTCGATTCTTCGAAAGGCGATAAACTGTGTGAAGTGTAGCATCAAGAAGACTTGCGTAGTTTTCTGCTTCATTGTAGAATTTAGAATGTTGAATAAGTAAAGGTAGAATTGAATTTCCAATGTAGCGATTCATTGAAAGAGCCATATCGCTTTCAGAGCCATCATTCTACAAGAAATAATTTTCTTTATTTCTTTCTTTTTTCTGACTTATTGATTTTGTAGTATGATGCTTCCGGTGTTCGTCAGAGGAAAATTCCCGCTCACCCAAGGAAGAGAAGAATTTGAGAAGATCTTTGTGAAGAATATTCGCCAAACACAAAAGCACAAACAAAGAGTGAAAAAGAAAAATCAAAAATTAAAAAGGAAAACTCTGCGGAAAATCCTAATGAGTGTGTGGAACATTGAGAGAGGAGGACAATGCCCAAGTAACAACAAGCAAAACCACTGAAGAAGAGCCACTATTAGGCTCGAAAGCTTTGGCACAAATTGCTGCTTTTCCTTGGGTGAGCGGGAATTTTCCTCTGACGAACACCGGAAGCATCATTAATTTTCTTTATTTATTAAGTCACATCTTACCCGATCGAGCATTGTGGCAGCACGAAGATCAGGCAGGAAGGCTTCCTCGAGTAGTTTGTAGAATAATTCCTGGGTTTCAATGCCGTAGACACGTTCCAAGAACATGACGATACTCTGTTTGTGTCCAGGAATAAGCCCAGAAGGCATATCTATAAAATTAACAAACAGACTATTATTTAGTTAACGTACTTGGCAAGAATATGAAGGAAAGAAACAATTTAGGGTAAATTGCTACGAAAATTTTACCTGATTTAGGTTTCTCTTCACCAGGAGCTGGATTTTGTAGCGTAAACTTTAGACTGAGAACACCTTGAAGATCTTCCAGTGGTACAAGTGATCGCAAGATGGCCCTAGCCCTAAGCGATTCATTCTTCCCCTGTGCAATTACAGAAGAATCCGGAGCACAGCGTCCAAGGAGATCAACAAGGGTGCAGTAGAAGCATAATATGGCAGCGCCAGTATCAATGTAATCTTCATCGTCATCACTTTCAGGTAGAGGATGGTTGAATGATAAGCCAGACATTGTTCCTTCTGCCTCATCTTGCAGCTTACGACGATCAGCAATCCTCTCGGACATTTTATTTGCATCAATTATAGCCCTGAGAAGACCTTCACCTTCCCCACGTAGAGCTGGACCAAGGCATTCAGGTCTACGGATCAATAGGCGAATAACTAAGTTTGCATTCTCCTCAACACTTTCACCATTCACCCAAACGCAGAAACGGAGGAAGTCCAAATATCTTTCACCCTCAACGGGATCCCATCCCAAGTCCGGATAACCCTTCTCCACGAGCTCTGAATTACTTTGCAAACCACACCTGGATAGGTAGACAGCAATCTTCTCCAAGTAGTGCTCTCTTAAAGCAAGAGCTAATTCAGTGTTTTCCATTAAGCTGGAGTATGCAACATCAAGTGGTGTTGAACCACGCAAACTTGGTCGCGAAAGGAGAATATTGGAGTTCTCCAGGAGAAAATCAAAATGATCAAACATTGCTTTCTGATTTTGACGACTTGTGCGACAGAAGTAGCAGAGGAAACGACAACATGCAACAACCATCTCATGGGATGTATCCTTCTCCTTAACTGGTTGTTCACCACCCTCACTCTGTACTGGTGCATCGCTTTGCGCTTGAGCCCTTCTCCCAAGGGTATTCATCATAACGGCCATTACATTCTCGTGCACCCTTAGAATACGAATCAAGTCTGGATGTTGGAAGAATGTGTGATTATTCACCAACTTCCACAGGCGCGTTCTCATTAATTTTTCTTCCTCCTCACTCATCTGTACCGGTAGAAGGGCACGTATCTGACTGAGACCCACCCACATACCGGCAACATCATTCTTCGTCTTACTGTTGATCACATATGTCTTCTCCAGAGCTTTAATTAGCTCACCAACAGTATCATACTGTCGCACCAGGAGGCTAAACATCTCCCTCACGAGCTTCGGTGTCTCAATTTGGGATTCCTCTGCCCAGGACACGATAGTCTTAATGAGGACTTTTCGGAATATTTCTTCAGGAGTCTTCTTAACTGGTTCACCCTTTTCCACCGGCTCCTCTTCTAGCTCCTTAACTGTATTGATAAAGTTAAATATCTTCGATAGTGGTCCGGACTTTCCAGTATCCGCTGCCCCAGCATCTTCTGCCTCTGAATCCTGAAGAGCATTGAGGGATACAGTGTACATAAGTTGAGCATGGAATGCATTGAGTGCATCCCGCAATTCAACACCACATGGGCAATTTTCAATATCATCATCCTCGAGAGCTTTGAAACTTAGAATGGCATTCATCTGTTCACGCGGAGGACATCTGAATTCACGCGTTTTCTTCGCAGCCACAGCACTCGGGAGATCAGATTGCTTTATCTCAATATAACGCCTCAACTGATCAGCCTGTAGATCACCAACAAATCCATTTGAGAATGCAATTATACTCTCAACACGATGTCGCAACTGGATGTCACAGAGATGATGGAGTAGGTAGCACATCTGAAGCTTAGCCCCTTCGGCCATTTTCATCGTTAAAAGACCCTTTCGGTGCTCATCTTTGCCCTCCTTGTCGAAGTTGCTGTCCCATGTCTCTGGATTGATCATTATCAAGAGTTTCTCAATATCTTGATCCGTCAGTATTCCCACAAGAAGAAGACGATCCGTTAGCTTTATCAATGGCCTAAAGGGGTAAAAGGAAAATTTAATTTTCTTTCTTGTCGAAGAAAATCAAACTTTTTATTTAGACGCGTTGTACTTACAGGAATAAATTTTCATTAGATCCACCAATTGGGTCCCGATTGTGTACTTGATTGATCTCAACGGCTTCTGCTAGGGCTTCCATTACAAATTCCCTGACGACTTCTAATGGGAAGCGTGGTGAATACAGGGCATCAATCGTCGGTATAGGCTCACTGGAAACACCATTGGCCACTACTATTGGTACATTTGGCAAAGGGGAGCTTGATAGTTCAAAATAATCACCAAGGTTGGGGTCAGGGGGCAGGGGTGTTGAAAGGAATTCATGCACATCACACCACAACACCGATGAGAGATAGGGTGCATACATGTAGAGAAGAGGAAGAAATATGTATTAAATTTTAAAGAAAAAAAAATGTTTGTGCGTTTAAAACGTTTAAAATAAATACGAGAATGTACAATTCTTAATTAAATAAAATTCTTTAATCGTCTTAAAAGAAAATTCTTAAGACGTTAATTTTTAAATTTCAACATTATAGCATAAAAATTACATAAACAGATTAATTTCTGCATTAGGATACAATGTTTAGTTTATTTAATTAACGAATAAATGCGTAATAAGGGGCTATTGGAATACTAAACGTGAAGACGTCTTAATTTAGAAGATCTATTTAATACTGGCTCAGTGCAATTAAAAACAAAATGTTTTATCAAAAAAAATGTAAAAAATTGTACATTCTTACTAATTTCTATCAATCAAATCCTTAATGTAATGGGTGCAACTTTTTAGTTAAATGAAAATGAGAATAAAAAGATTTTTCAGTGCAGAGTCGTAGGATTTTGAACACAATTCTTTTGGTTTAACAGTGCATAATTCTACAAAATTCTAGATCTGGATATTCTAGATTTATTTACTTATAGTCCCACCCTCCCAAAGAAAAAAATTACTTCATGTAAAATTAACTCGCCCAATAAAAATTAACCCATAAAAGCCAAACAGGGTTGCTCCAGAGAAATGGTCCTACCATTCAAAAACCAGGAAAAATGTTTATTTTTAAAACTTGAGTAGAGATAAAATAAAAGGAAAGTGCTTTGGATCATTAAAAAAAAATATGTTGCACAAAAAATTGATAAAGGAAATCCAAAAATTGAAAATTGCCAAGAAAATCATTTAAACGACAATTTTCTTTTAGTTTCCTCAGTAGTAAAATAAAATCGAAATATTTTGTTTTGTAAAACTTACGCAATTTCAGTCATTTTCATCTGTGGCCTTACTGATTCAGTCGTAATTGACCTCAGTGAATGACACATTTCAGTATCTTTGTACAGTTCCGCCAATTCTGGCCCAAGTGGGATGATGTATTCATTTTTGCAGACTTCCCTGTAAATTTAGAAAATAGCACAAATGTAAAAGATTTAATTGGTTTCAAAGGCTTAAATAAATGTCCTTACATGGTCGTGGCGTGAGATTCCAAATGTAGTGCAATGAGAAGATCATAGAAACCTTGACGCAAAGGACCACTCATATATTCGGACTTGATGGCATAGAGTAGTTGCTTTTGATCCACATGAAGGCATAGGGCGTGAGCAGCTCTATAATTCGATTGGTAGCAAAGTGCTGCGTAGAGTGTTAGAGTATGTGAGTGGAAGGAGAGAAGTTTATCCATTTCAATGAGCTCCAGAATATCAATGCAACGATCCTCCTCGGGAATGTGAAGAGCCAGCATGGATACGGGGTCTTCACATAGCATAGACCAACCACGTATGTCGGAGAGTTTCAGCGCATGAACTTGGAGGGCATTGTTGGGCACACGAGCCCATTGATGTGGCTTTAGGCATTGCACCTTTAGTCTTGGTGGAAATTGGGGATTAACATGCTTATCCCCGGTTGGTAGAACAGCAGCTGACAATGGTAGGGTAGTTGGGGTACGACCCAATTCAATTTGGAGCACTTCCTTACTTGTAGCCTCCACAAAAATAGCCGGAAAGAGTTTCATATCGGGTTCCATGACCCATTTATGGGAGGTTTCCTTACCCTCGCACGTAAATCTAATTGTACCCGTTGCCGTATCAACGAAGCACCCCACAAACATACCCTGAGATGCACCCTTCCCCGATGCATCCTGAGTCACTTCGTTGAACAATTCATCCGAACGCACCATGTAGCAACTCTGTCGATTCACCTGATCTGCAATACTTCCGTAATCATCTTCCATTGTTACGGAGATACGGCGAACAGTTTGCTGATTAAATTCATTGCTGTGCCTGTGATATTGTGTGGTTACCCAGCCAATCCACACGTGCGTAGGATCTTGACCCGGGAAGATTCGTACACCGTAGAAATATTCATTGATCAGCTTGAGACATTCTGAATCATAGACTTCATTGCCAACTGCCTCAATTGGGCTACCACCCAAAGAATTCACGGTCATTGTTTTCGGACGATCTGGCACTGCAGGTGGTTGAACTCTTAAATCAGCATTAGACACTCTGACCGTTGGAGCTCTTGTCATTGTTTGCGATTGAATAACATTTCTTCCCTGAGCTGAAATTTAATGAAAATTAGGCATAAATGTCCTTAATTCACTTATAAAATAATCTTTCACACTTACTACTTCTCCGGTCAGCTGGTTCTGGGGTCTTTGCCTTCAATTTATCCTTACTCTGATCACGTTTCTTTGAGAAGAATTTAAACGGACTCCTGCCACGCTTCTTCTTATCATCCTTATCGCCAATCTCACCGTAGGCATTCATATCCAATTCACTTGTTGACCTCTGAATCTTTGAATTAATCTCAATACTTGGTGGGTCGTATGCAGCAATGCTACCACGCGAAAGGGATCCCTTCCTCGGTGGTCTTGATGGGTTTGGACGTAGCATTTGTTCATCTGCCTCCGCAGCATCTTCATTGTAATTCCTATGTAGGCCCTTGATATCATTCATGGTGAAGCCACTACGCATTATATGATCAAAATGTGCAGGAGTTGTTTGTTCAGCTTCAGCTAAGATGCGATTTTGGCGCATCTTGATCTCTTCCCATCGGCGCATTTTCTCATTTTCACTAAAACCACCAAAAAAAAATGTAAAAGTCAAGTAAAACAAGAAGCAAAAGAGTTCTATTTGCTCTTTACTCACGTAATAAATGTACTCTGGCAAATAACTGGCAGTGATAGCCTAAGGAATTCCCAATTGGCTTTCTCCATTGTTTCGAAAGTATTATGGGAGATTTTTAAGCATGGCGGTGTATCAGCACCTCCTGGAATTCTCGTAACATCAATGCGACAATCAATAAAGTCTTCGGTATTCTCGAAAATTGGTTGATCCTTCGTGTACCAATGCGTTACAGGTCTTCTCATATTTCTACAAAATTTAAAATATACGCGTATTAAATTGAATTTTATTTTAAAATAAATCTTAAATTTAAAGAAACTTACACACAGAATGGTTCGTAGCCCTCTTGAAGACCACACGTTGTGAACCACTTCAAGGAATCAACATTCTGCCCATAAATCAATCGAGCTTTTTGTCCCACCTGCAAAGGTAATAGATTCAATATTAATTGTCTCAGAGTTTTGTGTGAGGAGTACTTTACCCCAAGAGTACAGGCTGGAACAAAGCCAACACCATCGGAGGTTACATCAGCAAATGTTGTTTCACCACCCAATGCATCCATCAACAGTTCTCCATTCAGAGAGAAACCTTTAAAATAAATTTACAAAAAAATCCCTTTTAATTAATAACTAAAAATAATTTTAAAGAAGTTTATTAGCAAAAACATTATTAAAACATTCATGCAAATCTATAAAACCGTACAGTTCGAAAAAGGAATAACTCTGTCAAAGAGAATTTTTTAAGACCAATAAAAAATAATTTTCCAGGATCTTTTATTCTGGCTCCTACTTAAATAATAAAATTTAGGTTTAGAGAGCCTAGCTTGTAGACATAAAGATAATTCAATGTTTTCTTAATTAGTCAAAAGATAATAATTGTTGGTTATAGAATAAAAATAAAATTTAGAGTTACATCCTTTTCGAATCATACGATTCCTTTCGCAGGTAATAAACAATTTTTAAAAAAACACAGGGGTGATAGCAGAAATTTTTGAAAAATAAATTTAAAAACTGTTAAAATATTTTGTTTTGAATTTTGTGGAGAGATGAATAAATGAAAATGAATTCAAAAAAAAGATTAAAATTTTAACAACAAAGGTGTTAAAAGAGCTTCCGGTAAAATTAGCATTTTCCAAAATTTTCAGCTTGAAAAGGAATCATCCATACATGCAAAAAGATTAGGTAATGAAAAGATGAAATTATTTTAGAAAAATATCATGTTAAAATATTTCAGATTAAAAATAATGAAATGAATAAAATTACGTGAATTTATTAAACATTGCGCACAAAGTTAAAAAAAATTAATGCCTTATTAACATATCTCGCTTATTTGAATTTTTTTAGAGCATTTTGGGTGAAGGTTTGACTTTGCGAAAGTTAGATAAATTAGAGAATTAAAAAAAAAGATTTAATTTTTTCTATGGCACAACATTCCCTTATACTGACATTTCATTTATTCTCTAAACTAATTCGCTATATATTTATGTAAAAAAAAATTGAATAATGTTAAAGCTCATTTTAAGTTCGCTAATAAAATACATTTGGCTTTTAATGTCGCAATAATGTAAGTAAAATTTTGCTTTTAGTCTTGTTTTGTTCTTGAGCAAGATTTTATTTAGGCATTTCTTACTGATGGTGTGATCCACCAAATCAAGGAAGACACCAACGACATCGCCAGGAACCCACTGTTTGCCAAAGGACTCTGTTGAGCCCCCCGATACTTTTTCTTCCTACAAAAATTCAATGTATTTTGCCGCATATTATACACATAATTAAAAATTGTCAAAGATATCAAAGTATAAAGAAAAGACGAAGGGTGGAGGACAACAGAGAGATATGAAAGAAAAACAATAAGGTTTGAATATGTTATTAAAAAAAAATCTGCTCGCTTTCGTTCTTGTTAGGCACTGACAAGAGGATGTTTTTGTAAAATTTTTAACTTTAAAATTCTTTTTCTTAAATTTCTTTGTCATTGAAACATTTTTCTTACTAATCGTTTGCTCCGGTACATCAATAAAGCATCCAACAACATCTCCAACATCATATGGAGAACCAAATGTATCCACAGAACCTCCATGAATTTTCGTTAACTAATACCCATATTTGAAAATAATTTAATATTTCTTTTTTTTCTCTTAAGAAAATGTAATTAAAATAATTATTTTTGATATATTGTGTTTCTTTCAAACAAAATTACAAAACTACATGGTGATTACATTAAAAATAAAATAGATAGAGAATCATTAGTGAAGATACTTACATTGTATCCATCAAAGGCCCATGTACTGTCATCATTTCCAAGCATCGTTCCTGGATTGCAGTCAGCTCTAGCCCAACCGACCTTTAAAAATAAAGTAGTTTAATGTTTAATTTAAAGTAGTTTAATTGTAAGTAGTTCTAAAAAACTTAAGCTTAGATTTAGAAACTGAAGTCTAGATTAAGAAACTTATGCATCTACGTTAGAAACTCAAACCTAGCTTATAAAACTAAGGTCTGGTTTAAGAAAACTTAGGCCTAGCTTAACTCGGAGTTAAGTTTCTTAAGCTAGGTCGAAGTTTTCTTAAACTCGGAGTTAAGTCGAAGTTTTCTTAAACCAACTTAGAACCAACTTAAGAAACTTAGGCTCCCTGTTAGAAAATGAAGCCTAGCTTATAAAACTTAGGTCTGGTTTAAGAAAACTTAGGCCTAGCTTAAGAAACTTAACTCGGAGTTAAGTTTCTTAAGCTAGGTCTAAGTTTTCTTAAACCAGACCTAAGTTTTATAAGCTAGGCTTCATTTTCCAACAAGGAGCCTAAGTTTCTTAAGCAAGGCTTTAGTTTCTTAATCTAATCTTAAGTTTTTTAGACCGGAATAAGTTTCCTACATTTAGGCTTTTCAGATTTTGAAGCTAAAACCTTATATGCCTAGCATAAGAAACGGCTAAACCGACCTATGTAAGTGAATTTCACCAAGAATCTCAACTTACCCGCATTGGGCCGGCAGTAAGTACTTCAAATTCAAAGTACCATTTTCCCGATGTAACGGCGTAGTTCTTCTCAACTCGATACGTTCGAAATGCAGCGAATTTCAGTCGTTGTGCTTCAGCCAGAAGAGCTTCATTGCCCTCACCTGTTGGTGGGTCAAGATTGTACCCATACACCAAGAGGGTTCGTACAGTTTCCGAAGCCGTATCCCGATTTGCCTTCTTTATGGCTTCATCAACTTTCGCATAGGGCACCAAATGGGGGCTACGGTGATTTTCTGAATCTTCATTGAGACCATACGTCCATCCCTGCTGGATTCTCTCCTTTGCCCACAAATTGTGCGTATTCTCAGCCAATTGATCAACGAGCTCCTCGAGTTTGGGTGTTAAAGTTACAGCACTGAGATCCAATGGGGCGGGCTTGTAGCCATTTGCCTGCATAAAGGGTTCATTCGGTAGACGAATTGGTCGAATTCTCGCTGGAGGCTTATCCAATGTAATGTAGTATCCAAGAGCAATGATTGTCTTTAGCGTTTGTACAGCTAGCTGGCAGTCGTAGCGCTTCTCTGCAGCCGGTAGGCGTTCAAATTGCGTTAGGCATGGATGGATTTTGTGCAAGTCGTCGCGGTATTCCCCCCAGCACCATCCAGCTTCAATTTTATTGAGAGCCCACATTTCGTGAATATTCTCCGCTAATTTATCCTTAATCGTATCCACAAATGACGGTAGACCGACATTGGTTGTATCAACGGGCTGTGGCACAAAGGGGGTGTCATCCTCAACGAGCCACGGTCCCGCTAGAACATTCTTATTGAGATTGCCAAAGTAGAAGCAAGGATCGAGGCTAAGTACTTGATGTGGCATAAGGCACTGAACGAGCGGTGAAAATCCCAGTGGTGGAGCAAATTTCAAGCGCCCATGATCACCACCGAGAAGGAAGCGACAGCTCAATTTGGAAGAACAACTGAGTACGGGAAAGAACATGCCGTCGAGATTGAAATTCCGGAAGCTCCCACGAACTCTAGCCCCGTTGAATGTAAATGTTATTATTGGCACTGTTAAGTCCAGGGCGCATCCAATTACATCACCCTTCCGGATGTAAGGCTCCTGCAGTTCAGCCGATACAATGGCAATTTTGCGTCCACCTGTCCACAGGTGTGCACCGTCGAAGCCGAATGAGTAGAGATCATCCCCAACGCCATTTCCACCCCATTTTTCACCACCTCCGGGGTATGGGACATATCCCGATGTATTGGCCCAACCAATTCGTAGATGTGGCATCATGTGGGTTGTCTGCTCAATGTGATCCATTGTTATTTCAAAATACCACTTTTGGTACATTGCAGACCCCTCGACGCGACCTACAAATATGTTTGGTCGAATGCTGGCCACATGATCAACAAGTTGCGTCTGAAGGAGAAGATTCTTTCCGGGCAGAAGAAAGTCACAAATATTATTCTGTGACGATCTCACAGCTACACCATTACCCACACAAAGGGAGCAAAGGACATCAAGGACCTTTGGATCACGACCATGTTTCTCCAGCAAGGATATAATCACTTTAATGTGTTCATCCTGTAGATGCAAAATAAAAAATTAAATAAACAAAAAGATAAATTAACTTAAAACGATTCAAATAAATTACCCTCATCATATTCAAGGCTTCAGGTGAATCAATAAGGACACAGTGGAGTACATCGAGCATTCCAGACCCTTCGCTGGAGGCTTGAGAACCAAGGCGAGAGAATAGCCAATTCAATCGATTTGTATTGGCAAATTGAGCACAATTGGTGTGATTTCCTTTAATAATAGCAGCTAGTAATTGGTACAGATAGCCCGAAATTAATTCCCAACTCTGACCACTTTCATCACTCGCTAGGAAGCTAGCAAGAAATCCCTGGGAAGTGATTACATTGATCTTATCAATGGCCTCGAGAATTAAATTCAACACGCCTTCTTCCTGAAAAAGATCCTGACGATTTCGCAGAGCACGAAATCTGTTTTGCTTCTCTTCGTGTTCTGCAATTAAATGAATTTTAAATTGCTTTAAATTTATTCTGAATTAACAGTCTTATTTATTCATTTTAAAATCAGATATTAGCTCATATTCAGCGAATAATAAATCATTAAAATCGTTGAAATTTCAGAGCATATTTTTGAATTTTCAAGGATTTCTTGGTCGCTGAATACGACCCATTGTGGAATTTTATTAAAAGCCTTTATTTAGGTAATTCCTACCCATATCATCGTCCGGTTGGGCAAAGTAATTGATGAGATCTTCAAGACACATCACCATCTCGGACAAATTCACAGTTTGAAAGAATATTGAGTGACGTCGATGTTCTTGCAATCTTTCAAGACCACTAAAAAGACAATTTAAATGAATTTATTATCTGATGCTTAATTAATTGAATCCTAATCTCAAAACTGATTAACTTACTTGATAAATTTCGTGAAGAGACTACTGCATTTGCGGATTACCCTTGCCGTTTTGGATTCCTCTTCCTGGGACCGTGAGAAATCCAGACCATCATCCATTTTTCCTTCCTCATGCAGGGCAGCCTGTTTCTCCTCCACCTTTCCCACGCCCTTCTTCTTCGTCTCATAGCTCTTGTAGCTCAACCAGAGACTCGACTCTAAGTGCTGTACAATGACAGTTGAGTCACCGTATTTTATAATTGGGGATCCAATTATTTCCAAATCTTTATCCTCAAGGATAATTTTTTGATCATCTTTCTCCTGACGCAAGCAAAATGTTGAGCATGAAATTGTTGCTTCGTCTTTTGCCAGCTGGAAAGGTATTAAAAAGAATTTTGAACTATACCTATGCTAAATTAATTAGTCAAGAAAGTTTTACCAAGCATAGTTCGTTGTTCTCGTTAACAGCCAAATAACGTCCTGTTGTTAGGTGACGAATCCTCATTGGATGGTACCAATTTATAAAGCCACCAGACCACTTTGTACGAGCCAATTCTAAGCGCCATAGGGACCTTGCTTGTGACATAACAGAACCTCCTTCATATATCACTATGCTGTTTTATTGGGAAATTAAAAATAATAAAAAAAAGATTTTTAGAATTAGATTTACGAAAATTAATCAGATTGCATTATTTCCTTATCCTTACTTTTGCCCAGGTTCATTTGCCCACGTGCTCGGGATTGTTAGACATTCGTCACCACCGTGAAAGAATCGCAGGACATCACCGCCAAAGACATAGCCAACATACTTCATGCGCGAAATTCCCGTACCATAGGGTTGAACTGACCAGTGTGTAACGTGGAAGCTGGCATTGACAATGGACTGGTCATTCTCCTTGGTGGTGTGCAAGTATCGCTCAGTGGCCACGGATACGAGAATCAAATCATCACCGACACGCACCTTTTCACCTTCTGACCTCTGCTTGCTGGCCGGATGAACCGTCCACCAGCACGCTTCGCCTTGACTGTGCTCCTGAAGACCAACATCGAAGGACAATTTGTCATTTGAGGACGACGTCGACAGGCAAGCTAAGTACTACGGAAGAGATTAATTGTGATTATATCGCACCATCGGGTCAAGGGGAAGAAGTAAGTAACAAGAACTTGTCTCTAAGGAAAATAATAATTTACCATGTCGCTGTTTTGGTGGCGTAAAAGAATAGCATTACCGTAGAGTAGTGTCCTGTGACCGGATCCTGTTCCTTTCCCCTGAAAATTATGAACAAGAAATTAATTAAAATTTACTTCTTCTAATCAATTTTCATTTGATTTCTTCTTGCTTTCTTTTACTTTTCAACGTTCGACAATAAAAAAAACATTGCAATATCTAACAACAAAAGAGAATCATCCTAATTTTATTAAATTTTGTTATAAATTCCATAAAATCGTGTATCATTTAGATAAAAAGCAATTTATCATATTCTTTTGCATACAAGAGCGTACACAACACATTCAGCATGTTCTCAGCATATTTTCATGATAACAGGAAATTGTGAAAAAAGAAAGGAAATTGTGGGAAATGTTTCTATCAAAACAACCAACACAATAAACAACATAATTCTGCCCACGAAATGACCTTCAAAGTTACAAAAGGCACTATCAAAACATACATAATGCATATACATATGTATGTATATATCAAGTGATTTATATCAGGGCTATATATCCTTGTGAGTTCCTTCTGTTCACTCTTAAACAAAAGTACACAAAAGTACAAAAAAAAGAATTTTTATCGCCAACTTTTATTTTATTGGAAATCCATAAATTTTTGTTTGGTCATTTTTACAAATTGGTCCGTTAAATTGATGAAGTTAAAGAAATATGTGTGATAACATTAAGAGGTTTCTGTCTGGATATTATGCTCGTGAAAAGAGGATGGACAAATAAAATTTTGTGAGCCTCATTTTGTTGAATCACACAAAACACAAAACAATATAATAAATAATATTAGGGAAAATATTGTTTTCTTCACTGATAAAAAAGATATGATTCGTGATCTTTGAACTTCAGTTTGGACGAAAATGAGAGCCTTTATTCAAGAGATAGGAATTTATGCATTTAAATAATAAAATAAAAGGCATTATTATTTTTAAAGGTGATTTTACGTGAAAATTTCATAAATTTGTGGGAAAATAATGAAAATTCAAGCACAGTTGTATATAACTGATTAAGGAAGAAAGGTAAGGAAAAAATGTAACATGATTGTTAAAAAAAATCCTTAACTTTAAAATAATTTTTCTATTTCTCAAAATATTGCAATAGTTTATAGTATTGAATATACTTCCGGTTTCCCTCAAATTATATCTAAAAATCTTTTATGAAAAATCATTAGTAAAAATATAATTATATAGAATTAAAAGGATGTTCATCTAACAGTACATGATAAAACTTTAAATCTGATGCATACGCTCTTACGTGAAAAATCAATTTGAAATCTTTAGCTAAAATAAAGCACGTTTTATCAAAAAAAAAAAAATGTCCTAAGACAATAAGTAATGTGTATAATTAAAGAAAAAATAATACAAATAATTTTAAAACAATTCAACCTGACGATCACAGTCGATACACACAACGTGTTAAATTTGTTACAAATTCTAAATGTTTTAGGAATGCCAATTAATTAATAAACAAATATGTAGATATATGTAATAATTATTCAGAATTCTATGATAGGTATGTGGGAAGATGGGGGAGAAAATTTGTCACCTATAGGATTAAATTCCTTACTGTGGTATGAATGTATGTATGTTTAAATAGAACAGAGAAAAAGATTTTTCCTTAAGTTCCTCTGTATTATAACTTTTTCTAGCTTTTAATTAACCATGTTACAAACCTTTAGATGACAAATTCCACCCCAATCTCCCTTTAAATGAAGTTAATTAATGAATATGAAATATGAAATTTAAAGAGATCTGACAGATGAATTTTTTATGCTTTTTAGTATTTATTTTTTAATAAAAAAGAAAAATAAAAGAATTTTTTCTGTAAAAAATCTCATATTTTTTTCTCAAAAATTGATCTGTCCTATTTACTTTGTTTTTACTTAATAAAAAAATTTCAACTCCCTGAAAATCTTCTCTTACTTCCATCTTCTCTTTCTCACTGTCTTACACGATACTTACTAAGGAATCTTTCTCCTGTAAACCAAATTAGAAAATTATGATAATTTTCTTATTTATGCCCATGTTTTATGCTCATAGTTATAAATTGAAAGAAAGCATGACAAAATGTGAATAGTTAATCTTCATACTATTCATCATTGTAAGAAGTATTTAAAAAAAAAAGAGAGAGCTTTTGTACAATATTAAATGAAAAGCATTTGATTTTTCTCATTTATTTTTCATGAGATTTTTCTTTGTAGCATTGAGCTTTCGCTATGAAAATATGTCTTTTTCCGGTAGAAAATGTTCAAAATTCTCAATTCAATTGAAACTCACGGTCTCAGATCCTGCAGCTGTAACGAGCTCCTGCAGTGCTCTCACGGAGAGAGCTTGCTCAATAACGAAGACACATTGTGATAGGTCAGGAGGGATGTTTTTATCGGCAATATTTTCAAGGAAACAATGCCGATTGCCAAAACCCTCCGCTGCTAAGCAAACACGTTCACCTGTGGCTGTGCACGAAAGACAAACCATGTCTTCCTGTAAATTTAAAGGAAAATTCACATTAAATAGAAATTTTAGGAAAATTTAAAAGTAGGTATGTAATTAAAATAAATATAATCATACCGTGCGCAAGAATGAAACATCATCTTGCTCAGATCCTCCTTCCGCTTCAGCCATGTTGCGGAAGTGTTATCCTCCACACTAGCAAACAACTTGATATTTCTTTCCCTATTATGTCTTAAACTTTTTTGTAGATCCACATGTGCCACAGATCACCTTTGCAGGAAAAGAAACAACAAATCAATCAAGGAAAAAAACTCATAAATTACAATTTCTTTTGAAGTTATTAATCTATATAATAAAGAAAGGTCTCTTTAAAATTTCGTTCCTGATCATCTATGCATTTCTGCACCGTGCGTTGGTCCGATCGTGATGAAATTTGGTACAGAGACTCCTGATACCAGGCGGTTTTTACCAACGGCATTCATTTTCCCCCCAGAGTCCCCCTTCTCATAGCCCCCATATAAAAATCACGATTTTTTCACTACTTTTTGAATTTTGCGCCATAAATGTTGTGTGAAATTCACTTTTTCCCTTTGAAATATTTGTTGGAGATTTTTTGCGTGGCCCATCTATCTTTCTTCTATATAATAAAGAAAGGTCTCTTTAAAATTTCGTTCCTGTTCATCTATGCATTTCTACACCGTTGGTCCGATCGTGATGAAATTTGGTACAGAGACTCCTGATATACCAGGCGATTGTTACCAACGACATTCATTTTCTATTGGACTTTTTTCATCTCAATTATCTTCTCTATATAAAATTTGCGCGAAGCGCAACAAATCCCCGCGAAGCGGGGCGAGGTAAATTGGAGCGAAGCGACAATTTACCTCGTTATTTTAATATTGTAATAAGATATTGCAATCGACATATAAAATTTGGGGATTTTATTCTAAAAGAAAATAGCAATTTTTCTTAATCCATTAAATTGATAAGAACTTTTCTGACTTTAACCCTTTCACGTTCTTTATTTATTTAATATTTCTCTTCTTCTTCTATTTTTTTTTATTGTTTTCTGGGCCGGACATGATTTCGATATCCACACAGCCCATGCATTAAAATCACACAGAAGAGACCAAAGAAGACGCTTTGTTCGAAAAATGTCCTTTGAGAGCATCAATAGAATAAATATCGTGATAAAAAGAGCGCATTCAATGTTACTGTTTCACGTGGACGCGAAAGAGTTAAAATATTATAATAGCGTCACATGGAGTTACAAGGATAATTTTAGTACGCTTCACCATTTCACTTTGCTGACTTTAAGAAGACAGATTTTTTTATTTATTAAAAAAATGATAAAAGGAAAGGAAAGCTCTAGGTTATAATTCATGAAAGTTCCAAAACTTTAGTTGAGAACAAATTTCTCTGGATAATTTTCAATTCAGATTTTACGAAAATTTCAAAAGCTTTTCTGAACATATCTGAGTTAATTTGTATATAAAATTTTTTTTAAATTAATTTTGTGAAGCTTGTTTTAGTTCCAATTTAATTAAATAGGGTTAGGACTTTTTAGCTACATATATTACATTTGAAATATGCAATAAATCGAAGACAATAAAAGACAAATAAAAAAAATAATACAAAATAACTCCTTGTGACGGTATAAATTTATTATTTTATATGAAGGAAATTAATTTAGGAAGTATAAAAAGCTTAAAATGTTTCTTTGCTTTTTTTCGCTTTTCGCGAATGTTGAAAGGTGTGTTGAGTTTAAATGAAATGGAAGATTTATTATTAGAATTCACGAAACTTATATATTGCGTGTCCTCTCATTCGCATTAGTTTGAGTATAATAAAATCACGACGATTTTCCGAGCTTTGAAATAAGCCCACCCGAAAGACAAATCACATCTATTTTTGCATTAACGAATTTTGAGAGAAAAGTCAGATAGACTTCATAATTTTGTTAACTCTTAAAATGTGTTTTTTTTAAATATTATTTATTTAAATATCTAATTTTTCTCTGCAGTTTAAAAAAAAGAAGAAATTATGATTTTTTTCAGAGCAAATAATTTCGCTTGTCTTTCCTCCCTTGACCACCCTTCCAGTTTTTCCTCATATCAACATTATTTATGACTCTACTGCAGTGAGAGCATAACTTTTTCATGAGTTTTTCTCACATCGAAATGTTGCTTTATTTACTTTGCACTCTCCAAAAAAAATTCTCACGAGAGAATTTCTACAAAAAAAAAGTTTTGCTAAATTTAAATTTTATGCACAAGGTATTAAATTAAGTTAATGAAATTGAATTCACAAATTGCTTCTGCGATGCTGTAATCCTGGCCCAGCAATCGCAAAATCTTCACATTTGTGGCTCAAAGATATTTTTAAGCATAAGCACTTAGCCACAGCACAAAAATAACACCGGGAGCCCCAGAAAAATTTTCTTTTTCAGCTCCCATGAAAATTTTGCACTTTTCAGCGTGAAAACTGCATTCTGGTTGATAAAAATTGAATTTTTATAGTGAAAATTTTTAAATTATCGTATGTTAACACTGGATTTTCCAGTTGAATCGATTTTAATTAGAGTAAAATGGGTTTTCCGATCACCGGACGTGAAAAACGTACCGTCACCCCCTGAATCTCAATCTGAACTAAATTTAGGTAAAACGAGTATCACGAAATACCGTCGAAGTTACCATTCGGGCACGTACACTGTCCGTTAATCCCAATTTTTCACCTGACAGTTGGAAATTTTCAGGGAAATTCACCTCCGAAAATTGAAATGTTGTGTTTTTTTGAAAAATTTCTTCTGCAACAGTGACAGTTTGAATTGGAAAATTGTACAAACAATTAAAATCTATTACCTCTTACCAATTCGGAAAAGAAAATGTTTAATTAACATTTAGTTTTATTGGAAAATTTATTTCCATTACTTTCACAGAGTTCTTCTATATTTTTTAACTGTTAAAAAAGTATTTTAAATATTTCTGGAAGATGCAAAATATTTTCCCCAAAAATACTTGTCCAACTTTTTCCGAGAGTGTATGAAAAGTTTTCGGAAAAATAAATTTCCCAAACACTTTTGGGACATTTTTCCTTCATCCGAGAACCGACTTACGTGCCATAGAAAAAGGCAGCACGGTGTACAAAGTGAGTGAACAGGGAAAACACAATAATGTTTTCACGAAAACTAAGCGAATAAAAAAGAAAATTCCCCCAAAAATTTACAAAAAATTAAATACAGAGCTTGTTTTAAAGGATAGTGCTGGAATGAAGGAAAATCAAGGAAACTATCCTGCCTTAAATTGCCTTTGAATTTTCACATTAGTTCGAAAGAGAAGTTTTGGATGATTCTGCGTACTAGGACTTGGGTTCAAGGTGAATCATGTTTTTTGTCATGTTTTTGTCATGTTTTCTAATGTTTATCAACAAAATTCCTTGGCACGAGAATTTATTTTGATTCATTTTCCGGTCAATCACCATGTTTACATTTTGCACATCAAAGACATTCCTTCGGTAAGCGTGCCATTAATTTTAGTAGCCAATCTGCGAAGAGGACGCTTAGACGTCCACGTGCTATATTGTCACATTGCAAGCACCATGCGGTTTTCCCACGGGTTTCCCCATGATGTCTCATACCCAAAATTCTTCTTGGCAGTTGGCAAATCTTTTAGAGACGATCTGTTTGTTGAAATTAATTTATTTTTTTGAACTGAAAATCTACATTAGGAAATAGACAATCTTCTCTCAAGAATTGTTTCAATTTTTGCAAAAAATTTCTTTTGGAAACTTTGCAGATTCTTCTTCAAAGAAATCAATGGTAACATATCGTCCAAGATGATTTTTTGTAATAGTGTTAAAATAATTGCAATTTGTCTCAATAAGTTCAAATTTGGCGCCATTTGAAGGCTCGAAGAATTCCAGTGGTGGTCACTGGAAAGTTCCAAAATGTCAATGGAAAAATAGACTGTCAAGATGTCAATGATGAAACTTGTCAGATCGCGCAGAGATTTGACGGTCCGCGCTGCTCAGTAAATTAATATAATAAGGTTCAATTTATTCGAACAATGTGGGTACGTTCCAACAAGAGAGTCTTAAGTGAAAACTTTGCAAAAGGTGATAAAATGTTTATTGAAATCGCTAAAACCTTTCTCACTAAAAGGGAGCAGTTGTCAAATTTCAAAGGAAACAGAAAAAAAATCCCACAAATCCGAAGGGCAAACAGGAGAAGAAGATAACTACATATACTGTCTCTCCTTAAAAGAAAAACAACGAAACATGAGATAATTGGAAATTCCACTGTGTGTTTAGTAAGTTAAAATAAGGAGATAAACCGCACCCTGGACTGGCGGCGCTCACCGGATAGAGTTTGTCTCCTTATTTTAACTTACTATTACGCCAGTTATACAACTTTGTATTTTAATTACGTTAATTTGCCAGTTTCACTCCTTCCGAACAGAATATGGTTTTGCTAATTTACTTATCTTCTCCCTTAATGGTAAGACTGCTGCAAGGACACCTTTAATCTCTACATACGGAAAGGCACTAGTGGAACCGCTTATCAAAGTCTGCGCTAGCTCCGGGAGCATGCAGCCCCTCCCAACGAGCCCGAACACCCCGTCAGGGAAAAGTCTTGGCTCAGTGAGCCCGATTCCAGCCAGAGAACCTGTGGACCCGATAACCTGTATAGTGGTCAGGCGGCTCGCTCCACCTTTGAGCCCCAGATTAAGGCAAAGAGGTTATTAGAAAACCAGTTCCATTGGGAAAGGGCAAAGTGGAGGCCCAACCCATTGAAGGGGAATCATTTAATAAAATAATTTTATCATAATGACAGAATAATTTTATTAAGTTCTTTGCTCTTATGCCTACATTAATATGAGTTCATAAGACATTATTGAGTTAACAATTTACATTAAGATCTATATTTCAATATTTAATATCTTTCGTTTAATAAATTTTATCATTATTTTTTTTTATATTTATATTATGATCAAAATTCAATGTTTTTCTCAACACATTGTTTTTGAATAAAACATATAATAGTTGTCTTTTCAATCATACATGTCTTATTCTGCGCTTTCAAAACACATGCAGTTTTGTTTTCTTATTATTTTCAATACTTATTTTGTTCTTTTTTATTTTTTTTTCACTTCTGTAATGTATATAAAATATGAAAGAGTTTTCTTTTATTCACCACACTTTCACTCTTTTCAATTTAATTTTTACTTTTTCATTTTTATTGACACATTGGTACATTACGAAAAAGGATGGATTTCTGTTTTAATAATAAAATTTATTTAGTCTAATTTTCTTTTTTGTTTATAATTCTTTTCTATTTCGTTTTTTTTTTATGTAATTGAATAGATGTTCATCTTGAGATTAAATCTTTTCTATATAGCCATTTTTGCAATCTTTTTTTTTATTACTTAGGCTTATTTATTTTTATTTTACATTATTATTTCTTTTATTTTTTTTTATACATTTTTATTTTCATGAGAAGTAGAGAAAATTAATGAAAACAAAAATTATCTGTACCTTTTCGTTAATCATTGTTATTTAATACGTAGTCTTTGTTTAATTTATTTATTTACATTTTTCGTTTTTTTCATTCTTTTTTATTATGAAATTTGTAAAATATATTTTAAAATGTTTGAAAAAAAATCTGTGTATAAAAAATGATAGAGTTTTTATTGTTTAGCCTATGACGCCCTATGTAAATTTTAATTAATTTTTATTTAAATTCATTTTTGTTTGTTACTATATTTCACATCTTTTGTCTCTTTTTTGTATATTATCTAAAAATTCTATGAGATGGAAGCAAATATTCTCATTAGGTCTTTTATTAATTGAATTGTATATAATTAGAGTTTCACATTTTTAGAGGTAATTTTTCTACCATTTTCTGTTTTTTTCTCATCGCTTTAAAAAACAAATGAAAAGGCCGAAGGTACATAAAATTGTTAGAAGAATTAATTATGGTTTATCACTAACTCAATTGTTTTCTTTTTTTTTCTATGAGGAATTTTATTTTGGCAAAAATTCTATTTTTTATTAGCTTATGCAAATACAAAATATTTGCAATTATGTTTACAGCTAAATTATATTTCTGTGATTGTGATTATGGAATTCTTCTTTCTCAATATTCCAGCTTCTTGGACATTTTATTCTTAAAAAAAAAAAAACGGTCAAAATACGAAAAAGTATTGGCAAAAATTCGGTCTCTCTGTTTAATATTTTTACTATATTTAATATTATCTAATAATATTTTTTTTACTATTTCTTTACATAATTTATTGTACGTCTATTTACAATTTTTTTTAACCTAATTTTTTTTTACACGAAAACTTCTTTGACTTCCTTGTCGTTTTTTTTTTATATCTTTTGGATTTTAAGGGATTTTAAGGCACAAATTGTCCTCTCCATTTTAAAAAGAAAACATCGCATTTAATATTAAACAACCATTTAGAATAGACATTTAATAACACTTCTTTTTTATTTCTTGAAAATTTGGCAAAATAGTCTGGTGTTGTGAATTATGTGTGAATATATGTATACTTATTTATACAATTTGGCATCTCAATGGAAGTACTGTAACGCGCAAATTTTTTTGAGTTTGAAAAAGAATCATTAAAGCTCCAAAATAAAAAGAAAAATTGTTAAAAGGAATAAAGTTCTGATGAAGAATTTTTAGTTTGGCAGATTGTAATATCTTTAGAAAGACTTTTAAAGGATTCTTATTTTGAATAAATAAAATAGAGTAATTCTGTCTTCCAATCTGTTTAAATCCAAATAGAATCTACTTGAAAATATAATAAGAAAGAACAAAATTCGTTCTTTTTATTTAGTATCTGACTTTTTCCTGCAGTTTCAACTGATAAACGATTTTTTTAGTGAAAAAATGCAACAAAAATCTTTTTTTTTAAAGAATATTTTAATCTTTTCCTGTCAAAAACTGCACGTTACATAAATCAGATTTTTTAACATAATTTTTTATGGAATTTATTCAAATTCAGTAAAAATCAACACATTGTTCAAAGAAACAATCCAGACACAAATATCCTGAATGTTTCATCCACGGAAGGAGCTTTCTCATACAATAACGTATAAACTCCATTTGAGCAATTAATTCAATGAAACTTTGCCAAATTGAGAAGAAGATGCTTTTGAGATCACATCTGATCCTACTATACTTTGAGATGAAGATTTCATTTTTGAGCCACTCTTTCCATCCATTAGATGGGTAATGGAAAGAGAGACCAACACATCTTTGGCATGTTTGGTTTATATAAAAAAAATAAAAGTTTAAATGTTCATTTCTTTGTTAAATTAAAAACAAAAACTTCTTTTTCATTCAGATAAATATTTGTGCATAGCGTAAATTAATCTCATTTGTAAATCAAATTACATCTACTATAAATTTTAAATTAATATTTATTTTCTCTTTTTTTTTTTGCTTTTTGTTTTCCTCCACAATGAAAAAAAAGCATTTTGAGGTATTTACGTTAAAAATTAATACATGGGAAATTGTTTATAGAAAAAAACTTATAGACAATAACTCATAAAATATTTACAAAAAAGAGAATTTAATCCCTGATTTTTTGTGTCAATAAAAAAAAACAAAATTAAATTCTTTTATACATAAAGCATTTTTTTGGGTTTTTTTTAAATCATTTTCTGATTAATCTTAATTACTCGCTATTTTGTTTTTTTTTTAATACAAGTAGGTATACAATATCTTTCAGGGGGTCTTCTTTATGCAAATTTTCAACTTATAAAAAGTTTTCTTTGCACTGTTTCTATACAAAATATTGCGCATAAAACCTATTTGATTTTCGAAGTACAATATTCGATTGTTCTGATTTTAGTCACATTCTTTTCTTTTTCTTTCTTTCTTTATAAGAGGAGTATTTTATAGGTTTAGGCAAAAGAAAAATTAAGATTAATTACATCCCTTTTATTATCGGTTTGCATGTCGGGAAAAAACTATAATATTAAATGAATTTGATACAATAAAAGTCCTATTCATGATTTTTAAATAATATATTATTTTTATATATCAAAGTTTAATTCCCATCCCTCACAAATAAATCATTCTCTCATAAACGCAAAAATTATCACTTTTTCTTTCGTTCTTTATAAATTGTTGCGTCTCAATATTTTTCAATGATGGATGACGAACCATAAGAAAAGTTTTCTTTTCTGTTTTTATGGAAAAAGAAAACTTATAAACCTTTTAAAAATTTTTTTTACCAGAGATTTTTCTTCAGTTTTTAGACAACTTTTGTGTGTTGGCACATGAAATACTTTTTTTTTGTTTAATCTTCACAGTTAGAGAACTTGGTAAAGATTCTTGTTTATAATTATCTCACAAAGAAATAATTTAAAACTTTACGTCATTATCAAATTCCCTAAATTAAATTTATATTTATTTTAAAATCTCTTAGGCCGTTTTAATTCTTCCTTCAAGTGATTTTATTTCTTTTTCTTTTCGTGTTTGTTGATAATTAAACTCAGCTTTGATTTTTTTTATGAGTGATATTTTTGCTGCAATTAACAACTAAAAATATTATTTAAAATAAGAATCTCATTCTTTTATACTGTTTTTAATACTTATAAAATTTAACACAAACCCAAATTTTATCTATTAAATGTTTTATTCATCTGAGATAGAGATTTTCTCGTCAGAAATAAATTATCTTTGTGTTTTTTACTAAAATATATTTGTTTATCGATAATGTCATTTGAGATCATTTTGGAAGTCGGGATGAGTGATCAAAGGAATAAACAAAACAGTCTTGTTTTATCAATAAAATTTTACGAGAAAATTCAGAAATCCTGTTTCACAAATAACGGAGGAGCTTGAGAAAATAATTCTTTTTTCTAAAGCTGAGTCACGATTTGTACAAATTCTCCTTGGAAAATTCTCAGAACATTGGTCGATAACAGGGGGATTCCGTGTCCTTTCAAAACCACATTTCCAAGGGCTTTTTGACAATACAACTTACCAAATATTATAAAGAAAATTTTTCCGTCATTTCATTGCCCGAAGAAGAGGGAAAACAGAACCATCAAAACATCGAACTTCTAAATATATTGAGAAATTAAAGAATTTTGTCGTTCACGTGAATTGCGACATTTTTGTTTCATTTTTTGTATATATTAATAAGTCCGTTCCGTAATTAAAATAGAAAATAATCGAAAGCTAATAAATAGATTTTCGAATTGAAGAGGAATTTAGTAAAATTAATTCTTGTCCGATTGGAATAGACTCAAACTTCTTGTTTTGTTTTGAAGAAAAATATTTTCAAAATTTTTATGACACTGACTTAATAAAAAAAGACATTTTTTCAAGTTCCTCCCCAATGAGGGATTTAGCTTTCAAACTCTGATTACGTTTTGAAAATCAATTAATTACATCCAGAGGAAAAATCAAATAAAATTTGTATATTATTAAATCCGCAATGTTTATTTTCCTTTCCCTTTGAGCATTTTGAGCTAATTTTTATGTAGGTAAATAATAAAAATACTTTATGTTCAAATGTAATAAAATGTTGTGAAAATTCCTTGATTTCAATTTAATTAAAAACAAGTCAAAAATTTCCCTTGATCATATCACTATAAAATGAGCAATCCTATATAGTATTGGTATATATGACTGTGTGTAGGTAGAGGTACTTAAATAAAAATGAGAATACTAACATTTTACAAATTACAACAAGTTAATTTGTCCCGTATAGGCGATAATTCTATCTACTAATTTAATAATTCTATATTATTCTATAACACCACCTTCTCAATCAGGCTCTTTTCTCATGCATGAGTTGATTATTTTCATTTTCTTCATAAAATCTTCAAAATTTTATGAGAAATTTCTTCTTTTTTTTCATTTTTTAAACTACAATTTGTATAAATGCTAAAATGTAATTGATGTAGGTGAAATAGAGGAGGTTTTTGGAAGGAAAAATATTTTGGTAAAACACCCACGGAGAGTCCTTCTATACGAGATGCCCATCAGCGTCCGTATAGCCCAATTGGGCATTAAATGAACTAAGATTGTGCTGATCGTATGCAGCTGCATTGACACCAATGAGTAAGTTGCTATCAACGCCTGGTGCATTTTGTACATTGAGTATTTGCATATTATGCTGTTGATTCCTTTTGGAATCCTTTAAGATACCCTGTGGTTGTTTTGGCGTTGATTGTGACACCTGCGATATATTGCTAAGATTTCCACTTGTCTGCGATGAGGAATTCTGCATATCGTGCGTGGCCTTTGTGTGTGTTGTGTGATGTGTAACATCTGGGGGTGGTACAACACCCTTCATACCACGTCTCAGTGTCCCACCTCCAACTGTCTGCATGTGATTCACAGATAGTGGTGGATTTGTGAATTCCATTTGTGGATAATCCTATCAAAATGATATTTTGTATAGAAATTTTCTTTCTTTGTTTTTAATTTTGGATCTCTGTGTTGATAAGAAATCTTAGAAAAATTTCAACAATTTCAAGGATTTCCTGGTCGCTGAATACGATCCATTGCCTGATTGATTAGGAACTGATGGGAGAATGATAAAAGTAAGAATGTTGGGGTACTTACCATAGGTGGATAGGAGAGATATCGATCACTATTCATATTGTAGTACGACCCATCTAGGGGTGGAGCCGGCGATGGTGCCGGCATGTAGGTGCTACCTTTACCCAGCATCTGATCATCTCGCGATCGTTGATCGGGGTGCTGGTTGTTGTGGCGCGGATGTGGCAGTGTCCGCGTGTGGCCGGAATTGACTGTATTGTTGGGATAGTGGCAGGGTAGTGTGCCATCTCTTTGGTATCTCGGCGGTGGGATGTCATTGTGCTCCACCAAATACGTCGATGCAACCTTCTTCCGTGTGTCATCCTGTGTGAGTGTGGCGCAGACATTCATTGTTGCCCATTTCGTGACGTCGACGACGGCGAGATGGTTGAAGGATGACAAAAATAGAGAAAGAAGAAGAGAAGAAAGAAGCAATTTAGATTGAGTGTCTCCAAAGATTCAATTGTGGTAGAAAACATGAATAATCCAGTCGTTATTACCATGTAATCAGGCTGACTGCCCTCATTTGAATATGAATCACTCTTTTCGGAAACGCTCGACAATGTTTCCCCAGTCACTGTGTCATTATAAGAGCTGGGCGCGTACATTTCAATTGTAGCGGATTTACTATTCTGCGTCGATGTCTCTGTAATTTTATTATTATTCACATTTATTCTATTCTAGGTTTACGGATAATTTTTTTTCCAGCAAAAAAAAGTTAACTAATACATTCGATTTTTTTCCCTCATGAACACAAAACCACCCACTCAAATGCTCTTCGCTGACCTAACTCACAAAAAAAATGTAATGAATTTTTGGGCAAGCACTAATAAAAGAAAATAAACAAGCGTATGTTTTTTCAATGAATCCCACAAATAAATCACTGTATGAATAACAATTTTTTTTTATTTCAATTTAGTAAATGGTCAGTGAACTCTAGCTTTGTTGAATGTATAAGATATTAAAATATTTCAGAAATTATTAGAGATAAGAAATGGTGAGAGATTAAATTTAAAAAAATTTCTCTCACTGCTATAATTAAATTTTTAATGAATATAATGAATATTAACAATAAATTAAAAAACAGATATGTAGGGTTTAATTTGTAAAATTAAAATAAATAAATAAATGAAAAAAATACTTCATTTTAAAATCAATTCTCCATAATTCAATTAATAAATAAATTACAAATTAAATAGGTACATTGCAGTGTTGTTAATTTTGTAATTTATTAGATGTATTAATGAATGTTGGAGACATTTTTATAAAATTCAAATTAATTTTTAACGAAACAATTAATATGAATATTTGTAAAAAAAAAAATAAAACGAAATTAAATGAAATAACGCTTAATTGAGCTTAAATTAAAAATAAATAAATTTAAATAAAATAAATAAAAAATACCTTTGGATCTTTTACGTATAATAAACCATGCAACAAGAGCAGCATTCACCAATAACAAGCCAAGTCCAGCCAAACCAATTCCGACAATTACTAATTTAGGCACTTGAGCCTTTTCCAGTAACTCAGCCGGAACGGTTTCGAGTCCTTTGGAATAATACGAAAACAAAGGTAAATCAAAATGATAAAATAGCAACTTAAACTTTATAAAATAGGTAGCACATCACACAGGATATAAAGCACAAAAGGGTGGAAAAACGAGGGTTTTTTTTTTATTTTGCAAATAAATATGGTATTTCCTTTACCTCGTTTTATTCGGTCTTGTGTGCGTCGATGGAGACAACAACCGATCAAAAGGACATTAAGGAGTACAAGGACCGTTCCCGAGACCACCCCAACAAGGAGTAGTAGCCCCGAGGTACCACTTGTGGGTGGCAAAACAGAAGGACCAACACCAAGGGATGAGGTGGATTTTGAGGACGGTGGGACTTCTATGAAAAGGATTTTTGTTGTTGTTTTTTTGTTGTTAGTTTTACAAGAACATTGACATGTTGTCGTTGTTAGTGAAGAAGGTGGCAGTGTAAGAGATATGACAAGTTATTAGTTTTTGGGGACAACATTTGCGTGATGTCTTTTGATTTTGAAGCTCTAATACAACAATTCATTTCTTACACACTCACCTTTTGTCTTCGCCTTCACAAGATCCGGCATGTATTTGCTGCTTCCGAGTGCATTTGACGCCATAATTGAGAACAAGTACATCGTATTCATCCTCAAGCCATTTATTGTTATTTTATGCACACCCGGAAGACCATCTTCATACCGATAGTGCTCACTATTTGCTTCCCTGTGGAGAAAGATTTTTTTTAAATCGTTTAATTCAAAGCATTTTTAGCTTTAGGAAACGAAAGAAAATCTCGAGAGATTAACGATCATAATGTTATGCATCTTTAAACACTACAGGATATAGATAAAATGTGAACAATTTGCTCTTTTGTGAATTTTCCTCAGCATATTATGCGATTTCTTATAATTGAACACAGTCAAATTCTATTTAACAAATCTGTTTCAAAATTAGCCTAAAAATTGCTCATTTCATATAAAACAAAATACGAGAATAGAAATTATATAGCTCCCTGAAATATGAATCAGATTGATAAAACGTTATGATGAATTTATGTTGCATAATTTTGCTTTCTCTAAAAACTAAATATATATTGCATAAACACGTATAAGGATTGGGTAATAAACTTTCCCCTTAAGACAACATTAAGGAAAACAACAAATCAATAACAAAAACATATCTACTAATTTACTCCGACGATTAAAAACATATAATGAGCTAAATTTGAATAAATTAAAACAAAATGTTATCTTAAAGTATTATTCAGGTTTTAATTATTCGAGAATGAGAGAATATTATAAAGTTCTATCAGTAGTTCTGAGTATTAAATACCTTCATCTATGTACTGAAAGTTAGGGTGTACTTCACGTTTTTTTTTGACCTTATTAATTTCTCAAAGGTGCAATTACAATTAGTTGGGAAAACTAGGACAAAATGAAAGAATAAAAAGTCGAGTACAAAAGACTAGACTACAGTGACGTAGCCAGAGGGTGTGTGTTTGTGTTTCCCTAAAAATTCATGCTCTTTATGCTTTTCTTTAAAAGTGAAAATTAATTAATTTCATGGTAAAAAAATGTTAAACGTTAGAAAAGAAATATCAAATATTACAAAAATACGTCAAACTTTAGTAAAAAAAAAAAAGAGAATCAATTGTTTAAACATCAATCGATAGAAAATAAACGTTAAAATCAAGAAAAAGAACTTCAAACCTTAGAAAAAAATTATCGAACGTTAGAATTACACAAATTGTCAAAAAGTTTGTCAAATTCAATGCAATAGCCATTTTTAAATCTTCACAAATCTTAATTTCTAATTTTTTTATTATTTATTTTTAATGTTTCTCTTATTTAAAAATTAATTATTTTCTAAAATACATCCTAGAATAGATTTCTGATTATATTCCAGCCTAACTGTATAGAATTATTCTTCTTTAAGTCTTTATAAATGGCAGTTTCTTGGTTTCCCAACTTCAAACTATAAATATAAATTATAAGCTAGAGTTTAATTATGCTAGTTATGCTCCATAAATAGGAAAATTGATAATTTTTTGTCTTTGGCAAATTGTGTTACAAAAGCGACGTTTAATTACAATTTAAGAGCATTTGAAAGCAATTAATAACATAAAGCAAAATTGTTATGTTTAGGATGAATTTTCAATAGCCACTCAACATGATAGTTTATCAATTTTTCATTGTACCCTTAGTCATAGTTTGTATATGAATATCTATACAAAATTAATACCCTCTTTCAACCAAGAGAAATTGCACATTGAGACATCGGCAAAATTATTCATTCATGCACATTGTACAGACAGTGGACCCCTTTTCTATTTTGGCAGAAAGGATATTGGTCTTGCTTTGGGTATGGTGGTACGTAAGCATATAGCCATCATACCTTGAGATGCTTTTCAGTTTGGTATTATAATACATAGATATTGTGCTCACCTGAAGCGTATTCTGTAGCTAGCCTTCATGCCACCATCGAATCCGGGTGTCCAAGTCAATGTGACACTGTCATGGGTCACATTGACCACAGTTAAATTGATTGGGGTGTCCGGTGGTGAAGTGATATCGAGCCTCACATTCTCCTTTGTGTCACCCATTTCATTCTGGACAACACACTCGTACAGCCCATAATCCGATGGCGTGACACGCTCAATGAGGAGAATGGATTCGTATGCAATTGCATCCACTTGCTTCACCTCCACGAAATACTTGGACGACTGATTTACATTCAATTGCTGACCACTTCGTGCCCATATGAACGTCGGCTTTGGGGCAGCCTCCACACGACACGGTAGCCGTCCGCGCTCACCCGCACCCGTGGCCGCTCTCAGGAGTGGTGGTGATTTATCTATTTCTGGTGCAACTGCAATTAATTGTCATATAATTAACTTTTCATTCTCACCTGCCAATGACAAGTGTGTTAACACACCATATAGTAAATGAGATGGGGTATATTCTGCAATAATACAATCATATTAACCCCCTCCCTCCTCCCCCGGATCGGCACATCAGTATGTACAAAAATATGCATATTATGTTTGTTTACACAAAATACATCATAACAAGAATCTCTGTCGCATTGAAATACATTAAACACTGCAATAATATACATAGGTAAGTATAAATTCATTCAAGAATTATAATTTTAATTTATTTGCTATTAATTTTGTTTGAATATACAGTAGAAGTCCACATCAACGAACAATTTGATGTGCTACTCTCACGTATTAAAAATAATTCGCGAGAGTAGTACATCCGATTGTTCGTTGATGTGGACTTCTACTGTATTCAATAAAACTAATTGTTTGAATGGATTAAATAAATATTCTGATCTGATTAAAAATTTCTTTATTTTTAATTTATTGTATTTAAGTCTCCTTTTTGTACTTTCTAAAAACTTATTATTGTAGGTACTTAATTCCTTGGAAAGTTAACAAAATTTCCTTAGTTATGGTTCAACTATTGTATTGAAAATATATCGGTTTAAGCAATAATATTCGTTTATCGATTTTGACTTTTTTTTTATTTAAGGTATTATTCTCAAAAATAGGTTGTTATTTCATTAAACATACTACCTATAGCTATATATAAAGGCATATTTGCCAAACGTTTCAATAAGAACCTTCTCCTGGACTCTTTTGTATTGTAATGTAACAAATTGTGAGAGAACAATTGCAATGGGGAGAATTTTCTTCTTTAGACAAAACGTACGATAAAGTGAAAAAGCTTTTAGAGTTTTGCTAAAATATAAAATGTACTCACATTTAACAATAAGAAGGACATCCCTGTTAGTCGGATTGGCCACTCTGTTGTCAGCAATGCACCGGAAATTACCCACATCCTCCCTCAGAGCATTTTTGATGTGCAGGTACGACGTACCATTGGCAAAAGTTGTGGAAGTCTTGATGGTCATATCATAGTTTGGTCTCTCCCACCGCACATGTTCGGCTGTCAGAGGTTTCCCTTCTACCGTACAAGATAGCATAGTGTCCTCACCAGGATTCACCACTACATTCTCCGAGACCGCTGTGATTGTTGTTCCATCTGCAAATGCCATTTAAACGTGAATCCATTGAGATAGAATCCTAATTATTAAATTAAAATAAATAAAATCTTGTAGTCCTTTTCTTACATTCAACAATAACACTTATGTTAATCATGGCAGATCCTTGAGAATTCACAGCTTCGCACGTATATATACCAGCATCAGCACGGCTGAGTTTAGTAATATTGAGCGTTGGTCCCTCAGAGATGATCCTGTCTATTCCTGCAAAATTTCATTTTATACTCCAATTTGTACTCATTAAAGTAGAAAGCAAGAGAAGAATTAAAATGCATGCACGCGCCCATGTGACACTAAATTGAAAGCCCCTAATTGTCATTCCACTCCCTCTCCCTCCACAATAATCAGAGCCACTTTATTGCCACTAATTCAAAATTTATGGTCATCAGGGTGAGATTCATGCGGAGAAGTAAATGCAACCAAAATATTTAATATACACATGAGTTGCTCTCTTGATGCATGGCACTAATCAGGGGGTGGAAAAGCTCAAAGCTCGACGGTCACAACTATATCACATGGGCTTCAATGTGTTGTTATAGATATATAAAATAATTTTCTATAGCATTATGTTATATCATACATAGTACACTATCATCAAAAAGTTTCCAAATGAGCAAAAATGGAGAAGATTAACTCCTAGATCATCCACTTTTGATTGAGCAAAAAACGGATATTTCCTAGATCTCAGAACTATTTTTGAATAAATTTTTTTTTGAACTTAACGTTCTCAGATATTCAACTTCCAAAAAGAATTTTTTTTTGATCACGAATGTTTAACTTTTTGAAAATTCCAAGAGTAGGAATAGAGAAAAATAAGATTTTTCAGAAGAAAAGCTTTTAAAAAAATTACAATTTTGTAAAATTTAAATCCTGGAATTTATCAAAAGTTCCAGACTAGAAAAATTATAGAGGAAAGTGAAAAGATTATGTAATTATGGAAAAATCACGTCCTTTCTCTAAAATATCATTTTTTTCTACAATTAAATGTGGAACTAGGATAACCATAGAGTTTGAACAGTCAAACCTGGCTGAAATTTAACAAAAAAAATTATCTAGATAGGATAAGATGACTTTATTTATGCCTCAATCATAATTACAACATAGAGAGGGATTATATTCAAAAAATTCATGAAAAAATTTCAATTTTTCAATTTGAAAATTGAGCGTTGGTCCTTAATTGGCTTCAATGTACCTTTAGTAAAAAAAAAAATTGAACATTCGGAGCAAAAGTTCTCCGAATAGGTGACAATTTCCATAAAATAAACAAATGATGGAGCTAATTAATGTTAAATCAGTTGAAAAGTCACTTCACATGGTTTTGTATTCATTCAATTTTGAGTTTATTTAGTTACATAATTTTATTCCAAATTAACTTTATTTGTAGATTAAACATTAATCATATTAATCAATCTTTCTAAATATTATTATTTAAAAGAAATAACTTCTTTAATTTAGTCTACTCAAAAACTTTTTGATGATAGTGCAAACATTAAAAGCTAAAGTAATCCTCATTTTTTCAATTTTACAAATTTTAATTTAAAAGGTGTATAGGATATAATATTGAACACATAAATACCAGGTTACATTATTTTAATGGAAAATTTTCAGATTACGAATTTAATCTGTGATTGTATAAAAGGGGTCAATCAGGGGTTACAGGAAAATCTATCTGCTTAATGGAATATGAAAAATTTTAATTCATTTTCTATGAAGTTCAAAATACTATATAAAAAGTAATAATTTGTTTAATTTCTCATTTTTCCACAATGTTGATGATCCTCTTTGAGACCACTACATGTCTGAATATTCTATGGATTAAAACTTAACTGTCGAGAAAATTAAATTTTCCCCATTCTGCAAAGCAGAGATATAGGAATAGGAAGAAAATTTAGTACAAAAGAACAAAGAAGGATACGAGCATAAATTTATTTTGTGGATAAACGGTTTTGGTGTTTATTTTTTTTTCGTTTCTCTCAGCATATTCTAAACACTATATAGCTTTTTGTGACCCTAAAATGTGCATGAAATAGCGCATATGTATTGGTTTTGGCGTGTGCAAAAATTAATTAGTTCCTCTATGTCGCCACAGAAGGAGGAAAATGGCATTCAAGATGATATTTTATCCGTTAAAATATATGTGTGTGTACTTACCATTTGCTGTGTTTAAAATTGGCACACCATCTTTGGTCCATGTGTATGCAATCGATTGCGGATTGCCTGTTGCCACGAGAGATACTTGCAGTGGTTCACCCTCAACACCGACCACCGTGTTCGATGGGGGTGGGTTGAAAATTGGAGCGTCTGCATTTTCGGAAATGGGGGAAAAATGATGTGTTAACCAAGTGATTTTGACTTCAATTAGAGAGCAATGTGTTCCTTTTTTGCGCTATATTCTTTCTCTATACCCCACCCCATCATCATTCTTCCGCAGACATACATTTTACATCATCACCACGAACCGCGTAGGACGAAATTGTAATTTTAGTGCGCTACAAATGCCACACACTATAATATAGTAGGACACCCTGTGTGTACAATGGTTTAAATTTTCCACAACAGAATTTCCACTATTATGCTCATTATTTTTTCTCTATGCGTTAAAATGATGTGGCATGGGCTAACGCATAATTGTACACATATACCCACATTACGGGATATCCCGAAAAGTCCTTATTTACTTTACGTTTTTGGCATTTAGAATTTTATGAAAATATAAAGTCAACTAAACATTGCAAAACTTACACAACACTTGAAGACTAACAACTTCGTGTACACTGCGTTGCAGAGCATCATTTGTACTTTGACATGTGTACACAACTCCATTCATTTCCTGTGTTACATTCACTTTCAGCTCCAACGATGAAACAGTACCACCCCAGAGACCGGGCTTTGATGAATTGTTTAGTCCTACAAATGATTTCACATGTTAAATTTATTTAAGAATTCCGCATAAAGTAGCTGCGACCCTTGCAACGCAGTCTTCATGTAAATTAGGTTCCTAAAATAGTTTGCTCTTTCACATTTTGCCATTTGGAATGGTCAATTTGTATACAAGAGAACGGAAGGGATGTAGTTGGAAATCATCACTCCAACAAAGGGTGAGGTGAACGAGAAAGTTTTCGTTTGTCATATCATGCCCGGAGCTGTGCTTTCTTGCTCTCAATCTAACAACAAACTAACGTATAAAGGATGCAAGTAAAGGTGTCGAGGGATTCCAGAGAGAAGAAAACTTGCGATATTTGCTTTACTATACTATACATAGCATAATATAACACCTCATTCAAATTCTTCCTTGATTGCTATTTTATATTGATCTATTCACATCGACTGAATAGGAATCTCATGGCAAAATTTCATTGAGATTGCTTACAAATCGTCTCTTTCTAGATCACAATAAATTCAAATTTTATGAAAATTTGCAAGAAAAAAATCCGAGTGAGCATATCAGGGTTAATTCAATTAGAAGGTTGTAAAAACAACAAAAGGGCCAAAAAGGTCAAAAACTCACAAATCTGTCATTAAATCAAGAATACTTCTTACTAACTACCTGAAAATCTATATTTGGATTACATCCCAATTATTATTCATCTAACATTTCAAATGTGATTTATTGGCTCCCTTATCAATGCTCCAATTTTTCCCTCGCATGATTTATGTATGTTCCCGACAGGTGAAAATATGCAAGACCCCAGAGAAAAGGGTTGTTTTAGCAAATTGATCTTAAACACGTGAAAATATTAAATTGCAAAATAAACATTTATTAAGTCGAAGTTTTGGCTAAAAATGTCTTATTTGAACTCGAGGAAACGTTTGCTCGCGATGCAAAAATACAAAAGAAAGCTTTGGGGGTCAGTCACCCCATCGCGGTCTACAAAGGGTTTTTTTTTAATTCAATAATAATGTTCTGTTTGATATTCATTTTGATTGAATTATTGTGTTAAGCCTGAAATTGTTGCTTGTGTGCAATGAAAATTATCCATATAGTGATGACTATTGAAGCAGAGAGAAGGAAATTTTAGTATTCAAAGCATTTCATTCAAAATCTACACAACGTTATGGAATATTTGTGTTGAATTCTCAAACAGGTAATATGGCCTAAATGTTATCATAGTTCTTAGTCTAAGGTCTTAACCACTACTGAGGATACTTTAAATAGTTCAAATAAGATCTTGTGGGGTCTTTTTTCCAGCTATATGTAATTAAATTCATTAATTTGCGAATAAAAAAAATCTTTTATGCATAAAAATAGCATAAAATTTTCTTATTTTCACATGAGATGATTGTATTCGATTAAATAAAGAGTTTAAGAACTTCCTGTGCAAATTTTAAAGAATTTCTGTTAAGAATTGTCTTTTATTATTTTCTAGTCAATGCGAAAATTTCAAAAATACTTTTGACAAATCTGGGATAAAGCTTTCTTTCCAGCAAGTATTATAATGTGATGGATGTAATACCATTTTATTTGTACTACATGTCATAACTAAGAAGTTGCATTTAGTTTTAAAAAACTTCGCTTGATTTATTTATTAATATTAAAAGTTTTCGACGAGAAAGCAATAGAGAGAGATTTTCTTATAAGAGGGTGTGTCTGACTTGAGAAACTTTCTCCTTATAATGGTGAATTTCATTGTGTGCAGATTGAATGGCAATGTGAAAGAGGAGACATTATGAAATATGTAAGTTTATTTTGGGGGTACCTCTGAGTGGGTTTATACACATAGCATGGTGGGTACAAATGGCTGTGAAAGGGGGTATATTCTGGGAGATGGTTAAGTAAAGAAAATTTTACCTTCAACTGGAATTCCATCGCGCCACCAAGTAATTTTGGATGGTGGATTGCTGGAGCTTGAATCACAAAAGAGTGTAGCAATAACATTTGGCTTCAATTCTTCCGGTTCAATGTGAATTTTCACTGTTTCCGGTGCAAAGTGTACACTCAGCGTTTTAGTTTCGAACAGAGGTATTTCAGTGGCACTATTGTGGGCCTCACAGCGATAACGTGCCTGATTATCTGTCACATTTGCAAGTATCGTCAATTCAGCTGACACAGATTTATCTGTTGTCTTTATCACGGAATTTATCTGCACAAGACAAAAAAAAAGAAGAGAAAAACCGTGAATAATTCAGACATATTCTTCGTTCATTTTCGATTTACCTATACTTAAAGGGATTATATAAATAGTCACTAATTGGGAATATACTTTTAGTTAATATGTATATGTCACAACATATTTACGCACCTTCTTGTCATTTTTGTACCAATTCAGCGTTGCCAGGGGATTCCCACCGGATGAGACACAGAGTAATTTCTGCACAGATCCCGCTGGTATTATGGATCCTTCAACATATCCCGATATAATGGGTGGCGATGGTGGGTCTGGGTATGGGTAGTTAGTGAGCAGTTGGTAGAAACATGAAAATTATATTAATGATGAATTTCTCCCGTCATATTATGCGCGCATCCTCCCAAAACTACATACATAAAACGTAGTAAATATATGAACTTACATAATATATTAACAGTATGCGTTGATACAACATTCTCCGAGAGTTGCATATTCAAACCATGACAAATGACCACAAGAGATCGCTTATTGGGTTCCACTGTTGCCGTGATATTCGATGTTGTTATCCATCCACCTACAATATTAATATATAATAAAAATTCGAGAGTTTCACATTACGTCTCATTAACGGAAAATTGTTATTATACATATGTATTTTGACCTCATTTTGAGTGTATTGTTTTCATTAAATTTTTCAATCCTCAAAATGTTTATGATTTATTTTAAAATAATATTTCCACAATGTTGAAAACTCGAATTCTTTGTATATTTTAGTTTTCTCACTCCTCGAATTATTCGCGTATTTAGAATGCAATTAATTGTTTAAATTTATCTCTCAGTATATACAACAAAGTGTTGATAATTGAAATCCTGAGTAAAGCAAAACCTCAAAACCGCAATGAACTTCATATGAAATTACAATCCTTCGTGGTTTTAATCATTTAACCATCACGAGCATAATTTCTTCGTGATATATTGGAAAATGTTTCTATTAATAGTCATATCTTATCTTTATGCAGAACTTCAGGAAAATCCCATTCTAAGGGCAATGAACTTTAAGCTCAAAATCAGAAGTTAAGTAATACTCCACCCAAACACCTTTAACTCTATACAATGCAGAGATGTGAAAAGAAATCCAACTCTGTGATATACAATGAATGAAAATTGATCAAACCTTCGGAGCTGACAACAGTTCTTGACGATGCATTTTTAATGAGCTGCCCACCGACCATCCATTTTATTTCCGCACGTGGATTGGATGGTGCTGTGTTGCACTGCAATGGCACAATATCGCCGACTCTTGCCTCAGATGGTCCAGAAATTGTTACATGCGTGGGTGCAACTAAAGTTGAGGAAAAAAACAACAAAGAACACGAAGAAATGCTTTAAGTTTTTATCCCAATATACATACAAGGGCGAAGAGACACGTGAAGGAATGAAATACGAAAGAAAAATCTTCCTTTTTCTTGCATAAAAACATGATGTGAAAAAAGAAGGAAAATGAAGCAAAATGATGGCAAAGTGGTGGCAAAAGAGATATATATGCATGTAGGTAAACATACAGCCATGGAGATGAAATTGTAAAGATGCACAGAATAAATAGATAAGAATATTGTCTACTTACACAACACAGTGAGATCCACTTCGGCTTTCAGTGGAACCTGAGACATTATATTACTGGCTTCACATCGAAATCTCGCTTTATTATCACTAGCTTCTGCAGTGAATGTGTAAATATTTTCCGACAATCTTCCGGCGGTTCTGAAATTCAGCACAAGAATAAAGTAATTTGGAATTATTAATAAAAAAAAACGCGAGAAAATGGAAAGTGTAACATCAATACAGGATGTTACGTAAATTTTCCGTACTCGTGCAAGAGATTTTTTTTGGGGAAGCTTTAAAAAAAAACTTTTGAATACCGTCTTCTACAATAGCTGCAGTAAATTGTGTGGAGGACAGCGCTGTGATGTGCGGAAAGTTCAATCATTTAAAAATTTCAAAGCCAAACAGATGCTTTAATCTGTAATTAATATATTGATTGAGGTTCTCTTTTGATGTCCACACGTTGTGCATGGAAAAGGTCATAAAGGAAAACTAATGTGTACTCATCATTCCTGTCATAAACATATCATATTCGTCGCCCATAATTTTTTTTGCTTCACAATATATTACACCTATATTACAAAATTTTGTGTTATCGCGTACCTACGGTAAAAGAAATGCTTAGTGTTACTTTTTAGAGACAGAATATTGAAGATTTCAAATCTCTTGCAGAGTAAAAGATTTTATTTATAGAAAAAAAAGAAGACGAGAACGTTGTTGGTATACGAACCTATAAGCCATGCGAACTTGAACACCATTCTTGTACCAAATTAGCTGTGCTGGAGGATTACCTCCCCGGCTGCGGCATACAAGCTCTACATTTTGTCCCCGCCGCAGCGTCTCACCCGGTTGATATCCTTCAATGTACGGCGCTCCGGGCGGATCTAAATATAATTATACATACAAGAAGATTTCATGAGATTTTGGACCCATGACATAACGAGAGGGTGGAAGTGGATACACCCTCGAAACGGGTGATGAAGTAAACAAAAGAGAGGAAAAGAACAAAAAAAAAATGATGAGCTAAATATCACACTAAATACCGACTAATTATTTGTAATATGAGTTGATGTGTTGGGGGGTAATTGGGTGGTGTTTATATGTATGGGTGGTGGATAAAACAAGGAGGGTGGACAGATTCCTCTTACACAAAACAGAAAGCTGGACAGTCGCTCGCATTGGCATATCAGATTGTAGGGCTTTGTGTCTAGCCTGACACGAGTATTCTGTGTAGTCATCATCCGCTGAAGGGTGTAACCGAAGGAGGGATGTGGTTGTATACCGTTTTCCATGCGTCTGAGTCACTTTGTCATCTCGATTGTCTGCAGAGAAAGGAGTGGGAGTGAAAGAAAATTCTGAGAGAAAAATAAGACGATGAAAGGTTCATTTTTTCATCCTTCATATTAATTCAAAAAAATAACATGTATTCGGAAAAATATGGAAATTCACACGTACAGTCTGGTATTGGTTAACGTCGCATGGGATATACTCTTTCCACCCATTAATAATAATGAGTGGAAAGATCCCATGCGACGTTAATCAATACCTGACTGTATTTTTGTAGTTATCACTTCGAATGATTAAGGAAAGGGTGTTGTTGCTTAGAATAATCCTTTTACTATTTAATCTTGATGTCATGTAAGACATCTATCTATTTATTTCGTATGGGATACTTTTAACAGTGAGAGAAAGGGTTTATAAGGATTTTAGGGTGAAAGATGTTAGGAAGTCATATGTCAAGAAGGTGCACAATGCACTAGTTCACACCTTGTTGAAAATTTATCTCCCTACTCAATAATGCAACCTCAAGGGTTTCCTCTATAAACACTCTTGAGGCTTTTGAGGCTATTTTGAACAATTGAAATTCTAAGATTTAATTTAATTCTATCTACAAATAATGTAGAATTCAAAATTAAGTTTGCAATATGTAGTTTAATGATGAATTGCGATTAAATAGAAACTAAAGGGCTTCTTTTAGTGTTAAGAAGTTGAAGGAAAATTCCATTTTATAGTAAAAAAAAATATTATCGAGAGAAGAATAAATTTTATACAAATTGTTCATGGTTTGAAATTCTTTTAAAAAAAATTGTAATCACATCCTTCATCTCCTTAATCTATTACAAATCCTCGTGGATTTCGTATCATTAACAAAAAGAAATCTGAAAATCTTTTAAATATTTTTCCGAGTACAAACTGAAAAATATACATTACATTAAAATCTGTTGAGGAAGTAAATTATATGGAAGAAGGGGAGCTTGTGGTAAATGAAGTATATAGTATAGATGTAAAAATGGAGAATATAATGTAATTACCAGGCTTAAATTCCACATTTCCGCGAAACCACTGAATTTGAGCCGGTGGCTTAGCGTCTGACACGATGCAAGTGAGTGTTAGATCCTGATTCTGACGTACTTCCACCTTAGAATTGTGAGCATATCCCTCAATTTCAATATGAGACGGTGGTGCTAGAATAAACAAAGGGAAGCACGCGTGAGAAAATTGGCAAAATTTTCTCACACAATTGAATTTCATGATAAAATTCAAATCCTTCTTTCAGGAGACTCTCAATTTCACTCTGAGACATTTTTTTTTCTTTTCACTCGACACCCTCCCCCACATCGCTAAGTTCACTTGTTTGCCTCAATATTCGACTCACATCTTTATTACATTTTTCTTCATTCTTCATTACCTACAATTGATACATTATTAATCGTCTTTCTTTACGTATAATACATATATGTATGTGGATAATATATCACTTTCCCACAGAGAATTAAGGTGAAAAAATGATGACAATCTATTAGATAATTCTCTCTTTTATTTTAAATCATATATCATTTGCATTTCCCTCCATATGCCCATATAGTGAATGAAAAAAAAAGTAGTAAAATTGTGCAAACACTGTGCAAATCACTGACTATGAAATTGCACCTAACTAGGCATATAAATAGACTAAAAGAGAATCTATAAAAAATATAATTTCTAATTCACTTTATTATTGTAATCTCTTTTTCCATCAAAGAGCGAAAGTGTTGAACCGAAGAGTGAACATGGGAAGATTCACCAAAATCCACGTGCTTTATTTGCATCTGCCTCTTCAACATCTAACCATTGAACGTCTCTACTGAAAGCCACTAGAGCATAGAGTAGGAAAAATAGTTGGGGAGAGCGGGGCTAATAAAGTCACTTAAGGGTTTAGAAAAAGCCTAAAATATCATATTTCCTGGTTAGATAGAACAAAATGATCTGAGAAAGAGTTATAGAGCAGTAAATTTCCTAAAGAAATGAGCTATACATTACGCTTTATCTTTTTGGGAAATATGATATTTTGAGCTTTTTCTAAACCCTTAAGTGACTTTTTTAACCCCTGTCTCCCCTAATATGACAATGGGACAAATCTTGACCCTTTTTCGATAAAATTTTCTATAAGAAAATACAGAAGAGCTGAGCAAAAAGGGTTCTAAAAGATATCTAAAGTATGGGTTCAATTGGAAACTCTCTAGGAAGAAATTGCCCGTGTTAACCTTTTAAGGAATATTGAGATGTTTCTGTCTGTTGAACGCAAATTTTGATATTTTTTTTATTTTAAAATTGATTCAGAAATTTCTCACAAAAGTCCTGAAAGTTTCTAGGATGTAAATCCTAGATGAAAATGATGAAAGTATATGGAAAACTTAATTCTGGCCTCTTCGCGCCATTTTGAATTGAAATCAGAAAACGGAAAAAAAAACAACAAATATGGGAAATTGACTTTTAAATTATTCAATTTTTTAAGCTCTCGTAGTAGTATTAGAGATCTAAAATAGAACCATCCTCACCTAAATTTTAAATAAAATACTTTTAAAGTTTAGAGAGAAAAAAACTCCAAAATAGTGTCTTTAGCAAATATGTGGAAACACATTGAAGAATTAAAATGATGTACGAGAGAAGAGTAAATAGTCAGCTGAATCGGAAATACAAAATGAATCTCCTAGTCAACCTATATACAATATATAGGATGAGCAATAAATTTTAATGATAGATTGCTACTTTGTGATACAACAACGTGTTGTGTATGGTAATCAATAATAGAAAATTTCATACGCGCGAAATACTTCACACGTTACCCTCGTGTCAATGGATAAATTTGGCAGATGGCGAAAGCAGAATAAAATGAATTTTCGCAGCAAATGAAATAAATTTTGTCAGTTGATTTGTAAATTTTTGCACACATGAAAACCCCATTCAATATTTTATGCTACAAAGGAGATAAAATTACATAGTGGTCTCATTGAGTTGAACAATTGCAGGTATGAGAGGGGCCAAAGTGCCTAATTTTTGTCTTTTAGATTTTATTTTTATAAAAACTATATAAAAAAAATTTGCCAAAAAGATTTAAAAATAAATAAATCTCGTCAAAAATCAACAGTTCAATTAATCAGACTTCTTGTCATTTTTTTATTACCTATAGGTTACATGGGTATAGGTAATAGATTAGAATTATGTTTTTAGCAGTTTATTAGATACTCACATATGACGACAAGTTTGGCATTAGCACGAATTGCAGAATTCAATTTGGCTGGTCCCACCTGACACTGATATTCAGCATCATCTTCCAGTGAGGCATTGGAGATTCTCAAATTGTAGATACCTTGAGATCGATCACCTAACACCGAATACCTCGGGTAGCCAGGTATCACAGCAGAAAATCCTATTTGATAAAGAAAATCAGAGAAACACAATATTAAATAAACTATTTTGCCAAAATCTGGTATTGAAACTGAAATGTTTATACACAATTTTCACCCAATAAGACCAAATGACTTTCAATGTATGTATATTATTCTCATCCTGTTGCGACTATACATTCCATATTACATAGCATTCAACACTATAATTTGGGCACCACTAACATTTTACAGATGGTTCGATTTGGATGCGTTGGAGGCAAAGTACAGAAAATATCATTTTAATTGAGCATCTGGTCTATACATATACATAAAAATACTTATTTCGGGTCAAGGTTAGGCATTCCAGAATTTATTGAGAAATAATGATCAATGGAGGAAGTATCCCGCCACACAAAAAACACCACCACTTTAATTCGTTGTAAAATGTGTGTTTTACTTGGCATTAAACATTTTCCATTTGAATTTATCATTTTGTAAACTGTAGTTATTAATTTAAGTGCGTTACAAATTTATTTTCATACAACAAGAGTACAACAAACATAATGTTAAAATAATTCATCAATTTTGGTGGAATGAGCAGACTTACATAAATTAGTACCAATTAGAAGGAAAATTGAGGTATTGAGCTCACTATAAGTATTTTACTAAATTACACGGCTTGTAAAGATTTTTCAATTTATTTTTATGTATTGAGATAAGTAATGAAATATGTAAGTGGTAGGTATATGCAGCTTCTCAACCGGAAGACATTTAGAATTTAATTCACTAATAAAAATTTTCCATCCCCCTCTAGATAATAACAATATTCTAACCATTTAGCTATCTTTCTTTAAAATCACTTTGTATTATTATGGATGTATAGTATATAAGGGATGGTCACGTTATTTTGGAAACTCTACAGGAACAAAATGGCCAAAATGTGAGAATTTCAAATAATTTTTCTGAGCACAAAAATTTATTTTCTAAATTGAAAATACTGAATTCTTATCAATATTTGGCCATTTAACAAGAATGCAAGCAAATTTCGAATTTTTGGTTTCAAAATTGGCTTGAAAATCGCTCTTGAAAGTCCCCGAGTTTCCAAAATAACGTGACCATCCCTTATCTTTTGTACAGGACTGTCATTAGTGGCTTTTTTTCTCGAAATTAGTTTGTTAAACGATTAAAATGTGAGTATTATGATTCCTCCTGACTATGACAATAAAAAACGAAAGTTTTTCAGTTCTAAATTTAAATGTAATTTAATTTCTTTTATAATTAATTTTTTTTAGGAAATTGAGGACAATAAAGAATTCATTTAGTGAGAAAAAATTAATTTTAACATCCATATAACAATTAAAACTGAAAAGAAATTTTTACTAAATGAGTTTATTCGTTTTTGTATGAGAGAATTTGCTTCAATTGACGAAACAATTGAGATACGTTTTGTAAGGAAATAAAAATTAAACGTATTTTCTAGGCAAACTTCCCATTTTCCTCCCAAATCATGGCTTAAAAATGTAAATAGTTACGTCACTATGATGTTTTTTGTCTCTTTCAATTTACAATGTACTGGTAAGCTGACCAAGCTTACGAGAGCTGTGTTTCTTTCAGTGTACCAATTTTGTGAGAGCAAACTAGAACGCGAATTTGTTTAAATACATGCAAAATCGGGAAAAGTTGAAAAGTCATCCCCTAAGAAATCTTTAAAATGCCATATCTCGGGAACGGCTCCATAGATTTTCGAGTTTGAGCTATCGTTGGAAAGGTCTTAACTTCAACTATAACATATTAAAATATGAAGTAAATCGATAATGGCATTTTCGAAATATTCGAGTTCGAAATTTTCGAAAATTTTGATTTTGACTTTAGCGCCTCTCGTGGTCATTTCTCGAACTTGTAATGTTCTAGACATTTGTAGGGCTTCACGAAACCATTCATTTGCACTTGAGTTGATCAAAATCGGACTTGTAGAACCCGAGATATGACATGTCAACTTTGGAAGGCTATATCTCGAGAACGGATCCATAGATTTTCTTCATTTTTGGCATGAAGCTAGATAATATGGTCAGCTATAACATATCAAAAAATGAAGCAAATCGATAATGGCGTTTTCGAGATATTCATCGAAAACTCATCGAAAATTTTGTTTTTGATTTTTGGCCCCCTAGCGGTCACTTTTGAAACTTTGGATGTTCTAGAGAGTTGTAGGGTTTGTTGAGATCTTTCATTTGACCCCGGGTTGATCAAAATCGGTCAAGCCGTTTTCGAGTTATGGTCGATTTTCGATGAAAAATTGTGGCGGCCATATTGACTAAACGGCTTGACCGATTTTCGAAAATGAGGTATCGTTGGAAAGCTCTTGATGGCCCCTACAACATATCAAAATTTCAGATTTTTAGCTATTACAGGGGCTGAGATATAGCGAAAACAAAATTTTGAGGTTATTCAAAATGGCGGACGCAGGGGTGGGGGGTAAAATTTGACGTCATAATCTGACGTCTTCCAGTCGACTTTTAAACTTTGCCGTTTACCGCAAGTCTCTATCTATTACCGTTCTCTTGCAATTTCGGGTTGAACCACGGACGGACGGCCGGCCGGCCGGAAAAAAAATTTTTTTGGCGCATACGTTTTTTGGAATGTGGGGACCCTAATTCGTGCTCATACCAAGTTTGAGCCCGTTCTGACGACTTTCGATTTTGCTCGGTACACAAAAGCTGTGTCTGAAAGAAACACAGCTAAAACATTGGCTCTGAATCAGAGCCTCTGACAATATATCTGCGAGTTTTGAGTTATTTTTATGTTTGATATAAGAGACAAAAACCTCAATAGTGACGTCATTGTTTGAATTTCTGAACAAATCTTTGTCTCCGTTTTCCCAGTGATCCCAGTGGAAAATGAAAAGCCTTTTTGTGCAGTTTTTGCATCTTTTTATTAATATTTTTTATACAATATTTCGCACATCCCGAATACTTGATTAATTACTTGATTAAGGGATTTTCTCATTTACGCAAATGAATAATCTCCTCTGTATATACGCGTAATGGTAGTTGAAATAAAAATAGAGAAGTCATAAATAAATTCTCATTCATATACAATACATTGTACATAAATTAGTTATATTAATTTGTCTTTAAAGAGCATTTCTCCTTAATGTTTAAAAGTCCTCCAAGCAACCTATTTATTATATAGAATTCTCTCGGGGCTATCACACCCTCATCACATGGGTCAAAAAATTTAATCTTCATGTCATTTCGTTGCGCATTGAAAAATATCGCGACTGTCACAATTTTCTCTCTCGTTCTTGAAACCGTATTATATTATATTCTATACTCTAGAGAGAATTGGGTGGGACTGGGGTGGGTTTATAATAAATTCATTCTTACCCAAAGCAAATCCATCTTTGGTCCATTGCACTTGTCCCGCGAGATTTTGCACTTCGCATCTTAGTAGCGCCTCAGAACCCTCGAGAACTTGAAGATCTTGTGGGATAATTCGAAATTTCTGCTGTTGACCAGTCACACTAATTGGCACTATACATAGCACTGAAAGAAAAAAAGAACAAGAAGAAAATGAATAATTTTAATTTATATATTCCCAGATAGTATTCTATACAATTTATTTTCCTTATATACATACATACAAATAGTTAGAAAAACGCAGAGGTGTAGGAAGAAGGAATTATGAAGAACTAGAGCTTGGGGTTTAATTATTCCCAACTAATATGATTGTATTTCTTTCATTTGCAAGAGAATCGGATGAAAAAAAAAAGAAAATGATGGAAGAAAACATCAGAGAGATATCACAATTCGTGGGAATGTCTTCCGCAGGTTTTCTTCTCACTCTCATCTAGTTCTAAACATAATGCTTACTCGTGTATGGTATGAATTATGTAAAGTGCAAGTTGCTGATTATTCCTGGGAGAGCATTTAAACCGAGACACTCTCTGGATATAATGTAATTGTGACTTTAATTTTATTGTACATTGACCTCTGTGGGGGTTTCTCGCATCACACATTTTCGTATAACACATCGTATTATATAAATAAGTACATATTTATACACATCTCCTACCATCGAGTGTTGCATGACAAATTTAATTATAGCCCACAAGTTTGTTTTATTTCTATATGCATTTAATCACTTTAGTTTTCATTTATTTTTCTTTAAGGACTGTGCTGTTAACGCTGATAATATGTAGCTAAACTAAATTCATACAAAATTAGAATGTAGGAGTGTTCAACCTCACTCCTCCAACACTGCTAAATTCTAAATATATAGTTAATTAAGGAATCAATTCGATTTTGTAGGGGAAAAAGCTCCCCATTTACGAAATCATTTAAAACATACATAAGTAAGCTTATAAGTAAAAAAGAAAATAAATTGCCGAGAGATTTCCTTTTGTCTTCTCTGAGGACAACTAGAAAAATCCGTTATATATTTTCTCAAAAATGTAAAAAAAAAAAATTACGACACTTTTTCGATTTTTTTCTCATTAAATGCATAAAAATTATCGTAAATTATTGTAAAGGATATTAATCGTATTGATGACGTCATTGTTTGCATTTTTGAACAAATCTCTACTGATTTTTTCCAACCTGGCTCGATTGGTTCCTCGAATGAAGAATTTTTCCGCATAAAAAATTAGGTAAACTTCTTTGAAAATTTTATTGAATTGTCATCACTTTAAAAGAATTTTCTTTTATTAAATGTATAAATAAATTGTAAGTATAATTTTATGTAATTTGCTCTTAAGGGCCAGTCATTAAATTTTGCTACTGTGAGTTATAGAGAAACAATAGCCATGACCTTTTGCATAAAAGTCTCATAGCATGGGTATAGCAAAGTTGTAAACCCCAAATGGCATGAGAATTAATTGTGGAGAGTTAGAGAAATTTTCTGTGGGTGGACCATGTGCCTCCCCCACCGTTATATTTTTCTTTCCATCTCTTCTACTTCAAAGACGACCACAGTTCCTTAATTAGACTTACACATCTTATAGAGGTTACAATTATGAGCTCGCACGCAACATGTTGAATTTGAAATTTATTCAATTCTCACAAAATTAGTAAATATATGAAATGGGCTGTCAAGACGACGAGGGAAAAACAGAGACTACAAAAAAATTAGAAAAAAAAAATAAAGATTGGTGGTAGTGAATGGATTTCCTGGGATTGTCCCTATTATGATTATACAGTGAAAAATCTCCCATATTTTCCGAGAAATATAACATGTCCCTCGTGTATCCAAGTTCAATCATGAGGAATTTTCACAATTTTCCAACTTTACGATCTTCCAATGGATACCCCAAATGTTGTAAAGGGAGGATTTTATATGAGATATATGGAGTAGGTATTTGAAAACTTATTTTAGCAAATTGAATTGACTTTATCTATCAAAATGCACTCAATATACCCCCCAATTCTGATAACAATAAATACACCCATTTTCATCACACAAGATAGCATCCATGACATGGAAACTAACAAAAACCATTATTCCTTATATTGTAGTAAAATTTGAAACTTTCCTCGCAATACAAAATGAGGCAGAAGATTTAAGAAGAAAAAAAAACCAAAGAAAATTGTAGAGAATCCAATAGTTTACAATTTATTCAACAATATAAGGAAAGAAAAGAGATTCAATATTGATTTCCCCCTCGCAGAGAGGGTTCACAGGGAATATGGTACAAGAAAAAAGGAATAACATTGCGACAGAGATATCATAAACCAATGAAATCACTTCAATACTTTGCTCAACTAAATTATTGGTGAATTTATTGGTGAAACATTTTGTAAGTCTGTGCTCTTTTTCGCTGAGCCACTTAGTATACTACGAGAAAGTTCCCATTTTTGGAAACTCTCATATATACAGGGTAAGAATAGACAAGGAAGAATCATGGGGGATAAGAATAGTTATGTATAGTTTCGTGTTCCAAGAAAAAATGCAATAACTTCTGAATAATTTATTTTTCTTCCCATGCAAACAAAGATTATTTTATGTATCCTAGGTATATATATATATCATCTCATCAAATCCTACAGGAGTATTTTTCACATAAAGTATTCCAAAAGAGATAAAGATGGACTAAAAGTTATACGCAAGACAAATTCAAAGGAACTCCAACTTTATGGTATAAGTATGCAATAAGATACGTTATACAAAACTAATGCACATAATACATAGTATATAAAGCAATCGTCACGCTGTGAGATTGAGTGTTGATAGAAGAACATCATAGCACCTATCGCTGTGCTATCAGAGTTTGAATTTAATCAACATTGAATATGAATCATTCTAGGAAATTATTAAGCGTCCAGTGACACACAGTTATATAGTAAATAGTTGTTTGACAAGATTCTATTTTCTATGCAGAAGCAAAAAGAAGATCATTTTTCTCCTTATCTCCATTAAAGTGCGCACTATCAAAATATGAATACATTATCTTTTATACTATCTTGCTTGATTACCAAGAAACTCGTTAAAACCGTTGCATTGAGTCATGGAGAGAAAAAAGACGATTCTTGACCTGCAACATTGGAAGCAAATTATGCTATGTATTTTTCAATGCTCAAGATATATATTGCGCTTCAATTTTACGAAATATAATTTCCACAGAATTATTTAAAGAAAATATTTAGGAATGTATTTTAGAGAATAATGAAAGTGAATTGAATTGAAAGAGTTTCAAAGGAAAATACTTAAAGAAAACGTTAAAAAATCAATTTCTATGTAAGGGGGAGATTCTGATAAAAATCTTTTCTTTTCTTTTCTGAAAACTTCAAAGTTACTATGTATAAGTTTTTGACAACTGATGTTTTTAAATCCTTCTATTATCATTCTATAAAAGAAAAACAAAGAATTTGTTGTTCCAGAAAACAATCAGAAAGATCTTTAATGAGCCTTGGAAAAGTAAATTTTTCTTCAAAAAACCCGAATAAAAAAAAAGAAATAAAATGTCAAAATCTTATAAGACTTTACCCAGATTATCAAAAATCTTATAACAGATAAATTGCAAGAAAAGAAAAGAAAAGATTTATATTAAAATCAACCCCAAATCTGAAGTTTTCAGATGGGAGAAGTGTCCTGATCGCAGATTTGGCTTTCCAATAATTTTTTTAATGTGAACTCATATTAAAAGAGTAAATATAGATCAATCCATTATTTTGATAAATCGGACAGAAATGTAGCTTAAGGAATGAGAGTGAAATAATTTCTATCTTGTCACATGATCCTTAAGATTTATTCTGCGAAAATCCTTTCGTCATCTTATCCTCTCTCCAAGCAATGCCTTTCAAAGTCACCTTCTGCGGAAATCCTCCTTTACGCTATACACATAGATATGTCTCTATCCTTTTGAGGACACAGGGGGTGAAATCTAATGGTATAGAGGTGAAATAGAGATAATACTATCTATCTATACACATACAACATATTTATACACCAACTTATTTCTCTTTAGTATTATAAATGCGAAATAGGCGAATGTTGTGCATTTAAACAAGTTTATACCTTCTTAACGATTTCCCAAGACAACTCCTTTTGCCATTGAGAAGCGAGCAAAGACTCAATCTGCTACTGGGGTGCTTTTAATTCACTTCTCTCCTCTCTATGGGTGAATGGTATAAGAACAAGGTGTACAAGTGAGTAAAAGATGAAAGAGGCTGTCTGTGAGAGAGACTCTATATCATGTTCATAGTAGTACCTTAGACGTAGTGTGTTTGTACTATGTATATACATACATACATACATACATAATACTGCGTATAATTATCCTGAGATTGTGGCTTGTTTCAAAATTAATTTATGTATTACATAGACAACCGTTCTTAATACAGACTCACAATCATCTTTATTTCTTTTTTATCCTATGCCTCGTTTCACCGTCATCATCACAAAAAGACTTAATATTCATCTTTTTTTCTTAAAGTCTTTTTTGCATTAATGATTAATACTGACTGAATTAAAGTGATGCTGCGCGACCGTGGTCAGACTGTGAGATTTTTCATGATGGCACGATAGGAAATAAAAGAGTTGCTTAATATTTTTCACGACCAGGCGGGACTAGGCGATAATATTTTTTGTCGTTTCCACCTCTTTAGGCACATAAATTGAGATCTGGGCGACGAAAAAGAAAATGTATGGAAGATGGATTTTTTTTTACATAAGACAAAAAATTAATATGCTGTATATCATTTATTAATTTAAATAAATGAAAATGAGGTACAAAATGTAAGCAAAAAAAAAGTCACACGAATAGCGATTCATGTTGAACTTGATGGTGAAAAAAGGTAGGTATACATAATATACAGTAGAGAGTTTTGTAGAGGTATAGAGTGGGAAAGTAAAGACCCAAGTTGGGGCCAACAACAGCCTCTTGTTCGGGGAGAGGGGAAAAAATTGAATGAATTCAGTTAGTTTTCAATTCATCAATGAAGTTGTGAATGGGTCTGAAACAACTCTCTGCCAATGACGTGGCGAAATAAATTATTCCTACGCGTTTTCTGCACAAGCATACACCACACACCAAAAAGTGATTCAGGTTCTCAAGAGAGACACACAGGTCCACCATACCCACAATATGACAGTAAATGGTGAAAACAACTTGAATGTGAACTTCACTATTTCGATGAACAAAAAGTTATTGTCTTTTAAATTGTTGGGAGTGCATTTTGCTGATGTAGTTTGCAGAACAAAAGTAAATTAGAGTACATACCTAGTTTTGTTAGACTTGGTCAATGGATATAGAATGTATTGTTATGGAAGATTACTCTATTTAGCGAATTGTAGGTTAATAAACATGACGGTTATTTTAAAACAGGTGAATAAATTCAAAGAAAATCAGGAAGTCAGTTTAAAGTCTCTTTACAATACTAATACAACATCATCTTCCTATTGATTATTGTCTGTCTGTAATGTCTGTACTATTAATCTTGGCTAATACTTCCTTAATTCTCTTGATAGAGGAAGAACGTGGTGCAATGCAAATTATGTTGTAATGTCTGTAATATAAGAACATTGTAAATTGTACCTTACATAAATTAATAGAAAGTCAATCATAACGCGTCCAGTTATTAGAGTTGGTATACCACAACGTGGAGGGGTCAGTTTATGCGTTGTATTTCTTTTGTGAGTGGTATTAGAAGATGAACAGTTGAGTATTTTTTAAGTTTAGTGAAATTCAAAATGCCAAAAGTGGAGAACAATAAAATACAGAATAATTTTTATTAATTCATTTATTAGATTCTCATGCGTCCACCGCCGTCTTAGCGTTGGCTACCAACCTCCAGGACAAAACGGTGGAAAAGTCCTTTCACTGGTTGTATATTTGGTGCAGCTTTTTATGGCTGTTACAATTTTCATACAATTTTGTTTTACAATAATTAGTTTTTAAATTATATACCTAACATACAATATACAGGCTTATGGTCTGAAAAGTAACTTTCATAAATTCCTGTGACAATAGGATTTACAGTGTTTGCAAAAATTATATCCAACTGATTGTCACACTTTGTTGTTGATCCTTTGGGATCCAACTGATTGCTTAAATTATATTCTTTCATTAGTTTTACAAAATTCTTGTCTTCCTTTCCTTCATAAGCATTAAAATTAAAATCACCCATTATTATCACCTCAGACTGATTTGCAATTTGAGAGTACAAATTGTCAAATGAATTCTTAAACTTTGCAAATGGAGTTTGTGGTGATTTATATCCAGTGATTATTGACAAATTATTATCGACTTCAATTAAGAATAGGGTGACACTGAAAACTTTTTCTCTATTTGAGTAAAGTTGTTCAGATTTGATTTTAATTTCAATTTTACAATCATTCTTTACATAACAGAGAGTCCTCCAATTTTTTGAATCTCATTATCACATCTATAGATAATTTTATAATTTTCCAAAATTGGTACATCAATATCTTTTATAGTTTTTGTTTCTGAGAGTACAATTATATCAAAGTTTTTGTACCAAATGTCACATTTTACATCATTAAAATGTTTATTTAGGGATACAATATTTTGATAACAAATTTTAAATTTATCCTTATTTTCATGTATAATCTTTTGCATAGGAATTTCAAGTATTTTTTCATTTTTCAATCTTTTCATTTCTCTCTGAACTGGGTGATCTTCACCTTGGGCTTTTGGTACTTTAAATTTGCCAATTATAAACAAACCTAATAGTGATACAACTCTGCTAAATGCAACATAAATTAGATTAATATTTAGCAGCTCTCCTTTTGTAAAGTCAATACAAATTGAATTATATGTCTGCCCTTGACTTTTATGTATAGTTACGGCCTCACCTGGTATTAGTGGCAATTGTTTTCTAGCAATCATAACAGTTTTTGATTTTTCTGAAAAATCAAATGTTATTACTTGTCTTTCAATTGGAACAAGATTGTTTGGAAGACTATTTTTTGTGAGGTAGCTCTGAAAGCGAGCTTGACATTTTAATTTTCTTCCTACTCTATCTTCTGGAAATTCTAGCCAAACAGTGTGAACTGAATTATCGGTTGGATTGAAAGTTATATGTCGAAGAGTACCAGTTGCACCATTAACTAGTCCATCTTCAACATCTATATTATTAATAACCATATACTTTATACCGATTTTCAATTTCAATTCATACATACATCCACCAGTTTTTTCTGGGTCTTGAATTGCAACTTTGGCTAGTATATCTTCTTTAGCCTTTTTATCTGTGGTATTTGATTCTAATACTTTATCTTTAGCTACTGATAAGTGAGGGTCACCAGGGAAATTTTCAATTTTATTATTATTGTAGCTTCGGACATGTTTTCGATAATAAAATAGCCTTATAGCTTCTAAGGGTACTTTATCATCATTTTCAACTTGTCTTGATTGAATTAGTTTTATGTCGTCTTCTGTCATTGTACCGTTAGCCAAATTATTTAGTGCTACAGTAAATGACAAATCATCTTTTTGACGCATAATTTCAGTCAATTCATAATACTTAAATTCTTCCCATAGTACATTTCGTTCCTCATAATCAACAAATTCAGCATCGGTATGCAATAGATTTTTCTCAAAAACGTATTTATCCTTTACAGGTTTCAATTGTTTCAAATCTCCTACAAATATGACAGATTTTCCGCCATAACTTTCATTTACGCCACATATTTGTCTCATTCTATTATCCATTTTAGAATTTATATTTGAACCTACCATAGATATCTCATCTACAATTAGTACTTTTACATCTTTCAATTTTGATCGAATTGTATTGGCTGCATCAGGCGACAAAGAGTCTGTGCATTTTGTATTATTAATTGCAAAGGCAGTATGTATTGTCATACCATTGATCAAAAATGCTGCTTTTCCTGAAGGGGCAGTTAGAAGTACTTTTATAGATTCAGGGTTACTACCTGGCAAATTATCATAGTACTGTGTTATGAGTTGATATAGGCAATTGATCACTTTGGATTTTCCAACACCAGCTGAACCGGAGAGGAAAATCCTTAGTGGTAAATTGCCAGTTCTTATACATTGGTAAATATACATTACTATTTCACGTTGTTTAACATTTAGTTGTTGCAAATTTTTACAAATATCTTCTTTTTGAATTCTTTCTGGGCAAACATATTGAAATGCCTTTTTATTGCTAGTGGTACCACCTTTTTCATCGGGAAACATATCAATTTCTTGATCAGAATCCACAGGATTATCTCTTTCTGGGACATGATCATCATCATTTTCATTTTCTCTATCTCTTATAATTTGTGTCAATACACCATCATCGTTAAAGTAACAAAATTTCTTTCTTACAGCATTTATGGTTTGTCTATTGCTCATATACTTAATTCTACAGTCACAATCTTCAATTTCTTCTTTTTCATTTCGCCATGGTAAAAATAGCAAAACTTGTTCTCGATAATAATTATTGGGATCTTGAAATTCTTTATATCCCTTGTACATTACAATTTTTGATTTTTTTCTCATTCCATACTCTGTAACATCATCATCGTTTTCTTCTTCATCATCTGTTTTCTTTTTCATATAATAATCTGCTGCGTATTCAATGAGTGTTACATTTTCCAACTCATTATCTCGCTTACTATATTTATCAAAAATACTTTCAGCAAATATATTTTTGGAATTTTTATCCAATTTTTTTAGTTGTGCATTCGGTTTCAAAATTCTGACCCGTTCATTAATTGGTCTAGTATTAATTACAACATTTGATCTACTACATCTTGACATAGGCATACATAGACATGACATAGCAGCTTCTTGTGCTGACATAAATTTACAATTACATATACCATTACACATTTTGCACATTTTTTCTCTCAATGTAACATTTCCTTGCTTTTTAGTATCATCATTAATTTCTTTCAACATTTTTGATACTCCTGCTTCAGCTTTTGATACATAATCAGCAACATATTTAGCTAGAGCAAAAATTTCTACAACAAATTGTATATCCATATTTGATTCAATACACATTATTAGGGTTTCATTATAGGCATTTATATTTACTTCTTTACTTGAACGTTTAAGAAACATGCGTGAACGTTTAATATTAGATCTCAAAGCCATTATATATTCTTCTCTAGTCATTTTAAGTTTTTTCAAAATATCTGGGAAACTCATTTCTTCATGTTTATGTGAAAAATATGCTGTTAGATTTGCAATTTTTTGATAATTTTCTTTCATCTTTTCAGTTTTTTCTTCTTTTGGTATTGGCAAAAGTATTTCAGTTTTATCAAGGGGT